>NC_003074.8:23151412-23459830 GCF_000001735.4 Arabidopsis thaliana | reverse complement strand
GGGTTTAGGGTTTAGGGTTTAGGGTTTAGGGTAGAAGTAGAGGAAGGGTGGAAGGAGAGGCTGGTGTCGAAGGTGGAGAAGGGGACAAACGGAACAGACAGCGAATTCTATAACCCGAAGAAGAAGACGGAGAAGGAGTACCTGACATTCCTGGCGGGATTCAGACAGCTGGCGCCGAGGGATGTGATTCTGAACAACCTTGCCTTGTCGGACGTGGAGCTGCAGGATTTGATAGCCGGCGCGGACAAAGTGGTGTCGGAGGAGAGGAAGGACGAGACAGGGCAGGTCTACTATCTGTACGAGATAGATGGGGTTGGAAAGCACAGCCTGATCACAGTCACTTGCTCCAAGAACAAGCTCTACGCCCATTTCGTAAACGCCCCTGCGCCCGAGTGGAACCGCGACCACGATACATTAACCCACCTTCGCGACTCCTTCAAGACTGTCTCTTCTTCTTGAAATTTCAATGTTTGCTTGTCGAAATGTATTTAATTTGGTGAGAACGAGAATGGGATACATAAACTGGAGTTTGTTTTGTGATCCTTTAATTATCATCAATTCTAATATAGGTATAAATAAATAAGCATATAGTAAGCAAATGCCTTGAACATAGAGAAACCAACCAAATGGGTATTTGTTCTTTTTTTGTATATTTGCTTGTCTGCAACTTTCCCGGCATCCATACGTAAAAAGTGTCCTCTATTGTGATAGTAGCTAGTATTATTTACTAGTGTCGAGTACTATTCAATGGAGTTTCAATTGCCCCTACAAAAGAGAAGAGAGACTATAGACTAGACAAGACAAGCAAAGGACATTGTTACAATTCTCACGCCCAAGAGTTTCTCCATCCATTCTTTTGTCTTTTCTTCTCTTTTATCCATGGATGGATCCATCTAAGCACACTTTTTATACTAGCACAGCTATGCTCTACAAATTAAACCCTAAACTAAAAATTCGTAGAGACACAAAATGTATGAATATAAGATTTAGAAAAGAAAAAAAAACAAAGCTAGTCTGCAGTAGTAATAAAAAGAAGAAGCATGGAAGGGAGGTTTCCTTTTGTGGGAAAACAGACAAGCAAGTTGTGGTTTTGATAATCTCAAGGCCGAAAGCTGTACTTTTGATTTAAATATGTGATCCATCAATGAAGAACAAATACTCTCTCATTCCTTTTTTTTAATTTAAAGGAAGAAAGAGAAAAATTAAAGAAGCAAATCTTTGTCTCTGGGTCTGAGCACGGGACTTGAAGACAGATGTAGGGTTGAGATGACATGTAAGGGTGGGTGCGTCTCCCCACACTGAACCACATATCTTTTTGCCGGCTTCTTCAACGGCTTTTTCTCTTCCCCCTTCCCTTCCCTTCCCTTCCTTCGACGTCGTTTTGTCTCCTTCCACACACTCTTTCCTCTCTCTTTCTTCTCTCTTTCTTTTCTCTCTCTCTCCTCTGCTCCTCCGTCTCTCGTCTACAGTGCCCTCCGCATCACCTTTTTCCTTGTCCTATGAATTTGGTCGAAATGCCCTTCTCCTCCTCCTCCTTCCACTAATCTCAAGTAAGTCTCTTTCTTCTCTCACTGTTTTCAATTTCAGTCCTTTTTTCTTTCTTTCTTCTTGATTTGTTTTGCGGTGCAGAAGATATATCCTTCGAGACTCTCCCTTGCCGTCTCCAATTGCCACTCACCGCTCCAACTCTCTTCGAATGTATGTATGCCTCTCCTTCCCTGCGCTTTCAATTCTTTGTATGCTTAGTCTGTCTCTTTGTTCATTCACATCTGACCCTAATCCACTTTCTTGCATATATACCTACTACTGCTTTCGGGACTTGTCTTGTTTATGCAAATCTAGAAATAGTTTTGTTCCTTTCTTTTCCCCTGGATAAATTTTCTAGTTGCTAGGTTCATTCGTATTTTGGAAGGTATTTCATCTCTCCGACATTGCTCTCAACACTGTCCCCTCCAATGCCTAGTCCTTTTATTTTTTTCTTAGTTCCAATTCCCTTAAATACATCTCACAGTCTTCTTCTTCTTCTCGATTGCAGTAGCTGAAATGAATGGAGATAATAGACCAGTGGAAGATGCTCATTACACGGAGACAGGTTTCCCTTATGCTGCTACTGGAAGTTACATGGACTTTTATGGTGGTGCGGCTCAGGGGCCTCTTAACTACGATCATGCCGCAACTATGCATCCTCAGGTACCTTATGTACTTAAGTAAATTTAAGGTCCCATCCGTTGTCAAATGAGCTTATCATTGTGTATGCTCATATATCTCAGAGAGACACACCAAATGCATTGTGGCGAACACATAACGTTTCTTGTTTGCCTTTTTCTCAGGACAATCTGTACTGGACCATGAATACCAATGCATACAAGTTTGGGTTTTCAGGATCAGATAATGCTTCTTTCTATGGTTCATATGACATGAACGATCATTTATCGAGGATGTCCATAGGGAGAACAAATTGGGACTATCATCCCATGGTGAACGTTGCTGATGATCCTGAAAACACAGTTGCACGTTCCGTCCAAATCGGAGACACAGATGAGCACTCTGAAGCTGAAGAATGTTAGTTCTTTTTACTCTCTCTACTTCGATCATATTCTTTTCTAAGCTAATAATTTGTCTGTGCTTTCAGGCATTGCAAATGAGCATGATCCCGACAGTCCTCAGGTATGTGCACAAGATCTAAACGGTTTTTGAACCTGTGTCAACTAGTTAACTCTTGCCCATCTTTGTGAAGCTAGTGGATGTATCCGTGCAGGATGTGATCTAAACACTGATATGAATTCTATATGCTCGTTAATGCCATGTTGCCACAGGTATCCTGGCAAGATGACATTGATCCTGATACAATGACCTATGAGGTTCGTTTCAGTTTCCTTGTTGGTTCTTTTTAGTTTTATTGATTGACGAAGATGGTCAAGAGAGGGAGTGGATTCACATCTAGATGCGGGACAACAAATAAGTTGTTTGGTTTGTGGATCAGGAATTAGTAGAGCTGGGGGAAGCAGTAGGAACAGAAAGCAGGGGGTTGTCTCAGGAACTCATAGAAACGCTTCCCACTAAAAAGTATAAGTTTGGGAGCATCTTCTCCAGGAAAAGAGCTGGGGAGAGGTAAATAGCAAGCTTGTAATAATGTTGGTCACAGGATTATGCTGATAAAGTGATAAGTGTGCTTGTGATGAGCAGGTGTGTGATATGCCAGCTCAAGTACAAGATAGGGGAGAGGCAAATGAATCTGCCGTGCAAGCATGTGTATCATTCTGAATGCATTTCCAAATGGCTAAGCATCAACAAGGTTTTTGTTACTTGACCTTATAGATATGGTTTATATCCTCAGTTCAACTGAAACTCTCTTTATGCATATGGAACACAGGTTTGCCCGGTGTGTAACAGCGAGGTCTTTGGGGAGCCCAGCATTCATTGATCGGCACAAGGGGCTCCTCCTCTTCTTTTCTTTTTGGCTTTTTATATCGAGGCTCATCAAGTAATTGTTTTAGTGTAGTGAAAACCCCAAAAAATAGTCTAAAAGATGTCCACACTATACTCTCTCATGTTCAGTCCTTCTCTGTACATGTAATTTTTCTTCTAGTTCCATTTTCGCTTGTGTGTGCTTTAAGTTTAACAGTCACTCGTATTGTATACTAAATGCTAAGTCAAAAACGCTGAATCCATATATGGTTATGGTGCACTTGTCCATCTTTTTAAGTTTCTACCCACCCTTCCTCTACTTCTAATAACGGAGAAAGGGCCAATGAAAAGTAGAGACCTTGTTGATATTGGAGGATGAAATGTAATTATATGTAAAGAGAAACCAGGCAGTATTATGAATACATAACGCCATAATATGTGTGTAATGGTAATATCAGTAATTCAGTATCACCGAGTTTCACATCTCTGACTCAGAAGTATTATGTGTATATGCACACAGCTTGGCTTATATAAGAGTTTGTTCCTGGAGTTGTTCCTGTGAATACCAGACCCACTGGTGGTTAGAGATGCATCGCTCGTAATAAAGAAATATATGGGTGGTAGAGTTTGGTACCTCTGTAACAAACAAGGCATGGAAGCCATATGGGACCCTGTGCGGCAGCTCCACCACTGCCACCGGTTCAGCCGACATTGTTTTTGCGTCTATCACAGTCACGCATGATTTCCTGTCCATTTCCAACCATCATGTTATTTTACCAGAAGGAAACAAAAGCTACAAGTCATGACTGATAAGGAACTAGCAGGAGAGCTATAACTACCCTGTGTTTTCATCATGAACAAAGAATATCAAGTAACCGTCGTCTTCTTCTGCTGTCTCACGCGGAACATAGATAGCCTCTGAACCATATCTGCCTTCTCCCAGGTCATATATTCCTTTGATATTACCTCCTACTTCCAGCATTCTTTTCCCTGTCTCAGCTTCTGCATGCAGATCAAACTTGATGATTCCGGTAACCTTTGCGATACTGTCCAGAATTGTTCCATATACGTATCTCTGTTTCCTAAACGCACCAAACAACAACAAAAAAAAACGTTGGGCATGATGAGGTTTCCTTGCTGGGAACACAGTGCATATCAACACAAAGGACACGGGTGAACTCATACTTTCCGGTGTAGCACTCATTGATTCTGGGGAAATCAACCGCAGATGCGGATAGTTTTTTTTGAGAAGCTGAGCCCGTTTTCATGTTGAATCTCATTTCGTACCTGCACAGGTAATAGTTGAGGAGGGTTTACGGTTATGAGAGAGCAGGACAGATGTAACACGTCAGGGATTCTTACAGTTCGTTGCCAAAATTTTCGAGTTTTTCTTTCACTTTCCCACTGACCATGTCAAGATCTGGATTCTCAAGACGACAAGTGATGAGGACGACTTCATCCTCTTCTTCCCAAGCATTGGCTGAATATACGAAGTCATTCACAGATGTTTGATTGGTATATATAGAATATAAAATTTGATGATATGAAAACTTAAACAGACATTAAAAAGCACACACCGTTGTGGAAAATAAAGCAGTTGGGAAGCTCAAACCATCTAATCATAAGTTCATCCTTGGCATAGCGTGGAAGAACACCAAAACGAGCCTTTTTTGTGGGATCAAATGAGTATATCATTTTCTTCTCTTTCACCATTTCCTGGGAATCAAAGGAAATTCAAAACAGGCAACCTTAATTTCCTTACACTCTTACACTATTTAAAGAAAAGCATATGGGAGGCAATAAACGCTTGAGTAACCATTAAACTTGATGAGTAACATACCTTTGGCCTGAAGTGCATAGGAAGATCCATGAAGATTGCATAAGTCTCAGTAATAGCAAAATCATGCATCATGATAGGCTCTGATATAGTAATTGGGACTGGGTCATGCATAATGCCATCTTTCGAGATAACTCTGTATGTGAGATAAGGTGGCGTATGCGAATAGCCGAATGTAAACATTTCACCTACACAGAGAGCCCATGACGGTTAATCATGTCAACAGAGATAGTAACTTGTTCTTCCAGGGAAAAGTGAAGTCTTACCCGTAACCGGGTCAACTTTTGGGTGAGCAGTGAAGGAGTGGGTCAATCTCTTGTCATAATCTATTATACCAAGAGTTTGCAGGTCTCCATCTTCCAAAACTTTGATGACGTCTACAGACCAAGAGAGAGAGAGAGGCTTTGACTTTTACGAAACGAAACATAAATCTTCATACCATGCATATCTTATATATCAAAATTTCAAACAAGGAAATGGGTGAAGAGAAACACTGCCAACATAACAGAAGATTCGGTTTCTAGATAGATCCGGTTCACATACTTACTCACATTGGACCAATGTAGCCAAAAAGAAAAACGAAGAGGTCATATAGGCTTACACGGCTTATCTGCCTCCTGTAATGCTAGAAGTTTTCCATGGTGATATACGAGTGCTGTATTGGCTGGTGCATGGAAAAAGAGAGTGCGATTTTACGATACTAGCTAGTAGAACAGAGGAAGAATAGAAAAGTAGATGAAGTAGTTAACCAGTTCCATTTCCATAAGTGTTGTCCAATATTTTGAGCTTCGTTCTCAGCTGTTGGACATTGACCATTAGCAATCCGAAAAACCCCTTAAGGTCACCAATCTGCAAAATTGGTCACAAGAGCACAAATGATTGCCCCAACAATTCCAGAATGCAGAAGATGAAGTCACTCTTTATTATACTAACGCACCTTCATGAATTTGGCAGCTCCGAAGAACTCTTCCTGCTTAAGACGTGATGTCTTAACATATCGAGAAACATAAGTAGCTTTCCCATCTTTGATGCGTACCCCATGAATCATCCTGCAAAGTTATGGAACATGAAGGAAGTTGAGCAAAGAGGAAGACTATAAGAAGATGAAATATAAATCCAGGAGATATATATGAAGGGAGACAAGAAGATGACACGATTCACGTACCCATCTCCATCAAACCTGAAAAGAGAGCAGGGTGAAGCATTTAATATAAGTAGGAAGCGACCATGATGAATAATTGAATACTGTAAAAATGGAAGAAGAAGAAGAGAACGTGCCAGTGATATCCAGCGACAGCATCAAACTTGGGGTTTGGACCAACCCTCACAAATTCACCATTCAAGCATTCCTGCGAGACAAAAGAGACGATCATAAGAATACTAAATAACCCTTAGGGGAAAGGATCAAAGAGAATATGAGAGAATTTCACGGGAAGAAATCCATGGACGGGGAGATCCTTGACGGGAGGAGTTTCATCACGGATGGGAGCGAAGTTGCCTGAGAGGTAGTGGAGAGGGAGAGAAGCATCGTGCATGAGCTTGACAACAAGTCTCTCGAGAAGATCGAGAAGCTTCGAGGAGAAACCCTTGGAGGGTCTAGGATGGACTGAGATGATGCTGCTGCCATCACTGAGTTTCTCCGCCATGATTGTTTGTTTTGCTGCAAGGAGGAGGTGATTTGAGACCAGATAATATGGCCCGCGTCTTGGCGGAAACGCTGCCACGTCGCAACGGAATCTTTTTTCTTGAGATGATGGACCCAGTTATATTTCCGGCCCAAACAAAAAAAATAACAAAAAAGCCCATACACGAGCCCAAGACTAACAACCACTTGAAGTAAGCCCCGTTCAATTTACAATTTTAATCGACAGAGACAATCACAAACACAGATTACAAACGACAACTAAGCGCATAAGATGATTTCTTCTCCAGCTTCGTATGGTGGGGGCAATACATTGTGCACATCTGCGAACACATCTTCGTCTCCGCTCTCTGGACTCCCAGATATGGGTGAATCTAAGACACAGTCCGGGATCGCCCTCAAGCTTTCTTCCAGCAACGATCCAACACTCTGCAATACATAATTCAACCACTCAACACCAGTTACAAACTTTCTAACGTGTTACCACCAATATATCACACACCCTGCACTCCTTGAAAGCTGCGTCTGCTCTCCGCTTCCACAAGCTATTTCCATTTTCTGAATGGAAAAGGTTTAGCAGAGGCTGCAATCAATTGAAACCATCTTCAGTTCACACACAAGACTTGTATTACTTTTCTCAACACCTACAGCTTTCTTGTTTAAACCACACCTACCTTCACCAAATCCCTCACATTAGGCCTCCCGTTTCCATGTGTTCCTAACACAGAATCTCCATATACTTGATATTGCTCAAGAACCTGCCCAACAACACGCAGATTTTAGTTAGCTTATTGATAAGTTTGACAGACAAAGCATCTCAAAAGCTGAATATTTCCACGGAACCTGTCGGCGTGTAAGGCCACTGCTTGGTACACCATAAACTGCAGTGTCAACTTGTCCTAGCGTCTGCCATGGGCTGTCAAGGATAGACAGCGAGTCAAGAAAAGGGGTCTGATAAGAGCTCAGATCAATCGAGCTAAATTTCACATACTTGTTGTATGCAGCACGTCCTACCATGACTCCATGAGCTCCTTCCTTCAGTGCAGCGTTTACCTTACAATCACAGAAATTTTTCAGTCTTACCCTGGTAGTGCAGAAAGAAAGCTAGTCTCTGATATCCAAGATTGGTGACCTTTGAAACAGAAGTAATGCCTCCATTAATAGTGAATCTCAAGTCCGGGAAGTCACGCACGAGGGCATAGTAATACTCATACCTGAACTACGCCCATAAACAGGTGACCTTAAAGAAACAAATAGATCATACACAATTGCAGGTAAGCAAGAGGCAAGTTACGGTAAACAAACTTTAGAGGTGGGATTCTCCGGTTATCAGCAGGGCTTATCCCACCGAGCAGTGCCTTGCGTGAATGTACAATGAAATGTCTGGTAGGTGATAGAGTAGAAACCTTGTAGATAAAGTCACCTAAGAGTAAAGGAAAAGCAGTATTAGAGCGTAGTGGCAAATCCATACGAGACTTTAGAAAAACAGAAAGCAAAAACAACTCACAGAGCTCATCATACGAATCATGATTGTCTACACCAATTCGACATTTCACAGTAACAGGGACGTTGGTATTGGCAGCAATGGCAGACATTGCCTCTCCAACAAGCTTAAAAGAAAGTGTGAAATTAAGAAAGAGAAGATATCTCTTGAAATCATGAGGAGGAGTAAAGTAACGGACCTTAGGTTTGAGCATGAGGCTAACACCAAAGCATCCATGACCGGCTACCTTAGGACTGGGGCACCCGCAGCTAAGCCAACAAAACAAACCCAGTTAAAGTATAGAAGTCCACCCAAGGCGGTGTTGGCGAAAGAAACTGAACAAACTTGAGATTAATTTCGTCGTATCCGTAAGCATCAGAAAGCTTAGCAGCCTTTGCAAGGTTTTCCACATTGCTACCACCAAGTTGGAGAACAATAGGATGTTGTTGGGGAGAAAACGCTAAGAACCTGTCCTGAGGCAAAGTGCAGAAGAACGGACATGTCTAGCGAGATTCTTCAATGCGACACAAATTTAAGAAAACAAAATTAGTCTACCAAATTGGTCTGCTGGTGAACAAGGGTTTCAGCTGCAATCATTTCAGTGTAAAGCCAAGCGTGCTTTGTTATGAGACGAGCAAGCGTCCGGTAATGATTATCTGTCCAATCCATCATCGGGGCGACGCTGGAGAGCAAAAATCTAGTAAGAACCGAATTAGTGGGAGTTAAAGCCCTGAGTCTGAGAGAGAGCAAAAAACCTGAAGGAAGGAGGAAGATAGGGAGACGAAGTGGAGGAGAATCTAGCAGTGGGTTTGAGCATTGGGGACTTGAAGAACATCTCAGAGACATTTGGTCGAACAGATGGTAGACACCACATTTGGAATTGGAGAAGATAATGAAACCGTTTGTTTGGAACTAGCATAACAGTAAGGGAACATTAATAATGTTTAAAGTATATAAGTAGTTGTGATGGGCCTTACTTTACGCATTTTATATCTATGATGGAGTAGGAAAGGGCCACTGATAGAGCCCAGCAACAAGTGTCTTTAGTTTAATACTAATTATTTAATGCTAGTGGTGGAGGATACGACGACACGCGATAAGAGTCAAAGATTGGACTAGCAACGAAAATGACGTAAACACCCACGTTCTCTGGTCTTTGGGAGATGGCAGATGATGTAAATAAGCGAGTAAAGGGAGGGCAAAGGGAAATGGTGCTTTTCCCACTCAGTTTGACTTGTAATATTCCTTTTCGTCTTCCTCCTCCTTGCTTGCTCCTTCCTCGTTGCGTGATTCCTTGGTATATAAAAAAGGCAGCTGAATCTGCAAGTTAGGGTTCTTCCGACATGAATCTTGCCCCAATCTTCAGGTACTCTCTTCTATTTTGTTTCCCTTCTCCTCTTGTGCGTTTTGCTGCAATTTCCGATCCTCATAAACCCTAGCTTTCTGACGCATATTCAGCAACTAAAACGATGAAGAGACTAAGATCCAGCGACGACCTTGATTTCTGTAATGATAAGAATGTTGACGGAGAACCTCCCAACTCGGACCGTCCGGCCTCTTCCTCCCACCGGGGCTTCTTCTCGGGCAACAACCGTGACCGCGGGGAAGATGCTGCCGGCTTCTCCAGGGCTTTTTCCCGTAGGCGATCCAATCGTGACTTGGATAATCATCGGCCAGATGCCCGGTACCATCGATCTGAGAGCGCCTGTTTCTCAAGGAGGGCTTTTCCAAAGGGATTTCGTTCTGAGAGGGAGAGGCCCAATAGGGATGCTAGTGTCTCTTCCTGGAGGAGGTTTGGTGGTCCTGGTAATGACTTTGGCGTTGATGACCGAGATAGGAGATTAAGGGACGCTGAGAGGGATAGGAGTCTCAAATCCCCTTCTTGGTCCAGAGACTCGCCTAACGAGCTTTCCAAATTCAAACCACTCGATTCCAGAAATTCTCGCTCCAGATCCAAATCTCTAGCTTCTCCGACATGGTCCAAAGATTCCGGGAGTGAGCAATCCAAAAGTGTTGGAAATGTTGTCAAGAAAAGCGAGGAGGAAGTGCAGGGTAAGAGCAGTACAACCAGTAGCGAGATGGAGGAAGGAGAGCTGGAGCCAGAGCCCCAACCAGAGACTGCCTCAGGCCTTGCTCATCAAACCAAACATGACTGTAAACTGCCTTCCTGCTCTGCTGATGATCATAAGAACGCAAGGATTGATAGAAGCTTCCAGGAAATTGGAAAAAGCGCTCAACTTGATGCCAACACTGAGAGTAACAGGGAACTCAGTCATGTGGGTGGTAATAGGGAAATGGAAACGACAGATAGCATGACCGATAAGAAAAGTGTTGAAGACGCGGAAAATGTGCCTGAGCATGCGACTGAGTCCATGCATGTTTCTCAAAACAACGTGAATGATACTTCTACAGCTTTGGCTATTGAACACGATCATAGAGATGGCACAATCACTGCTAGTGCCAATAAGATTACAGATACGGTTGACGAGAAAGGTGACAAAGATGAGGATTATAAGGAGAACCTTCATGGAGTGAAGTTGGAAGAAACTCTTTATCCAGATGTTCCTGAACGGTTGGAAGAGCTTAAGGAAGTGAAGGGTAATGATGGTGATGCCAACAAAGCGGAAGTTGAAGGCCCGGAATGTGTTGAGGAAAATGCTCTAGCTAATAGAACGCCTGCAGAATACATTAGCAGTGTATCGGATAGCTCCGTCCACAAATGCAAGGATAAAGGCAAAAATTCTGATGTCCCTCTTACACATTTAGTTGGAAATGCTCTCTTTTCTGAAAGCAAGACTGAGGATCTTCATGACAAGGATAAAGATGAAAAAGATGACAACTTCGGAGGACCGAGTATCAGAGGGTTTGAACTGTTCTCTAGTTCTCCGGTTAGGAGAGCAAAAAAAACTGAGCAGTCAGGTGTCAATAAGCACAAGGATGAGAAGTTGTTGTTGGAGCCACTGGATCTGTCACTTAGCCTACCAGATGTATTGTTGCCGATTGGTGGCCAGGATACTAATCAGCTGGGGTCACCAGTCCGTTCTGGAAGTGTTCGGTCTTTGACAGACACGTTTTGTACCAATTCTGATGGCTTTACAATGTCTATGTCCTTTTCAGGTTCCCGTTCGTTCAATCATAATCCAAGCTGTTCGCTGAGTCACAATATTGGAGACAATGAGCAGTCAGTTCATAGCCGACCTATATTTCAGGGTATAGATTGGCAGGCACTGTCTCATAATGATTCAAAGTACAATGAGAATACAGTCTATCAAAGACTGATGGAAAATGGAAATGGTTCAGTTCAACCTCGAGCAATGAAAGGCAATTTAATTTCGGGTCAAGCTGATGAAGAGCATCTTAGATTGCCCGATGGGAGCTCTAAGGCAGCAAATATACTTGAGAAACAATTGAGTTTCCAGAAAAGTGTTGATGTTAGATCAGCATGTCCAAGAACGGGCTCTCTTGAAAATGGTTCAAAGTTTACTGTTGAGAAGAAAACGGCCAAGGACTTTTACAGTGGTAGTAATTCGTGGATAACTGGGCTGGAAGCCGGTGGGCATGATTTTGTTGAGACCGTCATCAGATACATTCTCTCCGATTCGATGCCTGTAATGACCAAGAGATTTCATGAAATGCCCACTCGAAACATCACTAGCCTGAAGGAAAACATTCGGCAGATGATGCTGAACATGGATAAGAATGTACAACTTGGTGCTTTTCAAGATGCTTTGCAGAACAGGACTGATATAACACTGGAATTGCTTACAAAATCTCATCGCGCTCAGTTGGAGATCTTGGTCGCACTGAAATCTGGGCGTTCTGATTTCCTTCTTTTGGACAACAGCATCTCGTCTTCCCATTTAGCTGAGATTTTCATGAACATGAGATGCAAAAATCTTTCTTGTAGGGTTCTGTTGCCTGTGGACGAATGCGATTGCAGGGTTTGTTCAAGGAAGGATGGATTTTGTAGTGCTTGCATGTGTCTTGTGTGCTCAAATTTTGATATGGCATCCAACACCTGTAGCTGGGTTGGGTGTGATGTGTGCCTACACTGGTGCCACACAGATTGTGGGATAAAAGAGTCTTACATCCGGAATGGGATCAATGCTTCTGGTGCTCCAGGAATGACCGAGATGCAATTTCACTGTGTTGCCTGTAACCATCCCTCAGAGATGTTTGGCTTTGTCAAAGAAGTGTTTCTGAATTTTGCAAGGGAATGGAAATTTGAGCGCTTTTGCAAGGAACTGGAGTATGTCAATAAAATATTTTCATCAAGCAAAGACTCTAGAGGGAAACAGCTGAGACAAGCTGCTGATGCGATGCTGGCAAGTTTGAAAAGTAAATTGATAGGCCTTCCTGAAGCTTGCAATCGCATATTGGGTTTCATTTCAGGTGCGCGAAATTGTATAAATTGTGAGCTTTATCTGGGTATCAAATATGGCTTTATTAGTCTGTTTTAGTATAGATGATCACACAGTGAACACATGTTGGTTAAATTCTTGTGATATATGTGCCATAGATATTCCTTGTAACAATCTGTCGATACTTTGCCTGTTGATTGCAGACTGTGATTCCTCCACTCCTGCTGAAACTAGTGCACCGTTCATATACGAACAGCCAAAACCCAGGCATGAGAGGGGAAGCCCTAGTCAGGACACGGCGTGGCTGAGATCGGTGTGCTCAGATAACCCGCATAATCAGCTGAAAAGGTCAGCGAGCGTAGCTGATGCATTCCACAGAGAGAGGCAAGTTGAAATATGTGCAGTGGAGATGGAGTTGGAAAGGGGTTCACCAAAGGAACCTCGTTTCGAAGAGCTAGAGAGCATTGTGAGAATGAAGCAAGCAGAGGCAGAAATGTTCCAAGGGCGGGCCGATGATGCACGAAGAGAAGCAGAGGGACTGAAACGAATAGCAATAGCGAAGAAGGAGAAGATAGAAGAAGAGTACAATCGGAGAATGGGGAAGTTGAGTATGGAGGATGCACAGGAGAGAAGGAGGAGGAGGTACGAGGAGTTAGAGGCAATGCAGAGAGGGCAGAGAGAGTTTTATGAAATGAAGATGAGAATGGAGGAAGAGATGAGAGGGCTTCTCACCAAAATGGAAATGACGAAGCAGAGTCTGGCCTTGTAATATTTGTAGTAGTAAATCACATGTAATGTACACAGAAACCTCCTCCTCGTATGTAACCTAAAGATCAATGTAAGGTCTTTTCTTTTAGAGAGTACTAAAGAGTTCTGCGTCCTGACATGTACAGCCCCTTGCCAAATTTTAATAGGCAATAGTAAATAAATAACGACAAGAAGCAAATGGCCATCAAAGTGATACAAAGCAGTGAGGCGTGAAAAGATTACTAACAGACTAGACTTGGTGTTTCTCTTCTCTGTCTACACTGGCATTGCCCGTCTCCCAAAAGGACCCCATTTACAAATGGCGTTGTCGATTAGTTCGCAGTGGGAGGCTTGAAGTCTATCATCTCTCTTATGTTCAACTTGATGGAAGGCCCCATTGACGAGCATATGTGAGCGCTTTTCCAGTACACTCCTTTAGCTCCCTTTGGCTTGTTTGTCTCCACCGATTTCTGCATTTCATCATTTACTTTTCCCTCTTCATTTTTTTTTGTATTTTAAACCACAGAAATACGTAATAAGAATGGAGAATTAGCCTACCACTGCTGCAAGGAAGTTTATGAGAAGGTCTTCCTCTGTAAAATTAACTTTCCCAAATGGAATGTGAACAATCCCAGTTTTGTCTGCTCTGAATTCAACTTTCCCCTTCTTGAACTCTTCAATAGCCTGAGAGATTTATGCATCTTTAAGCCATGACTACCAGAATCAGGAAAAGATGTTGCAGAGTAGGCTTACCTGGGGAATGTTCGCTGTGACTGTACCAGCCTTGGGATTTGGCATGAGCCCCCGTGGTCCAAGAATCTTTCCCAGGCCAGCAACCTAAGCGCCAAGTTCAAGAATGTTAGAAAATAGATCACGAGTTACAAGTATCTCATGCCACCTTATTTGCCAAGCATGACGGTTTCATATGCTGTAACAAGTAGAACATTATATCATCAACACATACCTTGACCATCATATCCGGGGATGCAATCAGCTTGTCAAACTCCATGAAGCCTCCTTTAATCTGTTCGATTAAATCATCACTGCCCACAATATCTGCCCCTGCACTTTTGGCTTCATCAACCTTCTCACCTGGAAGTTCAGCATGGAAATGGTGCAAGCCAAAGATTTAGAAAGAATAAGCCACATGATACACAAGAACTCCATCCAATCAATATATAAATAAAAAGTCAATCGCACCAAACAATGTTGCATCTAGAGAAGTACTGACTGACTGACTGATACCGTAAACATTATCTCTGTCCTAAGTCCTAACAGTGAATTTGGTGACTGAAATGGTAAAGCATAATCTCTGTCCTAAGTCCTAGCAGTGAATTTGGTGGGGCAATATACCTTGTGCAAGAACAGCGACTATAACAGTCTGGCCAGTTCCCTTAGGCAGGCTCACCTATACAAAAAGACAATGCATTGAGATTAAAAAATGTTGTGGAATGAAGCAGCACAAGATAGAGTGTATATCCAGCAAAAGGCAAAGCAGACCGTTGCACGCAGCTGCTGGTCATTGTACTTAGGATCGATGTTGAGACGGAAATGGGCTTCAACAGACTCAACAAACCTTGTGTTGGCAGTTTGTTTAAGCAAAGAGATAGCAGTGTTGACATCATACTCCTTTTTGGTTTCCCTTAGCTTTTGGATTTCCAAAAACCTCTTAGACCTTGTCTGTCAATGGGTAAGCAAACAAAGTGATGATTCACGAGTAAAGGAAGCGAAATTGAAGTAGGTAAAGCACATACTCTATCTCTCTTGAGAACCAAAGCGGCTTTTCCTTTCTTAGGCTTGGGCGGATCAAGGACGGCGGTGGCGGTCTGCTCCAGGTCCTCCTCCGTGTCGAGGTCAGCCTCAGCGGCCACGGCGGAGACAATAAACTTGTGGTTGGAAGCTCTGTCAATAGCAGCACATCTCCGGTCCCTGGAACCCCCAAGGAGAAGAAGCGGGAAGCTCAAGTGGTTGGGTCTGGAGCTGGCAAAAGAGAAAAGAGATGGAGTAGGGGTAAGGTCCTGGGAACGAGTGGATGCGGCGGCGTATGCTAGCATGAGAGAGGAGTGAGTAGCGCAAGCAGCCATTGTTGGAGCTCTCTTTCTTTCTGGGTACAAAGAAGAAGAAGAAGAGTGCGAGTCTCCCTAATCCACTCCACGCCCAAGGGGATAACAACACCCCCTATTCTTTCTAAGCTATTATTCTCTGCGTGGCGGGCACCTTAGCTACCGTGTTCCTAGTGACACGTGTCTTCTTATGGACCATTAGATCTTTTAACAACCCACACGCGTATCCTCGTGACCTCTTCTCCTTCTCCTTCTTCTTCTTCCTTCTCTTTTCTCAAAAATCAGATTTCGAGTTTCTTCTTTCCCGCCCGTAAGAGAAACCCTACTCTGACTCTCCACTCCATTTGAGAGGTAAGTTCCGATTCCTTTTCTCTCAGCTTCAAATTTCCTGTGCTACTATTTCCCCAATTTCATTCATCTTCTGCTGACTCATTTTGGGTGTTTCACTGTAGACTGAGCTCGTTCCGATAAGGAGAGGAGATGTCTAACGTAACCGTCTGTGCGCGATTCAGGCCGCGAAGCTCTAAAGAGATGCGCGATCCCAGCAGAGATGGTGTCTGTGCTCGACCCATCGACGCTGAAACCTTCGTTTTCCAAGTTTGTCTACTCGACGCCGTGTGCTTGATTAATATTGTCTCTCTCTCTCTGTCTCTCAAACTCTATCTAGCGTTTTTACTTGCGTGTAGGATGACAAGGAAGATGAATTTACATTTAGCCTCGATAGAGTTTTTTATGAGGACTCTACCCAAGCTGCGGTTTATGAGTTTCTGGCTCTCCCCATCATGAGAGGTACTAATTGATTCCTTGATCTTCTCTTCTGGATTTTAGATCTAAACATTTGAGCACCAATCTTATGATTTTACAATGTAATCAACATTTTTGGTTTTGGTTTCCTCCTACCTTTGTCTTTTGCATCTTTTACCTTTGTACTACTACTACTACTTTCAGACGCTGTAAATGGTATAAACGGAACAATCATCACTTATGGACAGGTTTGTTCTTCTCCTGATCTCTTTTATCTGGAAATGCTTTCAATGTCTTTTTCTTAATTTGGCAGATTTTGATCTCAATTTGATCGTTTCATGTTATACTATGCAGACAGGGGCTGGGAAGACTTATTCCATGGAGGTCACCTAACTCATCTTGATACCTCTTCCTGTAGCACAAGGACCATTCCTTCTTCTGGCTCATTTTGGTTTTCTTCGATTGATTCAGGGACCAGGCATCCAGGACTGTGATGAGCACAATAAAGGACTTCTTCCAAGAGTGGTCCATGGGATGTTTGAGCAAATCAGCTCTTCCAATGATATTGCAAGATACACTGTTAAATTGTCTATGGTACTGACTTAAATGCACTTGCTATAAGTCTCCTTTCAAGCTCTCCTGTATAGACATCTTACGTGTCTTTTGTCTCCTCTAGGTTGAGATCTACATGGAGAAAGTCAGGTATTGTGTATGTAATTCCCTCTGATTTCTTCTAGGGTATATAGCTTATCGATAAATTCATATATCTCTCAGGGACCTGTTGGACTTATCAAAAGCAAACATACAGATCAAGGAGAACAAAACACAAGGAATACTCTTGTCAGGCGTTACAGAGGCTAGCTTCATTGTCTTATATCTTCTATTTGCTAGTGTTGAGAAAAATCTTTACTGGGTAGGCAAGTTTTAATCATTCGTTGCTTCAGGTGCCTGTATCAGATTCGGTGGAGGCATTACAACATCTATGCGTAAGATAGCAGCTACCCTAAGTTTCTTAATTGCCTTATACGGCCTTCTTCTTTCTTATTTCTGATGCCAATTGCCATTTCAGACCGGTTTAGCTAACCGCGCAGTTGGGGAAACCCGTATCCTCTTAGCTTTTACAGCACTTACTTGTTCAATGTTTCCCCATTTAGTCGATAGTGAGATTATGATTATGCTACTCCGAGTTGACTGAAAGGTTAAAACTGATTGAGAGTCATCTTGAAGAATGTTTCCAGTTTAACAATGAATGACAGAAATGAATATGTCCAGCAGTAGAAGCCACTGCGCCTACTTGTTCACAATCCAGCAGGATTCAGTTAAAGATAAAAGGTAACGATTTTTTACAATTAATCAGAAAAAAGTGATGCTGTAGTGGTGGAGCTTATATACATATCTGGCATGTGAACAGGGTAAAAACAGGAAAACTGATTCTTGTCGACCTGGCTGGCTCAGAGAAAGCAGACAAAACTGGAGCAGAAGGTAGGGTTCTTGAAGAAGCGAAGACGATCAATAAATCGCTCTCAGCCTTGGGGAACGTGATAAACGCTCTCACTAGTGGGCCATCTAGCAAAGGGAATCACATACCATATCGTGACTCCAAGCTTACTCGCATCTTACAGGATGCCCTGGTTAGTATATCTTCTCAGGTTGATTTTATTTTATAATTTTCTAGCTTGTTCTCAATTCTATTGTGGTCTCTCATGCCACAGGGTGGAAATTCTCGAATGGCGCTGCTTTGCTGTTGCTCACCAAGCACTTTAAATGCATCTGAGACGCTCTCAACTCTCAGGTTTGGCATGAGGTATGCATCTCAGAGCACAGTAACGGTTTCTTGCTCCATGTGTTACGTTATTGAACGTGTTTAAGAGAGATGTTTGCTTCCATTTACTGTACAGGGCAAAACACATAAAAGCATCACCACGTGCTAGTGAAGTGAAATCTGCGAAGGCACAGGAGGAACCCTCCTCGGTTACCAAAGATGAAAAATGTGGGAGGATCCTAGAAAAGGTTAAGACTCTACGTCAGCCATTTCCTCATTCTCTCTAATATTCAGAAAACGGGATGTAGAAGATACATTTGCATTATTGTTATTTTATACAGATGAAAGAGAGGATGAGCAACGAAGACATCAAAATGCTAGAAGATGTGTTTATACAGGAAGGGATCATTTTCAGCCTAGATTCGATGGCTGAAGTGGAAACCGTATACGAAGATATTGTATCAAAAACTATACAATCCTTACAGCAGGCTGTTGATGAACTCCAACAGAAAGTCAAAAAGGTAAACTAGTGTATGTATAATTAGAGAGTGAGGGTGGGCATGGTCAATGATGCAAGCTGTCCTGTTATTTCCTCTTTGCAGTTAGAAGCAGAAAACATAGGTATTCAGGAACAAGCATTGCGCAATCACGAACCTGGTTCGGTCGGAAAGATGTCAAGGTTCATCAGTTCTTGGTATGCATCGTTCTTTACGTCCTAAAGATGATAAAATGAATATACTATCTTGGTAATGTAGAAGATGTGGACAAGTAGATGGTAAAGAGATAAGTTTCTCTTTTTAGGTCGTGAGAGCAAAACAGATATTAACATTCAAAGGTATGTAATGAAATAGTAGATAAAAAATGGATGGGAGGATGAATAAAAGCTAATTAAGAGAGAAATTACAATCTCAGATAGAATATTTAGTAACGAGAGGTGTCAGGGAGAGGAGTGTCATTGAGGAAGTGAATGAAGAGTGAAAGAGAGCGCTTTGGCTGGAAGCTGGGAACTTGATGACCAGCCCCTCTCACTGTGGCAAATGTCAATTTCCCTTTGTACTCCTCTGTGTATCCACCCACCTCACCCCCTAGGTACCATGGATGCCAGGCCGTTTTGGCCGTTAGATTCATCTTCTTGAGGGAGTATTTGGTGGACGTCACTGGAATTCTCCCGTCTGTGTCTCCGCTGAACACCCAGACGCGGACGCCCTGACCCATCAGCTCCTTGATGAGAGGAATCACTGTGGTAGGACTGTCGTTCCACTTCTTTATCACACTGCTGCACGGCTGCCACTCGTAAGGCAGCTTCGTAGCGTTTGCGTGCAGGGCCGCTTGGACTTCAGGTCTGTTCAGGTAGGCCTGCACGTAATGGTCACTGCAGGGGTCAAACTCCCTTATTGTGGTTCCTCGCTTGGGCCTGCGAGTGAGCGTGGAGTTGAGGCACAAGGGAGCGTATATGTTGTAGATGTCGAGGTAATATGTATCCATGTCTATTTGGTCGGACACCACCGCGCACTCCTCAGTCATTACACTCGCAGACTCCGTCTTGAGATCGCAGTTGCTCTTGAGTCTAGCCAAAGAATCTTCGGAGATCAAAGCATGACTCTCGAAAAAGTCGTACATACCCATCAAGTCGGTCTCGTCGTTGATCACCGCATTTCCTATCAGAATGCCCTTGAGATTGAAGAAGCTCCGGTGATGGAGAAGGATAGTATGGGCAAGTTGCGGAACATAGTGGCCGGCATAGCTCTCACCGGCGATGTACAAGTCCCTGCCTTTGTACTCCGGGAACCTCTCCAGCCAGTTAACCAGGAAGATGTAGTTATCAGCTGCGGTATTCCTGTCCCCGTGCTTCTCCAGGTCCGACGTCGTGTTGGTGTACGAGAACCCCACTCCCGCCGGCGATTCTAAGAACAAGACATTCGCAGCTGCACCACCACCACCCGTTTGATAATTTTTTAATCACAAGAATCGTTTACCATTAATTTATTTTTGTTATTTAATAAAAAAGAAAAACGATAGGTACCATTGTTCCATGCATATCGGTTTCTAAAAAGCGTTTTGCCGTCGCTGTGTACTCTGAACGGCCCAAGCTCTTGTAATGCTCCATACGCCAGTGACGAGCATCCCGGTCCTGTTAATTATTTCCAACACACTTTATGCATATGTATGTATTATTAGTCACCCATATTTCTGTAATCAAATTCTCGATTTTGTGACAGCTAATTCACTGATGAGCTTACTATTAACGTCTCTGGTGAATTTGAATATATGTTGTACATTGCATTTTATTTTTATGTACATACATAATATAGAAATCAGTATATAATATATAGATAGATACGTAGTGGCTGGCTAAATAATTGACCAGTAGAGCTGTGCAACAAACAAAGCACGCCGAGAAATCCTCAGCATGTGCCATTTTTGAAAAAAGGCAAATCATTTTTCTTTTTCTTTTCTCAGTTGAGTTTTCGATTGGGGTTGTGGATCTTTTCCCTATTATTCACTACTATTGTTGCGCAAATAATAATTAGTTCCGATAATTTGATTTAAAAATTATAAAAGAAAAAGAAAATTAGCAGACCTATAAGGCATAAATATGGTATGGTCCTCACAATTATTAAATTCTGAAAATCATATAGCATATGATAGATTAATAAGCACTGAGAAAAAGACAGCCTCGATCGATCAAACTAACATTCTTGTTCATCTTTGTACTCAGATATAAGATGTACAGATATAAACCCATAATGCAGTGCCCCTAACTAAAGATGCAAACCAAAATAAAAGAAATATATATACGTATGCGTGTGGACAGTGGAAACGTACCGCCGTTGAGCCAGAGAAGCAGAGGAGAAGAATCTTTAGACTTAGAGGCTTCCACGAAATAGTAGAAAAAGGAACGCCCGGCGGATTCGTTGACGGTAACATAGCCGCCGTACTGATCGAAACTAACGGGAGGCTGTCCGGGCAATCTCCGTATCAGATCTCTCTTTCTTAGCCCCTCCTGATTAGCAGCACTCCGCAGCGAAGACGGTTTCAAATCCTTAACCGCCTTGAAATGGCTTGTGTCCATGGTGGACGAACCACCAACCCCTCGCTTAGACAGGTAAAGACGGCTCAGGGCGTGCACTTGGCTGCTGCATTCGATTCGAGACACCACCACACACAGTAACACCAACACCGATGCGATTACAGAGTAGGAGTAGCCCTGTCCTTTCCTCATTCTCTTATGTCTATGAATTATAGCGTGGGAGGGAAACAATAGAAGGTTTTGGTTTTGGTTTTGGTTTTGAAGAAGAGACAGTTAAATGAAGAAACGAGTGTGTGGGTTTGCATCTTTAAACAACTTCTTCTTTTTTGTGGGTCAAAACCTCCAACCATACGAATGATTGTTCCTTTTTTTTTTTTTTTTTTTTTTGACAACTATTGTTTTTGTTTTTCATTTTTAAAGTAGTACAATTATTTTGATAACAGATTCAGATTAAAGATTAATTTATTTATTTTATTTTTCGGGCCTCAATCAATATATATATATATATATATATGTTTCATGTAAGAAAAGGTTGTGTGTCTATGGGTGTGAAGTGAACTTACTAAATTAAATTAGTAATCTTCGAATGTATATGGCCTTCGATTATTATTAGTCGTTTGGGAGAGAAAAACGAAACACCTTGATAGCAACTTATAACTTATAAGTAGAATGATGCAATGATTATTGGTTTTTAATAATTATTTCTCTTTTTTTTCCCAAAACAAAAGTTAAAGAAGCATAAAATGCATTACCCTGATAAAAATGTACAAGTGGAATTCTAAGAATCTGAAGAAAAAAAAGAGCGAGGAGAGAAGATGTCAACGTCTCTGAGTGATCATGTTATGCCATGTGGTGTGTGAGTCGATGCTGCAATCCTGATTTTCACACTTGATATCATTCCATCTTTTGTTTCTTCGTAATACATTTAACTGCAAACAAATATTAGCTTATTTTCTACCATTGTTTAATACGAATTCTATAAATCTGGAACAGAAAAAATGTAAGACAATGATATGAGCCGAACATGGGACTTTCGTGTACTAGTAGCCCCACTGGCCAGATCCGATGTTTCAGCACATTCCTTCCCAGTTTATTATTCATAACAATCTCATTGACCACTTAAATAAATAATTTCAAATTTGATGATAAAAATTTCACGTGTTTTTGAAAACACATTATTGGGCCCAATTGTTGCGATTCAAAGTTGGGTAATGAGATTTATCCAGCATATTGTTCCAAGGCCCAAATAAGATGGGTCATAGGCCTCAGAGATTAGTTGACGTGTCATGTTTAGAATGGCTCTCAGAACCTTAGGGGAGTGTCCGAGATTACCCTTACTCTTTTGAGTTGAAAGTACAGTTTCGCCCCTGTCGAAATAAGAAAATAAAAAACATTCTAATCAAATCTATAATGGTGAAGTAACTCCTCTCCTCCTTTGTTCTCCAGATCCCAATTTACAAGAATTCAACTTCACACACCCTAAAAATTAAATCCCAATCTCCGATTCCAATATGGCTTGCATCAAGGGGGTGGGCCGATCCGCCTCCGTTGCCCTGGCTCCCGATGCTCCTTACATGGCCGCCGGAACCATGGCCGGAGCCGTCGATCTCTCCTTTAGCTCTTCCGCCAATCTCGAGATCTTTAAGCTCGACTTTCAGTCTGACGATCGCGACTTGCCTCTCGTCGGGGAAATCCCCAGCTCCGAGCGGTTCAATAGACTCGCCTGGGGAAGAAACGGATCTGGATCCGAGGAATTCGCCCTTGGTCTTATTGCCGGCGGCCTTGTCGACGGAAATATAGATCTATGGAATCCTCTTTCTTTGATCGGGTGCGTTTCCTTTCCTCGCCTTGCTTTGCTGCTATTGAATCGCCATTTTCACTCTGTTTTTTTTTATAATCCGCATTAATAGAGTTATGTATGTGGTATCCAATTTTCATCTGAACGAGTCTAACTCGAACAACTGTCACAATTTTCAGTTCCCAGCCCAGCGAAAATGCACTCGTTGGCCATCTTTCAGTTCACAAAGGCCCTGTGAGTTGTGTCTCTCTGCATTATTTTGTTGCTTAACGCTGTTTTGTTTTTATCACTCCTCATTTTCATGTGTGCGTGCTTCTTTTTTTCTTAGGTTCGTGGTCTTGAGTTTAATGCTATCAGCTCAAATCTACTTGCTTCTGGGGCTGATGATGGTGAAATTTGCATTTGGGACTTATTAAAGCCTTCAGAGCCTTCTCATTTTCCACTGCTCAAGGTATACCACCACTTCTTACTAGTCAACAACCTTGGTTTTTGTATTACCTTTTACTCTCATTATTGCTTTGGTATAAACCCATGAGTAACTTTATGCGAGGGTCTTTTGCAGGGTAGTGGTTCTGCTACGCAAGGTGAAATCTCCTTTATATCGTGGAATAGAAAAGTTCAACAGATATTAGCTTCTACCTCATACAATGGGACTACTGGTGAGACTTAGGGGTTTCTCTCTCTTTCTCTATCTACTTGACTACTACTTCACTTCTGTCTACTATATTTCTGCTTCTGCTCATCAGTCTTTATTTTCATTTTCTTTTCCCCCAGTAATTTGGGACTTGAGGAAGCAGAAGCCTATAATTAAGTAAGTATTCAATTTATTAAGTGATATTATTGAGGCTCTCGAAAAACTTGTTGTCAAATCCTTGATCTCGCCATTATCATTCAACAGCTTTGCAGATTCAGTTCGACGCCGGTGCTCTGTTTTACAGTGGAACCCTAACGTTACTACTCAGATAATGGTTGCATCAGATGACGACAGTTCACCTACTTTGAAGGTAAGGAATCATTTAACGCGTTGCTTCATATAGTTCAATTTTGGTTCTTTTAGTGATGTAAGGTATCTGCAATCAGCTCTGGGACATGAGGAATATAATGTCACCTGTGCGCGAGTTTACTGGACACCAAAGAGGTATTTTCAAATCATTGATATCAAAATGCTTTTCTCAGTGCTTCTCTCTAGCTTGGTATCATTTTCTATGGTTGGTAAGTGGACAGCCTTGTAGATCAGACGTCTTAGTCTTTAACCCACTCATATTTTGGTGCCTTTATATTATAGTCCTGTTGTCTTCATTCTTGGTGTTACACCTTGGTGAAGTGTAGTGGTGATACTTCTTATCTGTCAGGGGTAATTGCAATGGAGTGGTGCCCAAGTGACAGCTCATATCTTCTCACCTGTGCTAAGGACAACCGAACGATTTGCTGGGATACAAATACAGCAGAGGTAGTGTGAAGGAATCAATAAAAGATACAGATTTGCTGGGTCCGTGAATTAGTTAACTATTTTCCATTTTGACTGAGTTTGATCCAACCATAACAGATTGTGGCTGAGTTACCTGCTGGCAACAATTGGAATTTTGATGTTCATTGGTACCCAAAGATACCTGGAGTTATATCAGCATCTTCATTTGATGGGAAAATTGGCATCTACAATATCGAGGTACCTTAGTAGTTTGCCCTTCAGTAATTGTAAATTATTTTGTTCTATATGAATGAATGTAAATAATGTATGAGGCATAACAAATAATGAACTTTTGAATCCAGCCCTATCGACTGTTCTCCTTCATCATTTTAGGTTTCAGGTCCCCAGTTAACATACCACTGGAAATCAAATGTTTTAGAGTTTAATCTTATACACTTTGTAGTTGAGATTTACCTTATTAGCAAGACCTGTTGAACTGTAGATCTCCCTTCTCCCCTCCTAGAATGGATTAAAAAAACGTATTCAACGCTTTGGTGCAGGGTTGCAGTCGCTATGGTGTTGAAGAGAATAATTTTGGTACTGGTAATTCCATTTACCCAATCTGAACCGTTTGTTTACCGTTGATTACTTCTATCATTTTTATGCTGGAAGATGAAAAGCTTCAGGACCAACATTACTTCTTATATTCCTCTCTATGCAGCTCCTTTAAAAGCACCAAAATGGTATAAGCGCCCGGTTGGTGCATCTTTTGGATTTGGGGGAAAGCTTGTATCGTGTCACGCAAGGGCCCCTGCAAAGGGTACTTCGAGCATTCTATCCGAGGTAGGTATCTATGTACATATATTTATTTATCCGGTTATACCCCTTTTGTCGTCAATTCTAATTTGACTTAGTGTCATGTTTAGGTTTTTTTGCACAGCCTGGTAACAGAACAGAGTTTGGTGAGTCGAACTTCTGAATTTGAAGCTGCAATAGAAAATGGAGATATGACTTCTCTAAGGGGTTTGTGCGAGAAGAAATCTGAAGAGACTGAGTATGCCATCCTTGTGATTGAAAATGTTGATATTCGCCCTTATAAAAACTCATGAGATAACTCAGTTTGGACCATTTTATTCCACTGATTTCGCAGATCCGAAGAGGAGAAAGAGACATGGGGCTTGCTGAAAATCATGTTCGAAGAGGAAGGAACTTCAAGGACAAAGTTGATCAGCCATCTTGGCTTTACTTTGCCTGTTGCGGAAAAGGATCAGGCAGTAGATGGGCTCTCATCAGATCTCAATGGCATTAGATTAGAGGATACTGCGGCAGATGCACTGGATCTTGACGACAGTAACGAGGCAGCTGCATTTGCGATGGATAATGGAGAAGACTTCTTTAACAACTTTCCTGCTAAACCGGATACACCTGTATCTACATCTGCCAAAGATTTTATGCCTTCTGACACAGATTTTTCTACCAAAGGAGAAGAAACGCAAGAAATGCAAGAAGAAGAGGAAGAAAGTTCTGACCCAGTTTTTGATAATGCCATCCAGCGAGCGTTGATTGTTGGAGATTACAAGGAGGCGGTGGATCAGTGTATAACTGCAAATAAGATGGCCGATGCTTTAGTTATTGCTCATGTTGGTGGTACAGCGTTGTGGGAGAGTACTCGTGAGAAATATTTGAAGACGAGCAGTGCGCCATACATGAAGGTATATGTATATTCTTTCCCAACTTGATATGTAGGTAAGTGCCATCTACACCCCTGTTTGTGGTTGCAAAATCTGTAAACTACTGTATGTTTATCTATTTCAGGTTGTTTCTGCGATGGTGAACAATGATCTCAGGAGCCTTATCTATACAAGGTCACATAAGTTCTGGAAAGAGACTCTTGCTCTCCTCTGTACTGTAAGTTTCTCCGACTGAGGGAAAAATACTTAGAAAAGAAAGGAAATTTACTAATTGATATTGTCTATCAATGCACTCCAATAATCATAAAGGAAATGGAATCTGCTTTTTCGTGTCTTACTCAGCGAAAACATTTTCTGCTATCACTTTTAACTCTTTTCAACAATATAATGTGATGTTATCTCCGTGCACTCGTGAACCAAGATGAACAACTTGTCAGCTACGCTATTCTGCTCACTAGAAAACTTCTTTGTAATGAATGCTGATCTTATATTCATTGGCAAACAGTTTGCACAAGGAGAACAATGGACAACCCTGTGTGATGCCCTTGCCTCGAAGTTGATGGCTGCTGGTAACACTTTGGCTGCAGTTCTCTGCTACATTTGCGCAGGCAATGTTGACAGAACAGTAGAAATTTGGTCGAGGAGCCTTGCAAATGAGCGGGATGGAAGATCTTATGCTGAGCTTCTTCAAGTGTGTATCACTTTCTATGTTTCGCGCATAAATTTTGCTGGGCTTCTCCGCTCATATTTTTCTGCCCTTATCTTATAATAGGATCTTATGGAGAAGACTCTTGTCCTTGCTTTGGCAACTGGCAACAAAAAGTTCAGCGCATCTCTGTGTAAACTCTTTGAGAGTTATGCTGAGATACTGGCCAGCCAAGGGCTTCTTACAACGGCAATGAAGTACTTGAAAGTTCTGGATTCTGGTGGCTTGTCACCTGAACTTTCAATATTACGTGATCGTATTTCTCTATCTGCAGAACCTGGTGCGTATGCAGTTGTGTTTTTGATTAATATTTAAGAGAGTTTTGATGATAAATTTAGCTTAACATTTTATACGCAGAGACTAACACTACAGCTTCAGGAAACACTCAGCCTCAAAGCACCATGCCATATAATCAGGTATTTGAGTTCTGCAAATCGTTTTATATTTTACTTAGAATCCATGTAGCTTTCACGGATAACATACTTAGTCTTTACTCTTCTATGGCTTAGGAGCCAACTCAGGCGCAACCAAACGTTCTTGCTAACCCATATGATAATCAGTATCAGCAACCGTACACTGATTCTTATTATGTCCCTCAAGTTTCACATCCACCCATGCAGCAACCAACCATGTTTATGCCACACCAAGCTCAGCCAGCTCCGCAGGTTTCTAAAGTTTTGGTTTTGTTGCATTTTCTTTTCTTATTCTTCCTTGCACCATCATGCATTAATGACCATCCTTATCTAGCAGTTCTCAGATGTCTAGATCAGGAAAGTGTCCGTTTCTTTATGTTTTTGTCTAAGGGATTGGTCAAGCTTTTGAGATATGATGACATCTGAAATATGTATGTGGTGCTCAAATGCATAGTCTCTTCGTTTGTGTGATTTTTTTAGTCAGAATAGTAGATGGATTATAATAGGTATGTGGTTCTTTGACCTAAAACAAAACTCCCCAAAACTGAACATTTTCAGCCTCTAAACCCATGTCCTAGAGAAACGGATAATCTAGACCTTTACTTTTATTCACTGCTGTAGAATCTATATCCTAGAGAGGTCGTGAGAAAATTTTGTCGTGGGAAAGTGTTTTGTTTGCTATGTACAGGTTTCTTGGGCCAACTTGTTGACTATAGTGTGTTTATGCAGCCATCTTTTACTCCAGCTCCTACAAGCAATGCTCAGCCATCCATGAGAACTACATTTGTTCCTTCAACTCCCCCTGCACTGAAGAATGCAGATCAATATCAGCAGCCAACCATGAGTTCTCATTCATTCACGGTATGAGAAATTTTGCCTCCAGTGTGTTTGATGTTACCCGCAGTTTTAGTTTAATGAAGCTAACTTCTAAATTTTCATCAGGGACCATCTAACAATGCATACCCTGTTCCCCCGGGTCCTGGTCAATATGCACCTTCTGGCCCTTCACAACTTGGGCAATATCCTAACCCTAAGATGCCCCAAGTTGTTGCTCCAGCAGCTGGACCCATAGGATTTACGCCCATGGCAACTCCAGGAGTTGCTCCAAGATCTGTGCAACCAGCAAGTCCTCCAACACAGCAGGCAGCTGCACAGGCAGCCCCTGCGCCTGCAACTCCGCCACCAACTGTTCAGACTGCAGATACTTCCAACGTTCCAGGTATCGTACGACGTTTCATTAGCACCTTATCTCTGTTTTGTTTCTGAGTAAAGTCATATAATGATCACCTCTTGTAAACTGATCCAGCCCACCAGAAACCTGTGATAGCAACGTTGACAAGGCTTTTCAATGAGACATCGGAAGCACTGGGAGGCGCACGTGCGAATACTACTAAGAAGCGTGAGATAGAAGACAACTCGAGAAAATTAGGTGCTCTGTTTGTGAAACTCAACAGCGGAGACATCTCCAAGAATGCTGCGGACAAACTCGCACAGCTATGCCAAGCTCTGGACAACAATGACTTCAGCACAGCCCTTCAAATACAGGTAAGCTAGTAAATTGATCTCTTCTGGGTTCCTTGTAGATGATTTCGTGTTTAATAATCAGTTTTATTGACCTCAAAAACAAACAAACAGGTACTTCTGACTACCAGCGAATGGGACGAATGCAACTTCTGGCTGGCAACACTAAAGCGGATGATGGTCAAGGCCAGGCAAAATGTGCGGTGATTATTTATTTTCTGGGTTCATGGATTTTTTTTTTTATAAATCTTAAGGAGGGACGTGTGTATCAAACTCCTTTTGCTTTCTTAATTTTGGTCTTTTTAAAACGCCGTTGCTGCTCTAATCTTCTTTTTTTTTTTTTTTTGTCATTTATGAACCTCATCTGCTACTTCCAGTTACTCTTTTGTTTAGATAGTATAGAGATCATCAGATTGCTGAAACATTCTCATGTTTTTGGATGTTACTTTACCGGACAAGTTTGTTCGTCTTTCTTTCTACGAATTTTGTTAGATTTTTACGCTCTTTGTTTTTCTTGTCATATTTGAAACATGGATTAAGCAAAAAGTAGCATTTATAAAATATTGTTGAGCAACAACTAAATATTCCGCCAGAATCTCTTACTAATAAAAGGGAGACACGGGTAGCGGGAGTATCCTAGAACGCGTTGAGCAAACTTTTAAAAGAAACGTGCCAGTCACCATCATGGCCTTTTTGAGGTCGATCTCGGCCATGGTGCAGATTCCATGTAGGAGGAAGAAAGACATCATCCCCCACGACTACGAGGGCCTCATCCTTCGAATGTACATTAGGACAATAAGGAAAGGAGTATTGAAGAAACTGGATGTAAAAGATGATGGTACGAAAGCGACATGACAAATCAATGTGGTTGCAGCAGGCCTTGTCGATGAAAATATAAAACCTTTGGGTTGTATAAAACAGGCCCATATAGCGAGAGAATGTAGGCCCATATAATAGAGAATGTATGTTTATGGACCCAAAAACGTTACCACCAAATTACTTGACGTAGAGAGATCCGTTGCTTAAAAAAGTATGACTTATGTGCGAGAGTCTGAGAGAGACAGAGACATAAAGGCATTGATTGGAACGTCGTTGACTGAGAACACACATTGTGTTGTGATGACTGATGACTTGAAATTCGAAAAAGTTAGTTAAGTGGGGAGAGAGAGAAAGAGAGCTCAACCTCAATTGTGGGTTTTGAAACCCAATGTAACTAACCTACTAATAAGAGTTGCTGCAGTGCAATCCAATGCATGTGTGAGATCACTGGCGCGTGAGAATCACACTGACCCAATCGCTACGTGTGGATTTTGTGTGTAAATGGAGATGTCAGAGAGGGTTGAAAGGAAGAGAACGTGCAAATGCAATAATACGATTTCTTCTGACTACTACTTTTGATTTACAAAAGAAAAAGGAGTATTTACATATATTGAGGGTGCGGGCCGTATAACTAACTCTTATCGACGTCATTATTTTTAACATTCATCATTTGCAGCTTTATGTTTTTATCAATTTAACCAAGTGTTTTGAAAATAATAAAAATTGATCCTTGAGTGTATATATATGATAATAAAAGAAAACTTTACTGCGATAAGACTTGACTATTGGACCCATATACATGTATCTTTATAACTTTTGAGTAATTCTTTTATTTTTTAAAAAGGAGAAGCATTTTTAACACCAAAGCTTTATTACCTCTGGGAGTATATTATGAAACGACAGGTCAAATCAAATAATCAAACTCTACTTGCAAATAAAAGTTTGAAAATCAGAAACACACATTCTGTAATCTGGTTGAATACTTGAATGCTGAAAAAAAAAGAAAAAGAATAACACATTATACTTGATAAGAGATGATGATAAAATATATACTAGAATCATATGGGTACAAAAATACATGAGAGAGAGAGAGTGTGTGTGTGTGTTTTGTTGTGAATTTGATTGCAAAAATCCAAAGTTTGACGCTTTGACCCACTCACTTGGGAGTTGGAGCCCAGAAGACACAACAGTCACTCCACTCTTCTTTAACTCTTTTTTTTATTTAATTTCCCCACACCACACGACTCACGAGGGAAGTGGCAACTTTGATTTTTGCAAGCAGAGGAGGAAGAAGAAGAAGTAGAAAGAAGCTTAGGTATGGAGTGGAGTGGTACACTGGTACTAGAGTGATGATGGTGGTAAGGTAGTTGAGAAAGAAAGCCTTTTTAGCTTTGCTAAAGTCCAAGACAAGAAACCAAACATCTTTTTGTACACAAGACAAGACAACAATAGCAGTGTTTCTTTTTCCTGCCAAAGAAAGATTAAGCGAGAGAGAGAGAGACAAGGTCTCATCGAGCAAAGAGTGTGTTTCCATGGATGTGTACGAAGCAACTAGGATCGTGCTCTCTAGAATCCAGAACTTAGACCCAGCTAATGCTTCCAAGATCATAGGTCTTCTCCTCCTTCAGGATCACGGTGAGAAGGAGATGATAAGGTTAGCTTTCGGGCCTCAGAATCTCCTTCATTCTGTCATAGCCAAGGCCAAAAAGGACCTCGAAGAGCGGCTTTCTTTCTTGACTCCGAGAACCGCCGAAGATTTTGAGTCCGATTTAGGGTTCGGATGGGGTCACCGCAAAGAGGTGCTTAGGTCCAACTCTGTTCCGCCGAGACTTGCCAATCAGTTCACCGGTTATCCATTCTCCCCCAAAGGTGTCAACTTGCAACAGAGTGAAGCCCAAAGGTTGGAGCTTTTCTTTTTCTTTATTTTTTTCCTTCATCTGTATGGACGGGTATTCTGAAACTTTGGTTGGTAAAATGTGTAGCAGAGCTGCTGCTTTGATGATGGGCGATGACTTGCACAAATTGGGAATATGGAGGCCAGAGAGGATCGACCTCTCGGCCACGGCCTGCCCGGCGTCTAGACAGATCTATCTGACTTTCCCGGCTGACAGTATCTTCAGGGAAGAAGATGTTTCCGACTACTTCAGGTATTACTCTTGTTTGGAACCCATTCATTCTTCTTGTTGGATGTTGTCTACTTAAAGCAATGGTGGTGCAGTACGTTTGGGCCAGTTCAGGACGTGAGGATACCTTACCAGCAGAAGAGGATGTTTGGGTTCGTGACCTTCATGTACCCAGAGACTGTGAAGAGCATTCTGGCCAAAGGGAACCCTCACTTTGTGTGTCATTCCAGGGTTCTTGTTAAGCCTTACAAGGAGAAAGGCAAAGTCCCAGACAAGTACAGGTACTTTGGCTTTTCCTCCTTGAGCTGCTCCTGATTCCTCATCTCTTTACGACGCTTTGATTCCTCTGCTGCAGGACTAAGCCATCCAGGGACATTATGGATTTCCAGCTTGGTATAAAGCTCTCTCTCTCTCTCTTTTATTTCCCTTGGTATTGAATACTGATTTCTCTGTGTATAGGGGGGAGGGCTTTTCATGAAGATCTGCTGTGGAAAAGGAGGTTTGAAGAACGAGCTCTTGAGCTGCAGAGCACAAGGCTGATGAATCTGCAGCTTCTCGACGTCGAGAAACAGTTTCAACTCAATTTCGACCAAACACTACTTGTTTCTCCACGACTAGGTTCGGTTTTGGTCCGAGTAAGTGATTTATGCTTGTCTGAAATGTGTAATAACCTGATCGCTCTCTGCTGGCAGTTTCAAACAATCAGAGAGTGTGCACAAAAGAGAATGATGAGGATACAATCAAACTTCCAGAGAGGTATCCCCAGTTTGATAATCGTTCATTTTGTGAGCTTGAAGAAGATCTGAGTATTTTTTGTCTTTTTGTTTGCCGTTGTTCAGCTTGGAGGATGATAGGCTGGTGGATAGCCCAATTGTATCACCGAAACACCATTTTCTCGAGTGTGGGGTAGCTGCAGAAACAAAGGGTTCAGGCTTGTCGTCGCCATCTTTTGATCAGGATGAGTCTAGTACAGGTACATTGAAAGAGCCTCTCAAGTCCTTGAAGTGCCAAATGCCGAGGTTATCAATGATGGGGATAACACAGGGCAGCAGCGGACCAACAACGTGTCGCGTTGGGATCTAAACCCATTCAAAACAGCTAACCAGTGGTAGGTAGGTAGTCTGATGAGAGGAGTAAATTTGGTTATAGTGTGATATGGATATGGAAGAGATTTGTATCGCAATGTAAAAAAGTCATTTGGCATGTCATTGCAGGAAGAGAAGATTAACCAAAAAAAAGGAAAAAAGGTGAAGAGCAATTAGGGAGACGTGGATGTAAGATAGATAGAGAAGAAGATGGGGGGAAGGTTGGTTGTTGTACCATTCATTAAACAAGAGTGTTAGTAAATGAGTCCCGTGAATGTTATGCAATGGACCACTCCCCACAGGTGACCTTAATATTAATTAATCATATATAAAAAAAGCACAAGAAGAGATTGATTATTCACCAGAAAAAGAAAGGTTGGTTTGTCTATTTTTTTGTTTGTATTCAATCACTATATATTTATCTAAGTTAAGTTGTAAATACTTTGAGGGAACATCATATCTATTACCTCAAGAGTCTAGTAGTTAATTGTTACAAGATAGCGAAATTTTCACTTGTGAAGATCATTAATAGCTATAATTGAAAGCCATCATTTGCTTGCTTTGTCCATAGGAGTAAGTAACAAAGAAAAGTTAACGGCTTGGAATCTTTAGTAGTTAGTGTCTGTCGTTTTGTAAATGGACCACATAAATAGAACTTGGGGACCTATTGGGCCTGAAAGAAAGTTAAGAGAATAGATAAGCCCACATCATTAGAGCCCAACCTTTGCAAATGGGGGGATGAATGAATACTTGGTTGGTGCGTATTGGTTCTTTCTTCTTCTTCTTCATCTTCCCTGTTGTGTACGAAATTGGGATACTACATATATGGATACGCATCATCGGAAACAGTATGTACAATCTTTACTGATAGAGTTTACTACAGAGAGAGAGAGAGGCCCTAAATAATTCCACGAGACGACGGGTCATGAGTATGAGACTGCCTTTTGAAAAATTCGGTGGCCAGGCGCAAGAATTGCCAATGGATCATATCTGGATTTCCTCCTCACAAATTCTCCCCACTTGTCCCCGAAATGGGATCTCCACTCTTCTCTTGTCGTGTAATGTGGCAGATACTGCTTCAACCCTATCCCTGCTTCTTCACTGAATTCCAGTATTCTTCTGTTCCGCCTCAAGATCTCTTCTACTCCATCCTTTCCTGCCGACCCTGGAGATGCCGATGTTAGGATCGCCACCAGGTAGAATACCTCTTCCTCCGGTGTTACTGCTGATGTTTGATTGTCCCACCTGCTCACCAACATGCTTTTGTTTTGTCAACAAGTGAAAAGAAACAAAATCATGACTAGCTCTTTCTTTCTTTCTTTCTTACTTTGATTTGTTCACTGGGTAGACGATGACTGGGCCGTTGCTTGTATCCGTTAGTATGTTTCCAAATACACCTCTTGCAAATTCATTGATTTTGCTTCTTGGTACCAGGAGGTTCAGCCATGGATGTGGCACCTCCCACTGCCCTTTCGATCGGAGTTTTACCTCAGACACATGTACCCTGTCCAAGAATGCTTCATATGCTACCTCCGTTGTAAACAGTGTCGACGTCACGTAGCTTAGCTCTGATAATGTTTCTTTCACTTCCTGGATTGGACAAATATATATATATTTTCAGTTCCAATGAATGTCATCTACCAAAGAAGATTCTACCGATTGCTTCTACTCTGTTTTCTCACCTGGTTGATTACGTCTTTGTTATCTTGCTTCAAATACTTGGCTAGCTCCAGACAATACAGAGTCCTTCCATCAAACTTGAATTGGCTTGCTTCTAAAGGCTCTTCTGCGGTGAAAGACAACCTCCAGCTGTTCAGGAGGCCTGTCCTGTTTATTATCACAAACCCTTCTATGTAATCGAATTTGTGGCCCTGGGCAGATATTAGTTGCTCTTGGTCCTTGGCAAAAGCTGCAAAATCCAGGTATAACACTCTTATCCATTTTACCTGTCCATTATACAGAGTTAGGAGGACACACGCGTGTTCAGTTTTTAAGTTTTTTATTTATTTATTGTTTACCATGGTTGGTGCTGGTTCCAATGCTATTCTTGCCCGCGTTATGATGCCAAACTGACCTAAACCACCAAGAACACCATTAAATAAGTCGCTGTTCTGCCTCTTTGTACAGTTTAGGATCTCGCCTTTTCCTGCAGTCAATAAATAGGCATGACATTAGTGGGTAGCTATTCTCGGGAATCTCTTCATGTTGTTAATAGTCACCAACCATATAGAGTCTATGCTTTCAAAACACGAATACTGCAACTCTGAACTAACCTGTGACAATCTCCAGTTGATGAACATTGCTGATCTGTGGTCCATGTCGGAATGCCTGGCCGCTTATTCCAGCATTGGACAGAGTACCACCTACAGTTAAATGCAGGTAATCCGTCCATGATTTTGGTGCAAGCCCGTACTTGAGGGTCTCATGCAAAATGTTTATCCACAGCTCACCACCAGACACATCAACATATGGAGCAGGGGAATCCACACTGTAGACCTGCAGCTTCTGGGGATGGAGTGATTCCATGTGTATAACAATTCCATGTCTTGTTTGAGCTTGGCCTTGGAGTGAATGTCCACGACCTCTCGCTGCCACTGTAAGCTGTGAATGAGTGCCCATCATCCAGATGTGTCGTATCGTTGAGGCGATGTCGCTTACCGATTTGGGATGTAAGACCGCCAAAGGGATCAACTGGTATCGATTTCCAAAATCTTTGGAGGCGTGATGGACATGTTCAAACTCCAAATGGCCTACTAGGGGAAGCGCCTTCAAAGAAGAAATGCTGCTAGAGAAGCAGCAAGCCAACTTAAAGGCTATGCAGCTGAGAAGCAAGATGGTGAAACTTCTTACTATAAGCATGGTTCTTTTCCTGAGGAGGCTTGCATGTAGATAGCTCATAAGGCCTCTTGATTTCTGAGAGACAAGAGTATAGAAACCAAGGATGGAAAAGGGTTTTTGATCTTATAAATAAATAAATAAAAAAGTAGTGTGATTTCTGAATGGCCGAGGCAACCAATCTCCGAATGGGGACTGATTGTCTAACAAAGGGTTATAAATAGCTTTATAGTTGAGGCCTCTCCCTTTCTTTGTTGGCGGAGAGAAGCCATAAAGGAGGAGCCTAGTTGAAGGAAAAAGTCACAAGAAAGAAAGATCTCACGAATCTTTTTATCTTTTGATAACAGTTACACCCACAATCTTGGCTTTTTCAAAGAAAAGGCAGACAAGATCATACCATAACACTTTTACTTTGAAACTTACCATTTGAAGGATTCCCTTTATTTATTTATCCTCTTATCCCATATGTTTCCAGTCGTAGGTATGGTATTTGCTTTTTAGGCTGAGATGTATTATATGTGGTCTTTTTCAGGCTTTTGACTCAGATGAAGCGCAAAAAGGATTGGTTCCTGTATCATCCGTGAGAGTAAAAGAATGGTGGAACGTGCAAGGGAAAAAATCCTTGTGCTCTCTGTGGGAAAATAGGAGGCAATTTCACTAGTGTTGGGACCCAACAACACAATCCTTGTAAACTAAAAGAGGCTGTGGCAGCTCAAAGCAAAGCAACCAATGAGTAAGTCTTCCTGTTACCTGACTGATTTAAGGCCTCCCATTGCAGCTAGCTGACAAAACTAAATGAATCATCTCTTCTTTTCTTAAATTCTTTTGATCAGACATTATGATAAAAGATTAGCTTTATATTATGCTTTAGTTAACTTTTGCTAAACATCGGGCAGGTGGATAACAGAGAGGGACTCACTGCTTCTTCAGATAGAATCATCTGGAGTGGTCCATTTATTTTTATTACTACTTACTATCTCTTTGGCACGAGTTACTTTCAGTTTCTTCAAGATTAGGATCATTCTTCAATGGAGCCAGCAATAGTAATCAGAAAGGTATAAAAATGTTATGGAGAAGGATTAAAAAAGAAAAGAGAGAGAGAGAGAGAGAGACTGGTGACAAAAGGTGGCCCAGTGGAGATTGTGCACCCATTAGAAATCTCGAGTGTAGGAGTAGGGTCAAAGAGAGATGATGGTTTGACCAGTCCAGTTTTGAACAGAGAGTGAAGAAAGAAGTTGGGCTCTTCTCAACTCCATTGGTGCGGTGGTGGGCATTGCAGAATGAGGTGTGTGAACTGAAAACAGAGTTGGTGGAAATGGTTGGTCTCTAGAAGCAGAGGAGAAGCGACCAGAGAGCACTAGCGGGAGAGTCGTGGGGCATAGCTTGTCCCAAGCAAAATCTTGGTCCCAATATAAAATATGCCTTTGAACATTTGTCAGCCAAAGTGTCGAAGGGACGGCTATGGTGGTGTTGGAAGTGGATTGGTCCACGACTGTGACCTCTCTGCTGACTTGTCACCTTATACTATAATTGGTGCGTTCTTCCCACCTTCACGTGGCTTTGTTCCCCCATTAACGTTTTTTTTTCCACCTCAAAAAAAATAAAAGTGTGTGTTGTGTCTACCTCTCTCGTTTTCTTTTTACAGTTTGGAAGATATTATTATATGATTCTGTTTTTCAAAGAAAAAGACTACTGGAGTATGATCCGCTTTTCTTTGCATATTTTTGAAAATTACAAATCACAAGTTTTTCTTTGATCATCTTTTGCATATTTCTCTCTCTGCTCATATAAGTCAATGCCGAAAAGCCTTATTGGGTCTGAATGGGCCACTACTGAAGTAGATGAATGTTGGAGTAGACTATGATTAGAGATAAACGGTCCACTTGAAGCCCATAACACTTTTAAAGTCTTTATTAGTCCGAATACACCACACAAATGAGCAGCAGTTTGATTCAGAAAGAGCAAAAAAAAGAGTGTATGGTTTTAGTCTTTTAGACAACAGGCGCCAAGTCCCAAACTTGATAAATCACACATTTCACACAAAAAAACACACAAAAGAACTATCACTCTCGCATGTTTGGTTAGACATGGTATAGGTCGTAGGTTGGGTTTAGTTTCAGACTTGGGTCAGAGAATTTAGTCTAGTTTTATATCAAAAGAGCAGCCTCCTACGCAGCGAGTCGGACCTGTTAAGAAAAGCCAACTGGCGTATGGTCTCGCCGATGAGATCTTTGAATATGAGGCGTTCGACGTCAAGAACTGCTTCTGACATCTCCACCTGAAAATCTCGCCATCGGTCCTCCGACAAATCTCTTCCGAGGACCCCGCACACGTATCCCACAAGGTCATCTTCCTCCGTGGACGACTTTTTGTCTCTTATCTTCTGAAATTCAGACCAGATCACTTGCATCTTATTATCAGCCTCTCCTACCATCATCCACGGGGGCAAGCTCCTTCTCCGCGCCACAATCTCTTGCACTGCGTCGAAGATGAGGCGTCTTTCCTGAGCTGCGGCTCTGGAGGCGCATTTTCCTTTGAGGTATTGCTGCTTTTCCAGAAAGGAGAAGCTGTCGGACTCTTGTGGAAGGCAATCTGAGGCTCGGAGGATGTCCGAGATGTATACATATTCAGAGTCGGACGATGATAATATTGAGCCACCCCAGGATTCGTCTTCTTCAGCATCAGCAAAGTCAAGGGTGCGTTTCAGGACGGGGGACGGAGAAGAGTCCTCGTGGTAAATTGAGGCGTCAAGAACAGAGACGGGGCTCGGTTGTGAGTCTCCGGCCTCAGCAGCGGCCATTTCAGCAATGCTGTGGAGCAGCTTGTCGCATCTCTCCAATAAGGTTTTGCCTTGTCTGTTATACACATCCACTTTCCACATCTGCTTACAGAATTTGTATTTCATTAGCTGCCTTTTTGATAGATAAAATGTCGAGTAATGAATGAGGTACCTCTTCCTCGGCTAGAGTGCTACTCTGGTCTTCAATCCTCGTCTGGAGAGGTTCTGGTCTCCGCCAAGGGAGTGAAGAGACTCTCCTCTGTTCCTTGAGCGTTGGTCTTGGTCTCCTCCTATTGACGCTCGGGGAAATGCGATCCCGCCTCACTGGTTTGATCGGAGAATGATGGTCGAAGACGAGATTCCTGCTCTGATGTTTGAGTGAAGACGAGTGCAAGAGTCCTTTGAGCCTAAGAGCTTCGAGAAGCTGCTTGAGGGTTTCCAGATCGGTCGGGGGAGCGTCAAATCCACTCATTTTGGAAACTCTCGGGAAGAAATCACCGGAATCAAAGAAACTCTTTCGGCGTACTACTGAGGTTGGGTGGGCTCGGGCGTTCCTAATTGGAGCCGGATCTTGAGCTGCTCCCTTGTCATCGTGAAAGTCAAATATGTAGTCTCTGGTGACCCTGGACTCGGATGCAGATCTCTGGAGAGGCTGTTGGGGAAATGGCTCCAATCCCATGAGCCGTGCGATCACACTGGGTGAGCCGCGCTGGTTCTCAGCCTCAACCGCATCGGCTCGGATCTGTCTGTGTTTGAGGCAGCCCTTGGCATCCACGACGGCTCTGCTATCGAGGGAGAGCCTCGGAGCTTCTTTAGAGAACCTCCAAGGCCTAGAGGAAGAAGAAGAAGAAGAAGAAGATCTTTGTTGAGCCGGCGCAGGAGAGCGTAGCTCAGGGGTAGAGTACACACTCTGCTGATTCGTCCTACCCGAGGCAGATTCAGATTCAGCGCTCTGGAGAAACACAGACATTGTTGTTTTGTTGGTAAGTCAATTCATTGCATCCCTCTAGGAACAGGAGAAGAGGGAAAGAGAGATAGACAAGTTACCGGAGAGGAAGAGAGACGCTTATTAGGAGAGAGGAGACTGGGGCGATCGAAGATGTTGAAGAAGCCGGCCATGCAACCGCCGATTTGCTTCTCCAGATCTTTCTCTTTTGCCATTTTCTTCTGTTGGCTGTTGCTGCTGCACACTCTTCTCCCGCTTCTCTGCTTCTTTAAAGCACCCACTCCCTTACTCTAGTCTAAAGGATACTCCTCCTAACGTGCTTTTTTTTTCTTTTTTAAATACACTCTGACAACTCTGCATTCAATTTCCTTTTTTTTATTTATTTGTGTTTTTTCCTATCTGCTTGTTTTAGGAGTAATTTTGATTTTTGAGTTAATAATGGCTAAGTTTGAGTCCTAATAAATAAGTAAAGATCAAACCCCGCATATTTATTATCTTTACTTACCCAGCCCGTACTACTTACTTCTTCTTCTAGTCAATACATTATTTACTTACTCTAGTTCAGAGTTTACGATTCAATTCTGAATTCTTGTTTCAAGAGGAAAGAAAAATGCCACGTGGAAAAAATATGGAACGGAAGATGAGGAGATATGGACCCCGCTGTTGACCGACATCGACGTGGCAGTTTCAAAGTTGGGAATGCCATCATAAAGTAATGACCACCGTTGATACGCTCTCTTTCTATCTATTCCCAAGGCAGCTCTCTCCCTCTTCTCTCTTCTCTCTCTGCCTCTGCTTTCCGTTACGGTTGCACTTATCGGCCAGTTCAAGATTCTAATTAAGTTATTGCGTTTTGCATTGTTTATTTCATTCGTTTCCCATATGAAAACGTGAATGTGAAGAAGATACGTTACCACATTCTACTAGTGTTTTAGGGACATGGGACTTTCGTTTTTATGAGTTTCATAAAAACGGACCACTTCACTTACTCGAGATTTACAACTTTAACGGCTAACTTACTTATCCTAGTCATTCTCTTTATTTAATCACCCAACCAATGTATTGTATTCTATTGCCACGAAAAAAAAAAGCAAGGCGGGAACAGAGAAAAAGGGTTTGGCATTATGTGAGCATGTGAGTGAGGCTATAATGCATGTTTCAATGTTCAGGTTTCATCACGAGGTGAATTGTTTGAATCCCCAATATTTCTGTACTCTCTCTGACCAGATATGCTGCAGATGTTGTAACGTGCTTCTTCCGGCTGCTCAATCATTTTTCTTTTGGACCAACTCACATCTCTGTGTTAATTTCTCTTCTGTTTATATAACAAATTCATACTACAAACTTTGATCAATTTTTTTTTATTTATGGGAGAAGAAGGAGCTCTAATGAGGTCATCAACTTTGATCTTGACCAATGAGGCAATGAAAACAGATGACATACTACTGTATATCCAAAGGTTGTCAGAAAACCCACCTTACCAGTATTTGTTTACTCATCACAAATTTGAGGAATATTTTGGAATGCATAAACTATCTTTTTAGCTGTCGAATAAACTTACCGTAAATCACTTCTACTAATACCCTCTACATTTCTCAATTTTTTTTTTAAACCTCATAACTTGTTTTAATTTTTGAGACATAGAAAGAAAAAAACAAAAGGGGGTTCTACTTTAACAGACTGTAATAATACAGAAGTGGAGGAGAAGAGTAATAAGTAATAATAAAAAGACAACAGATGAGGCATGTGCTCTGTGTTCCATTATCGTTCTATCTATATAATAAACATAGGTATGTATGTATTCTGATCCTCGAAACTAGCGTGTGTGTATCATGGAGGGTGGATGTGGCCAAAAGTTATCTAAAAAGAAAAAAGAGAGACACACTTAACGGTCTTCAAGATTGTACCCACTTCCTCATTAGCTATTACTCTATTAGCCCCCAAATATCACTATGCACATTTCAGCTTCTTTCAACAAGATCTAGAATAAGAAGATGAGAAGCTGTAAGCCTGAAACTCCATTACTCGTATGTCAGATCCGGATCCCATACATTACATATACATATAATACTGTTTACGTAGGTGCAACTAAGCCGTTCTATGCAATTCCAATGCTCATTAATCTGTACGCTTTTTCTCTGCTACAGCCCCATTTTGGATCCCATGTAAAATGATATCCTAGCAAGAAACTAGTATATGTAACACATTACTCTGTCTAGCGAATCAAAGTATTAAGCATCTGCAGCCTTCTCCTCCATTTGGTCCTTCAAACCACCGGTCCCATCCTAAGTTCAAAGGTCCATTGGTTCTGCCAGCACCACAACATCCATCAGTTATTCAGTCCAAACCAACACTAGAGTTTCAAGGTTTAAAAAGCACTCACAGTGGCAACAGAGGATCGGGTCCTTTCTCGATGACAGATAGCAGCCTGCGAACCAAGGGAATATCAATTTGATCACCAATCAACGTACAAGTTTCAGTCAAATCCAGATAATATACCTACAGGAGCTAGCACACAGTTGCTTGCAAGCGTTAAAAAAAAACATAGGTTGAGTATCCCATACTTACTCCTCACACACGGTTGATACAATATCTGTGTTCTCGACCTCCTTCAACTCTTTCTGGATATAGTACATGAAACAGAAAGAGAGAGTAAAGCTATTTTTAGTAAGTGTTAGAGCTCACTAGTAGGAACAATAGGCAAACACATTATCTGTGCAACAGAGAAACTTGGGAGAAGGTTAACTTTTAACATGCCTCGATAGATGATAACCAAGAGAGAATGATACTAATTGGACTATGATCAAAAGTATTCTTGCACATCCCTAAGAATAAGATCAACAGAGAACCATTCCAATAGTGGATCCAAAGAGAACCCAGCAGATTTAGATTTTGGGAATACAATTCATAGAGTCATAAACAAGACTGACTGAAATGGTGCCACTTATTGTCAAGAGAACTACCATGCTCTTCTGATTGGAACAGATCTGCCATACTGGTTTTTGCTTTCACAGGAAACAATCTTAGCGACCTTTACCTAATTGTTGTAACAATTGATCTAAAAAGGATAATTGAGCTATCCACGAGAGACCTACGTCGGAATTTGAAAGAGATACGAGTTAGTTTAGCTACCTCCAAGAAAGCGACTTCCTGTTCAACGCGGGCAAGCTCTGCAAGGATCCTGTGCTTGCCCCCGCCGTGAGAAACAGACTCCTCCTGCTCGTAAACCACAGTTTCCTCTCGCATCCTCTCGCTAGCAGGTCGCAGATCTGACAACGTCAGAGAGAGTCTGGTCTTAGTCCGTACAAGTTTGAATTGTCGTCGAAGTCTCTCTCTCTCTGACTCAAATCGACTTTTCCCTTCCATTTGCAGAAAAATGCCAAAACGCCCAATACTATTATTTGGGCCAATTCTTGCAAATGAGCCCATGGGCTCAACAAAGGGATATGTGTTGTCGCAACAAACAACGTGACCGTACATAAACATGTGGTTGGAGTCAGTACTGACTCTGTTAGAGTTAGAGGGTTTAGTCACACTCTCATTCTCGTTTGTGTTTTTGATTGGCGGAGAATTGGTGATAGATAAGCTTCTTCTTCCCTCTTCTCAACTTGGTGGATCTGTCATCGATGGCCTCTTTGATGCTCAACGGGGCCATTACCTTCCCCAAAGGTTTAGGTTCCCCTGGTTCCAATTTGCATGCCAGATCGATTCCTCGGCCGACCTTACTCTCAGTTACCCGAACCTCCACACCTAGACTCTCGGTGGCTACTAGATGCAGCAGCAGCAGCGTGTCGTCTTCCCGGCCATCGGCGCAACCTAGGTTCATTCAGCACAAGAAGGAGGCTTACTGGTTCTACAGGTTCTTATCCATCGTATACGACCATGTCATCAATCCTGGGCATTGGACCGAGGATATGAGAGACGACGCTCTTGAGCCAGCGGATCTCAGCCATCCGGACATGCGAGTGGTCGATGTCGGCGGCGGAACTGGTTTCACTACTCTGGGCATAGTCAAGACAGTGAAGGCCAAGAATGTGACCATTCTGGACCAGTCGCCACATCAGCTGGCCAAAGCAAAGCAAAAGGAGCCGTTGAAAGAATGCAAGATCGTCGAGGGAGATGCTGAGGATCTTCCTTTTCCAACCGATTATGCTGACAGATACGTTTCTGCTGGAAGGTATCCTTTTCTTCTTCTTCTTCTTCTTCTTCTTCTTCTTCTTATAATCGTCTTCTTTCCGGTGGGTTTGATTGTGTGTCTCATCATCACACAGCATTGAGTACTGGCCGGACCCGCAGAGGGGAATAAGGGAAGCGTACAGGGTTCTCAAGATCGGTGGCAAAGCGTGTCTCATCGGCCCTGTCTACCCAACCTTCTGGCTCTCTCGCTTCTTTTCTGATGTCTGGATGCTCTTCCCCAAGGAGGAAGAGTACATTGAGTGGTTCAAGAATGCCGGTTTCAAGGACGTTCAGCTCAAGAGGATTGGCCCCAAGTGGTACCGTGGTGTTCGCAGGCACGGCCTTATCATGGGATGTTCTGTCACTGGTGTTAAACCTGCCTCCGGTGACTCTCCTCTCCAGGTCTTTTACCTCCCACTTCACCTTTTTTACTTTCTTCTCTCTTTGATACACTAAACTTATCACTCAAATGCTGCAGCTTGGTCCAAAGGAAGAGGACGTAGAGAAGCCTGTCAACAACCCCTTCTCCTTCTTGGGACGCTTCCTCCTGGGAACTCTAGCAGCTGCCTGGTTTGTGTTAATCCCTATCTACATGTGGATCAAGGATCAGATCGTTCCCAAAGACCAACCCATCTGATCCTTCTCTTCTAGGACATGATCATTGTATCATTGTAAACCCCTCTTGTGGTAAAGAAAGATTCGAGTCCTATCTATGAACATGCGGAATATCATTAACCTTCTTTCTTTACATGTATTACTAGATTTTCATGTTGAGATATCTATGCTACTTGTTCGATAAATTTTCTACAAACTTCGATTCCCAAACTCAATTCTGCCAACATATATCAGTCTCAATTTGATCAATGTTCCACGATCTGTAATAATGCAACTAAGGTAGAGTATTATATATCCGACCAACATAAAAAATATCATTACCTATTATTGCTTGCACTAAAACACGGAAATTAAAACAAAAACTCGCAAGTCAGCAGAGAAACCAATGGATGAGAGTGACCATCAATCCGCATAGCTAACCAGACCTCTCTTTCCTGGTGGAGAAGGTGAGTGAGAAGGGCTGAGTGATTCTGCAGGAGAGGTGCGTCCTCCTCTGATGGGGGATCTCTGTGGCCCGAGACGGGATTTCAGGTCTTGGCTAATTGGCTGCCTCTTTCTAGGGCTCTGGCTACGGCTACGATGCCTCGGACTCTGGCTCCTGCTTCCGTCTCTCAATCGTCTACGGTACCCATCTGGACTCCGAGAAGTGCTCCTTCTCCTCCGGTTGTACCTATGCAAGACAACACTCAATTTCAGAGGACATCCAACATTGCTATAAAGTTGCTCTTTTCAACTTTCAGCATTCAATTAGAATGTTTTGCTTAACCAAAATAATATCACAAAAAGGGTCGTTCTAGGATATAAATCTAATGCAAGTGGCTCTAGGTGCTGGTTTACAAGCTATATCGTCCCAAGCCAAAGCCAGAATCTGTACAGAGATAAGAAAGCGAACCTTGGAGGGCTCCTTCTTCTGGGTGGGCTTCTAAAGCGTCCCCTCGGTGAGCGCTCAGAGTAACTTCTGTTGCTCGGATACCTACATAATTAAACAAAATGAGGCTTTAGTACTATCCGCAGAGCTATCGTCCTTTGTTGTATGTATGTATAGATTAAGTTACCTATCCCTGTTCCTATCCTGAAAGTTTCTTCTGTCAGGCCAATGTCTAGGAGGAGAACGCTCAGGAGAAGGAGTATGGTACTTCCGAGCAAAGGAATAGCGTTCGGTGAACCCACGCCCCTTTCGGATGCGCTTGGGCACACCACTTGGAGATGGGCTTCTGAAAGATTTCCCCACAGTTTCCTCTGTTGGCTTCTCACGAGGACTTCTGCTTCCATTTCCAAGATCTCTCACAGGGCTCCTACTAGGACTTCTGTTTCCATTTCCAAGAACTCTCACAGGGCTCCTACTAGGACTTTTGCTCCTGCTGTTTTGGTTTCTCCTACGAATTGGGCTCCTGCTCCTGTATAGCAATAGAAAATGGCAAAGTTTGTCAGTGACCACAAAATCAGACCACCAAATTGCAGAAGCAAAGCTGAAATACATAAAGCCAGGGAGATAAACCTTGATTTCACTGAGTCATCCAAGTTGGCGTGTTGATCAGCGTTATCAACTTTCACTGACTTTATGGCTTTGTGGCCCACTTTCTCATCATCAGAACTGCTGCTACTCTCCGTGTCACTTGAACTATTCGTGCTTGGTTTTCTATCTGGCCGAGCTTTCTTTTTCCCGCTTCGTCCTTTACTCTTTCTTTCCCCGCGTCGGCCTTTGTGTCTTGTTGTTGACTTCCTCTTCCTATGCTTCCCATCACTGGAAGAACTAGACTCATAGGAGGAAGATGAATATGCTTCTGATTCCGAATCTGAATCTGAGTCGGAACTTGAGCTATATGAATCTGACGAAGAGTATCTTCTTTTTCGTTTTATCCTTTTCTCGTTAGATTCTTTTTTGCGTGTCTCCTTAGCTTCACGGTCAGATACGTCACCAGGAGAAAAGTTCTTGTTTGATTTTTTCGATTTCCCTAATAAACATTAAATATATCTGCATCATTATTCTAGAAACTCCATCATTATTATAGAAACTCCACATTCAAAGATTAACTTCATTACCTTTTTCTCTTTCAGCAGCATCATGTGCTCTTATCTGAGACGTTTCACCACAGTCTATTATTTTGACTGGGCTAGTAGGTTTCCCATCACTCGTCCCCACAAGTTCCATTTTCTTGATTACTGCCATCCCTTCAACGACTTTGCCAAATACAACATGCTTCCTACAATATGAGGATAAGGAAAATCAGGACCCTTAACATGCTTCCTTCCAAATGCATTAAACGTTTTGAGAGTCCTTTACAATGAACTTTGAATTTCTCAAAACAACAAAATCTAGGAACAGAGATTACCCATCAAGATGTGGTTGGCGTTTAAAAAGTATAAAAAATTGGGACCCGTTGGTATTTGGGCCACAATTTGCCATTGAAAGGACTCCAGCTCCATCATGGTCCAATCTAAAGTTCTCATCTGTAAAAGGATAACGGGATATTGAGAAAAAAAAAATCAATACCAGAAAGCCGTAAACAGAGAAACCAAAATTATACCTGAAAACTTCCCACCATAGATGCTCTCCCCACCAGTGCCTGCAAATCAACCAGAGAGATTATCTCTAATTAAGGCATTACAGCAAGAAAGACTTCATCCAGAAGTTGTCTCAGAGATGAAAAAGGGACCCCAATACGCTTTTCCCTAGTAACCAATTTCATTCTATAAACATATATACTAAGCTCCTTGTGTGTTAATTAAACTAAAAACTAGATCATGAGGTATCTACATCACACATATTGTGATATAAAGAAATATATACGGTTTGGAGATTTAATGTATAAAGGATAACAGGTTTGAAGAATACCATTCCCATTGGAAAAATCACCACCCTGCAAGAAAGAGAAGCGCTAATGAATAAAGAGTTTGCGAACCATCAAATGCATACAAAAACAAATTATATGTCAGTGAAGGACATTACAGGGTTGCAAAAGAATAATGCATACATACCTGAGCCATGAATCCTTTGATAACCCGATGGAAAGATGATCCTTTGAAATGTAGAGGCTTCCCAGTGGACTTTCCAACGCCCGCCTCACCTGCACAAAGGAAAAAACATCATAACAATAAAATGTAAAGCCCATAATCTTATCAAAGCATTCTGGAGAGATTAAATGGCAGAAAGTGTTATGAGGAAGCCCAAGGTACCTGTGCAGAGGGCACGGAAGTTTTCCGCTGTCTTGGGGACAACATCAGCAAAAAGCTGCCATTGACAGATGAAAAAAAACTTAAGAAGCTGAATGCGGAAAGCAAAGCAAAAAATGCAAAGGTTGAGGTAATACCTCAATGACAATCCGTTGAACGGGATCCCCACCAATTGATACATCCAAGAAAACATTAGGATTCTTCTTTTTAGTCATTGCTGCAGTGCAGATGATGTGCTAAATTACAAGGAGAAATACAAGATACAAGGTGATTCAAATAAGCACAGAAAATCCTAAACATCGAAAAGCAAATGGACACCCAGATCGATTGAAACCAAAGTTATAATAACAGATCGATCAAACTTCTAAAACCCTAAACCCCAAAATAAACATGAAAAAAAGTAGAAGAGAAAGAAGAATGATGAGTCCTCCCTCTGTAATAAGGTCAAAGGAAACAGAAGCAGGAAAGAAGCGATGTCAAGATGCTCGGAGATACCTGCTTACTCTACTTGGCGGATCGAGCCGGAGACGGAGATATGAAACGAGTAGCGGCAGCAATAGTTCTCGAGAGGATATATCAAGTAGAATAATCTAGTCCAGTCGGTTAGTAGTAGTATCGTTATACTAATTATGTTTTGGATCCCCCAAACTTAATTAATTAAATAAATATAGGTGGATGGCCTCAATCAAAAGCCCGATGGGCCTTTGAAGAGAAATTGAAATGATGGAAGATGACGATGATTTCTCGGCGGCTGCGACTACCGTTGTGTTCGACCGTCCGATTCCGCTGCTCCGGGGACCTGTACCCTCCGGTGGTTCTTATGTTCTAGCTTTCCGATCACTGGATTCATGGTCAGCCGCTTTCAAGCGTTGCGAAACCCTAATCAAGGACCAGTGCGAGGAAGGTGCTAAAATTGGGTGCGCCGTCTCCGCCTCCAACAACTGTAAGCCGCCGTGGTGGCGGGGATCTGGTGGTGACATGAGGGAACGAGAGAAGTGCGAAGAGCGGGAATTCGAGGGCTGTGTGGCTGCCGCCAAGGGCAAGTGCGCTGCTTTCGCCAAAGACAAGTGCTCTGGTGCCTTTTTAGATGCGCGAATCGCCAAGGACAAGGAGGTTGAGGGATTGGTGTGGCTAGCTTCAATGCCGGAGGAAAGCAGGTGGAGGGATCTCATGGGGCTTGGTGGTTCACTGCGTCTGCACACCAACAACTGCTGCTGCACAGCCAGGGATCTTCTTCTTAAACCATAGCTCTTAATTTGTTGCATGCTGAGAGCTTTGTTATTACTAGTTACCGTTATGAGTGAGCTTAATTAGTTGTAATCTTCCCTTCTACTTATTCCTGAACCATTGTTTAGTTTCATAAGATGATGGTTAGTCTATTTATTCTCGAGCAAGCCATTGTATTTGTTGGTTGGGATTTTGTTAAGCTTGCTACTGCTTTTGGTGCAAACACTCTTGTTTCTTTCTTATCCACATACAGTAACTCGTGATCTAATGTATGTCACTGAGCATCTCTGTGTATGTATGTATATGATTTGAGGAGTTTCTCGACATTCACTTCATCGCTTGTATCGGAATTTTATGCCAAATCTGGTCTCACCTCACGTCTAGTTTTAGTGGAGGTCAACTTATTTTGTTTGTTTATAAAAATAAAGTCAACTGCTTTTATGTCTTGCTGTCGTCACATGAACAAAGAAAGAGATGACAGCGAAAATGGAAAGTGCTATGAAGTTTCGGTGATCAAACTCATAATGCCTTCGTCGTACACGCTGCTCCATTTTATTATTTCTAAACATAGATTTGTGGAAAAGTAGACGGATTTTGAGTTTGAGTAGTATAAATTTCACTTGATAGATATTATACCAAACCAAGTTGGTGTGGAAGATTCAATCTAAATCCTTTTTTTCTTCTTTCGCTTTACTATATTCGCCATTTCTTTTCATTTGTCCGTGCGGACTAAGCAAGTTGGTACACGCACGCTATTCCTCCTCATTCTACAATGACGGCTTGTCCACACCATTACATCATACGGCTGCTTTAGAAATTACTACCAAAATCTCAGATTAACTCTCTCTTTTAGGGCACAGTGGTTCCAAACCGAAACACGAGACAACAGATAAGTCAAAACACAAGTACAAAAGGATGTGCGGCCCATGTCCTTTGATCGACATGACTTCGTGTTTACAACGTTTCTGAGTGGTTCCACCGCCTGAAAATATTAAACTAGGACAAGTTACTTTACACGAGATATTTAATATTTTAAAGCAGATAAATAGCAATCAAAAGGCGGCCAATACGGATTTAAATAGTACCACGAAGCTTAGGGTATTAGAGAGAGAGAAATCATTCTTTGCGAGTCTTAAGTGTCTTACAAGTAACACCACATTTAGTTGAGAGAGAGCGAGACTCTTTTCCTTCTAAAAACTCTCTTTCTTTCACACAAATAAAGCATGAGGGACCTCAAGGAATATGATTACAGTGCACTTTTGCTCAACCTTACCACCTCCAGCCTCAACAAGGCCCAGAGGCGTTGGCGTTTTGCCTACGCTGCCATCTACTCTATGAGGGCTATGCTCTCTCTTGTTAAGGAGATAGTTCCCGCAAGGATTGATCCCAAAACCTCAGATGCCTCTCTCTCTCTCTCCTACACAGCCCTCGAGTCCGGTGAGGGAGCAAAGATCAACTCTATGCCTCTCTCTTACGTTCCTGCCATTGATCAAGAACAACTTGTGGAGATCATGAAGGGTAAGGACTTACCGGGCATCCAAGCGCTGGGCGGCGTGGAGGGTGTCGCCGCTTCCCTTAGGACTAACCCCACCAAAGGGATCCACGGGAATGAGCAAGAAGTCAGTAGACGCCGTGACCTCTTTGGCTCTAACACCTACCATAAGCCACCGCCTAAAGGACTTCTCTTCTTTGTGTATGAAGCTTTCAAAGACCTAACCATCTTGATCTTGTTGGTCTGCGCTATTTTCTCCCTTGGCTTCGGTATCAAAGAACATGGCATCAAAGAAGGTTGGTATGAAGGCGGAAGCATCTTTGTAGCAGTCTTCTTGGTCATAGTTGTCTCTGCTCTCAGCAACTTTAGGCAGGAGAGACAGTTCGACAAGCTGTCCAAGATAAGCAATAACATCAAAGTGGAAGTCCTTCGGGACAGCAGGCGGCAACATATCTCCATCTTTGACGTTGTTGTTGGTGATGTTGTCTTCTTGAAGATCGGAGATCAGATTCCCGCTGATGGTCTGTTCTTGGAAGGGCATTCACTTCAGGTGGACGAGTCTAGTATGACAGGAGAGAGTGACCATCTTGAAGTGGACCACAAGGATAATCCCTTCTTGTTCTCAGGGACAAAGATAGTCGATGGGTTTGCTCAAATGCTCGTTGTCTCTGTGGGTATGAGTACAACCTGGGGACAGACGATGAGCTCCATAAATCAAGATTCCAGCGAGAGAACACCTTTGCAAGTCCGTCTTGACACGCTGACCTCCACCATCGGAAAAATTGGTCTTACGGTGGCAGCACTTGTTCTGGTAGTTCTATTAGTCCGTTACTTCACTGGGAACACAGAGAAAGAGGGCAAAAGAGAATACAACGGGAGCAAAACACCTGTGGACACTGTGGTCAATTCCGTTGTGCGAATCGTGGCAGCTGCAGTAACCATTGTCGTAGTAGCTATCCCAGAAGGCTTGCCATTGGCTGTGACTCTGACGCTGGCTTACTCCATGAAGAGAATGATGTCTGATCAAGCTATGGTCAGAAAGCTCTCGGCATGCGAGACGATGGGCTCAGCGACAGTGATATGCACAGACAAAACAGGTACTTTAACACTGAACGAGATGAAGGTTACCAAGTTTTGGCTTGGCCAAGAGTCAATCCATGAAGACTCTACCAAAATGATCTCACCAGACGTTCTTGATCTGCTTTACCAAGGCACCGGTCTGAACACAACGGGAAGTGTCTGTGTGTCAGACTCAGGATCAACGCCTGAGTTCTCAGGCAGTCCAACAGAGAAGGCCCTCTTGTCTTGGACTGTGCTAAATCTGGGTATGGATATGGAGTCAGTAAAGCAGAAACATGAAGTTCTCCGCGTTGAAACTTTCAGTTCAGCAAAGAAAAGAAGCGGAGTTTTGGTCCGAAGAAAATCTGACAATACAGTCCATGTACACTGGAAAGGAGCCGCTGAAATGGTCCTAGCTATGTGTTCTCACTACTACACAAGCACTGGGTCTGTTGACTTAATGGACTCCACCGCAAAGAGCAGAATTCAGGCAATAATCCAAGGTATGGCGGCCAGTAGCCTCAGATGCATAGCATTCGCTCATAAAATAGCGTCAAATGACTCGGTATTAGAGGAAGATGGCTTGACCTTGATGGGAATAGTGGGTCTGAAAGATCCTTGTCGACCTGGTGTCTCAAAAGCTGTGGAAACTTGCAAACTTGCAGGAGTCACCATTAAGATGATAACGGGAGATAATGTTTTCACTGCAAAAGCTATCGCTTTTGAATGCGGAATCCTCGACCACAATGACAAAGATGAAGAAGATGCTGTTGTAGAAGGTGTTCAATTCAGAAATTATACGGACGAAGAGAGAATGCAGAAAGTTGATAAGATCCGGGTCATGGCAAGGTCCTCTCCCTCCGACAAGCTTCTAATGGTCAAGTGTCTGAGACTTAAAGGCCATGTGGTAGCCGTCACAGGGGATGGCACCAACGATGCACCTGCACTAAAAGAAGCAGATATTGGACTCTCTATGGGAATTCAGGGCACTGAAGTGGCAAAAGAAAGCTCAGACATTGTAATTCTAGATGATAACTTCGCATCCGTTGCCACAGTCTTAAAATGGGGAAGGTGTGTCTACAACAATATCCAGAAATTCATTCAGTTTCAGCTAACAGTGAACGTTGCAGCTCTTGTGATCAATTTTATCGCAGCAATTTCAGCCGGTGAGGTCCCTTTGACAGCAGTTCAACTGCTGTGGGTAAACCTCATCATGGACACATTGGGAGCTCTGGCTCTCGCCACGGAGCGACCCACTAACGAGCTCCTGAAGAGAAAGCCAGTTGGCCGAACAGAGGCCCTGATAACAAATGTCATGTGGAGGAATCTCCTGGTTCAGTCATTATATCAAATAGCCGTACTCTTGATCTTACAATTCAAGGGTATGTCAATATTCAGTGTTCGCAAGGAAGTGAAGGACACGCTCATATTCAACACTTTCGTGCTCTGTCAAGTTTTTAACGAATTCAATGCGAGGGAGATGGAGAAGAAAAATGTGTTCAAAGGCCTTCACAGAAACAGGTTGTTCATTGGAATAATAGCGATAACTATTGTGCTTCAAGTCATTATGGTGGAATTCCTAAAGAAGTTTGCGGATACAGTAAGGCTTAACGGGTGGCAATGGGGAACTTGCATAGCACTTGCATCCCTTTCATGGCCGATCGGCTTTTTCACAAAATTCATACCTGTTTCTGAGACACCATTCCTCAGTTACTTTAAGAATCCAAGATCCTTATTTAAGGGTTCAAGAAGCCCATCTCTCAAGAAACCTTGAGAAGCCTACCATAGCAGATGCAGTTCTCTACGGATGGCTGGATAATTGATGATCAGGAGCACAGAGTGGGACTCGTCTGATAAGATAACTTCCAGCTCCCTTGAACGATCAAAAGGGTCAAATCTGAAACCTTGATGGTTCCCCACCAAGAGATGCTTCTGCTTCTGATCAAAAGAGTCGTGGAACACGAGGTTATGTTCACTGGCTTCAAAGTTCTTTCAAACTGCTGCAACAAGTTGGCTTTTCAGTTCACGTCTATGGAAACATAACACGACACTACTAAATTGGTTCAAAATGTTATGTTGATGGCTTAGGAAAATAAAGGAAAAAGAATTGTGAATTTGAGCTTTGGGGTAGCCATTGGTGAATAGTAAAGTGTAATTTTGGTTTATTTACTTACAGCAGTGTCAAGGGTAAATTACACTGTCTGTACATTTTAAAGCTACGTCGTCTGTACATTTTAAACTAAGTATGTATGCTAGAAGTACACTGTCTTGAAATAAGGGTTATAGTAGTTCGTTTTGGTCAAACTTGTGAAAGGTATACTTTGTCTTGTAATTGAGTGAGAGACACCATTTTGGTATTAAACTGTTTTCCTTTTTATTAAAACGTTTGGCTTTGCACAGTCTAAGTTCTTTGAAACACTAAAACATGATGCACCTATGATAGATCTAGAGCGCAAAAACATGAGAAAAATAAAGTGGAGAGTGTGTCAAAGCAGGGAGAAAACAGAGAGCCTTACACCGGTTTCGTGTAGTCAACTGTGTGCGTTCGGGACTCTTATTTTTCTTTCAATCGGCATGTGGAATGCTTCATCAATGAATGGTCCTAAACCAGGAAGGAGTGAGGCTGTCAGAGCATGACCTAGCTTGGGTTTAAGCAATATGTTTCCACATTCATCTCTTAACCAAAGATAGATCATGCTGGCAGCTTCACTTGTTCCCTTGTGGACTTGTCTTCAAAATACCTGAGCAACAAGTTGTGCAAATCTCACATATTTGACGGATCAATAATTGTAAAAAACGGAAGCTCAAGAAGTGGAGAAATTGCAACAGACGTGAAGGCAATGAAAGAGAATACAGAAAGGAGATGAGAGAAGACAGAGGTGATGCTTTGTGGTTTAAGAGGCGCTATAGATACTTATAGAAAGAGATGAGAGAGGATTTGAGGAACAGATGTTAAAAATTTTAAGAGATGGTTGGGTAAAAAGGAGAGAGACACCACGAATTAAAGAAGCCTGAAACAGTGAATTAAAAGACGCATCATAATGCATACAGCTAAGAGAGGAAGAAAGAGAGAGAGAGAGGGACAAAATCAATAGGGCTATGAAGAGATTAGAGCCTTGGCCCTGCATACCTATATCTCCACCACCTGTGACCCTAAATATACTCCTTTATTGTGATACATCTCTTTCTTTCTATAATCTCTTTCTCTCTCTCTCTCTCTCTCTCACGTACACAGTGTCGTACCTGATTTTAAATCTTGACCGTGAAGAAGCTTTCGCCAAGGTCCATTCTTAGTTTGACTCCATGTATCTAAATGACCACATCTTAAGGTTTTTGCCTTAATCACCCCTCATATGTTTCCTCCTGCATTAAAATCCCACAAAACAACCCATCATTCTCTTAGACGATGCAAATACAAAGACGTAAAAAGAAAATAGCAGCGGTACTTTGTGGTTTGTGTTTGAATGCAAAGGGATAGAGGTGTATCTATGAAAGATTCATCCACCGGTTTGGTAGGTGTGCGTTTAAAAGCAGATGTAACCACAAAGAGAAAAGAGAAATGAGTGTCTTGAAAACATTTACTCTCAAAAGGCTTACAAGGTCTCTGCTGAACAGCCTAGTTAGACGACTCTATCCCTACCTTGGTGTCTAGGTCTCTGCTTCCTGCTTTTAATTGCTGATAGGCCTTAACTTTTTTCCTCTTAATCAGGTCTCCATCTTCTCTCTTGCGTTGAATTCCCTTGCTAGCTCTCTCTTTCCCTTCTATGGTGCAAAAAAAAGGCATCATTCCCATGACGACTTCATTTGTTTCTCTTGGTGGGACACATGCAAATAGCCATATGCAAACCTGTGAAAGCTATGTGTAGCTAATAACATAATAATCTTGGTCTGGATTGATAAACATATGCTTTGTCAAGGTTCGGTCACCAAGAATCTCCGCAAGAACACAGTCCACTTTCAAAATGATGAAATCTATTGGCATCCCTCATCACAATGTCTCGTCTGAATAATTTAGAGACCAGCTTACAAAAAGTATGGCAATCTCTACAGACACGTAAATTTTTTGTGATCCGTAGACAGGCTCGGTCAGGTGTTCTGAGCAGACCATAAGCAATCGCTATCCTCTCACTATGTCCATGCAGCATCTGAACCTTCTCCCCTTCATCTACATTATGCAGAACGAACTTTGTATCGGCTACATAACCTACTTCCCTCTCCAACTTCCTAGTAACCTCGGACAATTTCTCATATATCTCTTTGCTCTCTGGGTGAGACTTGTCTCTGGCTGTAAATTTATGAACCTTGCCGTCCATCTCAATCCAACTACATCCAGGGTGTTTCTCCATTCCACTTGCTTTCATTTTTGCCCTCACTTTTTCTACATCGTTCCATCTTCCTTGTTCAGCAAAGACATTAGATACAAGCACAAGATTTCCCGGATTCTTAGGTTCTAGCTCAAGGAGCCTCTGAGCAGCAATCTCTCCAATTTCTTTCTCTGAGTGAGATCGGCATGCCGCAAGGAGTGCACACCAGACTTCTGCAGTCGGTTCTGTTTTCATCATTTTAACGAATTCAAAGGCTTCCACTACACAATTTGCACGACCCAGCATGTCAACCAGACACACGTAATGTTCAGGCCATGGTTCCAATTCATACTCATGTTCCATGATCTTGAGAAACCCTCTACCCTCGTCAAGCAGACCTGCATGGCTGCACGCATAAAGAAGTGCCAGAAATGAAATGTGATCGGGCGAGACGTTTTCGTGCCTCATTTTATCGAACAACTCAACAGCTGCTTTTCCGCAGCCATGCATTCCATATGCATTGATCATACTTGTGTATTGCAGCAAACCTTTCCTTTCTATCCGGTCAAATACAGCCTTTGCACTCTGTAAATCTCCACAGCATGCATACATGTCAACAACTGCAACTGCAATGGACCCCTCTAGGCAAAACCCCTTTCGGAGTAAGTAGCAATGAATTTCTCTCCCTTTATTGAGTGCAGATAAACTTGCTGCAGCTGACAGTATACACAACAATGCTACAGAATCAGCTGACAAACCAGTTTCAACCATGCGTCGAAAGAGTTCAACAGCCTCGCTTTCATTACCATTAAGAGCACTAGACGAAATCATGCTTGTCCAAGAGACAACATCTTTACCTTTAATTGATTCAAATACTCGAGTAGCATAGCCCATGTTCCTGCATTTTCCGTAGACATCTACCAACTCATTCTGTATCACAGTATCAAGTAAACCTTTTCTCAAAATGTGACAATGGATTTCTTTGACAATGAGCATGGATTTCAGTACACTAGAAGCTCGAAGGATGCTTCCCAGGATCATTTCATCAATCTCCATCCTTTTCTTAGCAACATCCCGGAAGAGTTCTAAGGCCTCTACATGACAATCATTCTGGGCATAACCGGCAATGACCGTAGTCCATGAAATAAGATCTTTGTCATGCATCCTAAGAAACGCACGGCCCATGTAACATGTGAGGTTGCACTTTGAATACATATCAATCAACGTATTCCCAACCTGCAAATTAGAATCCCAGCCATGTTTAATCACGTAAGCGTGCAATTCCATTCCTGCCAAGAGATTGCTTAATCTTCCTGACGCTGCAATGATGCTGGTCATTGAAACCTCGTCGGATTTGTGGCCAGCAGCGATCATATCAGAAAAGAACTCTAAAGCCTCCTTGTACATGAGATTCTGTACATATCCCTTAATCAGAGAATTCCATGTGACAACATCAGCGTTATTCATCTGACGAAGGATCCTTTCTGCCTGAGGCATTTTACCACACCTGGTATACATTGCAATCAAGGCGTTGCACACATATAATTCAGAAGAGTGAGTTGATGATTTGAGGACAGAAGCGTGGATCTCTTTCCCTAGCTTTGCATATGAAAAACCGTCACAGGCTGTGAGAGCAGAAACAATGGTGTAGCTGTTGGGGGCAGGGCCAGTCATGTGCATTTCTCTGAATAATTCTAAAGTCTCGAGAGATTTCCCAGACGTGGAATATGAAGACAAAATAGAATTCCAGAGAACAGCATCTCCTTTCTCTTGGAATCCGTCAAACAGACGCCTTGCAGCGCTAAGGTCATCGTTCTTAGCATACATGGAAACCAACGCATTGACGATAAAACCAGTTGAATGGTAGCCAAGTTTAACGAGGAGAGAATGAAGCTCAGAGCCACTTCGGATATCTCTAAGTTTGGCGCAGGCTTTAAGCAAGGCGGGAAAAGAGGAAAGACCGAGAGGAACGCCCTCCACACGCATATTCCAGTAGAGAGCAAGAGCGGAAGCAGGTTCACCATTCGAAACATAAGCTCCAATCATGGTATTCCACGCAAAGGCAGTTCTGTCAGGCATTTCGTCAAACACTTTCTCTGCGTCATCCAGAGACCCGCACTTACCGTACATAAAAACAAGCTTGCCGGCCAAAAAATCTAATTCGAAAGAGGGGAAAGTCTTGAAAATGCGCGAATGCAGCTGCCGACCTTGTGAGACAGCTCTACGTTTACCACAAAGCTCGAGAACGTAGGCAAAGGCTTCGACTGGAGAGTTGTTTTCGCTGACGTCCAGCCGTTGAAAAGCTTCAGTTAGGACTCCGTCGAAACAAGCGAGCTTCGGAGAAGGGACTTGGACGGGCTGATTGCTCTGTCGGAATGGGTTTCTCCGGCAGGATGGCTCTGTCGGAATACTACAATGCAGACGAACCCTTGGAAACGAAATCGCCGAAGCAGAGTACATCATGTTACTCAGTAGTCTCATGTTAGTTACCGCGTATTCCATTTATGTAGCCATTGTCCAATCATCATCATCATCGGTAAACCATTGGTGTTCGTGTTTCCGAATTATCTCTCTCGTTTTTTTCTTTTTCGGGTCAAGCTTCTGATCTGACTTCTGAGATAGTAATATGGGCCAGACCAGGCCCATATTCAACAACAAGCACTAGGGCCCGTTTCTGTAAATATGCATATCAAATTAACAGATCATACGATAAGGACGTGTGGACGAACGAATCAAAAAAGTTATTCTAAACGCTTAAACCCAAAAACATCAGGATCATAAGGTTGGCAAATATAAATCAGAGAAGATTACTTTATTCACAAGTAATCGGGTTTCAAGGAGAAATTAATTAACGGAGAATAGAGCTGAAGGAGCCGCGGGTGTGTCTCCGCACGTCATCTATATATAATCATGCGTTCGTTTTTGATTGACATGTTCTTCTTTGGTGTAGCACTAAACCTAAAAGTCAACGAAACATAAGAAACAAAAAAATGGGGAAGACGATCAGCTTCTCAGCCATAATCCTCGTATTCTTATTGGTTTCCACAGGTACATGCATACTCTCAATCAAACTGCAACCCGATCTGGAATAACATCATATATTTAATTGCTGTGTATACATATAGGATTGATGAAGCAAGGAGACGCGCAAGCGCAAAAGTGTGAGTGGGAGTGCAAGCTTCTACCAAACTTCCCGTGCTGGTTAAAAGGTGCGGGAGAAGGCCTTTGCGACAACTTGTGCAAGTACGAAGGAGCCATTAGCGGCGTTTGCGTCTCTGACCCCCACCGCTGCCTCTGTCGCAATCGCAAGCCCGGCTGCTCCTGATTTCATCACATATTCTTGTTCAAGCAGTATTTAAGCCCGTTTTACACCTAAGAATAAGTTTCTTAAAAACACGCAAAATAATATTACGTCTTTTGTTTCTGATAATTAATACTTTTATATATCCCATTTTATAAGATTTTCAAGCTAAAAGCAAAGTATTTTTAAAAAGAAACGATAAAATGTTTTGTCATTTTTACACACTATTATTGAAATTTTATTCTAAAAGCCATAGCATACACTACAGTACTAAATAAACAGAAATTATACATAAAAGCTATTAAAAATCAAATAAAAGGAACCAAAAATTCTAAAAAATGGAACAGAAGACGGTGTAATGTAACCCTATATATTATACACATAGTTCATTTTGTTGGTTCTCAGTCTTCATTAGCTTTGATTGATCGATACTTGTACTTTTCTTTTTCGGACATGAACCCATAAAACCTAATCTTGCTTCACATTCGCCTCTTCTTCGTCGGAGTTTTCATTGTTCATGAGTAACTCTTCCCAAAACCCGTCGTCAAGCTCCCTCTCCACACCATCAGTCCGTTGCCGTCCATATCCTTGCATCTCAAGCGCCAGAGCCTCCAGCTCCGACAGGTGCTCCACCTCTTCCATTTTGATCAAGCCAGCCTGATCAATCATCGCGGCCTCCTCTCGGTCTCTCTTCTGCTCGAAAATCTGCTGCAGAAGGGAAGGATTCTCCACCGCACGCCTCAAGAAGGACATCATATGCCTCTGTTTCTTCTCTGCTCCATTAATCCTCTGCTCCATGGCTTGGACGTAGCCTCTCGCTCTTTGCTCCTCCTGTCTGAGCGTCGAGATCTCCATCATTAGGACATGCCTCTCTTCTCGGAGCTGCGGAAGCTCGACGCCTGGGTCATGAGCCTCGGGCTGAGACTGAGAGTAGTTAAGCGAAGGAGGGGAAGAAGAGGAGGTTCGTCGCTTGATGCTTTTGAGAAGGTCCCTCTGACCCATCAAGAAACCTTCATTCATAAACTCCCATCTCTCTGCCTCGATCTTTCTGAATCCCTGCAGATAAATAAGTAATCGAATATCATAATATAAGTTTTTTTTTGGTTTGCGACGTAAACATGTTATATATAACAGACGAAGAACCTGCCACTCTACTGCGCTGTAAAAGGAAAGCAACATTATCTTCAATTTTATATTTTGTTGGATGGAATAATTGAATATTTTATTGCAGGTTGATATGGATAAAAGTTTCCAGAACTTTTTTATTTTGTTATAAATAAAGGTTTCCAGAACTTGCGAAGAAACTTCTTCTCTTTCACTACTAGCTAGCTTGTTTCACCAGCCATTATTATTATTGAGCATAATTACTTAGTACTAAACTATCCAGTGAACAAGTAATTCACAAATAGACACATTGTTTAACCTTTTGCAGTAATTAAAGGCCGAAGGCATTGTTGAGTTCCTCCAAGACATAAGATTAAGGGAACACTATAGTGAAAAAAAAAACAAAAAATACAGTAAGGTCGTTTAGTGGAGAAACAGAGATACTCACATAAGTGTTAAGTTGTCTGACAAAGCTGGAGAAGTTGTTGTGCTTGAAGTATAGAGGCAGAATAGTGGCCGAGAAGGAATGTGGATCCCACACGACAAAACTGATGCCTCCCCTGTTCCAAGACACAATGTGGTTTGTGTTTGGATCACCAACCATCTCGAACGTCTTTGTTAGAAAAGGAGAAGGCCCTGCTTCCTGCAATCCCTCCATAGGCACCGGCGGTGGCATTGACCGTGCTCTGGAGCTTGACGACGGGTCCATCTTGTTAGCAATGCTAATGCTAGAAGTCTAATGATCTATGATTGGATTTTTCGTAAATTATAATCCAAGGAAGGAAACGATGCATTTGGGGTTCCTGTATTGGAGAAGACCAAAACAGCACAGAACCAAAAGAAGAAAGAGCGGGAAGTGTATTTTTTCTTTAAAACAGAGTACTCTGCTTTTGCTGGTGGTTAGTTACTTAGTTTATGGCAGTTGGGGCAGGAAATGTGGCGAAGACAATGGCCACGTAGGTGACTTAAATCCATATATATATATAGCGGGGAGCTGGTGATCCTTAAAATTCTTTTAGTCACCAAGTGGAGTTCGAACTTTCTAGAGCTATTTACCAGAGGGAGGAAGGGTGCATATCTTCTTAGAAAGTTCCGGAACTTATACTTTTGAGGAGATTAAGGTAAAATCGTATGTGGTGGATCCCATGATTTACATATCGAAGTAATATATATTGAAACCAGGTATACAAAAAGTTGACCACCTCACCGGACCGGTCGGGACTACGTGGCATCAATCGGATAGCTTTAATGTAGTAAAGTGACGACTGACGAGTAAAACTAGCTACAAAGGTAAAAAAAAGAAGAAAAGAAATAGTAGTAGCTTTGAGGTCTTGGTAAATAGAAAAGACGATATACACACAAGTGATTGGCACATTTGGATTTTTCCAAGAAGGAGTAGATTCCAAAGTTTCCTTTCGGATGTGGGAAAGAAGTTAAGTTAACACGTCACAAAAGGTAAAAAATTGCCACGTCGTATTTTGGTTGTCTCGTGGAGTGTGCTTGCGAACATGGTGACCATGTGGCCGCTTTACACCTCTCGATGCAAACTCTTTGGATTATGCTGTATTATCATGTTATTGTTAGGAGAAGAACAAGTACTACAAACCGCAACAGAACATTCCAAGCCTCATCACACTAGTCATCCAATTTGGTAACAAACTTACTGCCACGTAGTCCTAGTGGGCTGGGCTTTTAAAGAGGCCTTTTCCCCTTCGATCATATTTACTAAACCCGAAATTAAAAGGCCCAAAAGAAACCCTTTGGATGAAGTCAAAGGTTCTCGACTTCTTTCTTCTTCCTCTTCTTCTTCGTTTTCAGGCGGGTGGAGGAGCTCAGAGCCTTCCAGAGGTAACCAACCTTTTATTACCGACAAGATTCTGCCACACAATTATTACATATTTTTGTTCCCATGAAGCAATTGTTCCTTTCAAGCATGTTTACGAGCAAAAGAGTGAAAGGGTAGCTTGATTTTTGTCTACTCTAGCTTCATTTTCTGGCGATCTTTACTTGAGATTTAAACATTTTGCTCTCGGATTGATAATAAAGAAGAATTTGGAATATCAGTAGGTTTGGTTAGGACTCTCGGATTCTGTTGTCGGTTAGATATTTGTTTTGTTTAATCCCTAGATTTAGCAGAGAAATCCCTCAAATCTCACACAATCCATGTAAGGAAGAAGATGACCTCCAGTATCAAATCAAGTCTGCTAAATCTAGGGCTCCTTATTATATTTTTCGTCTTCTTCTTCCTGGTGATTAACTGTCGAGGGGAATCTTCTACGTGTTTGGCGGTTTACAAACAAGGCGGAGCTCCAGCTGTGTTTCAATCACCCAAATGCCCTCGTTGGATTCTCCAGAATTGGGGTTCTCCTACTCATAGTGGAGCTGGTCGTTGCCATACCGCAGCTATTCAAGGTCGGAGGAACTACCAAGAGGATCGTCTTCTCTGTGCTCTTGATCTTCGCATTCCATTTCCCGGTATGGAAAATTTCTATCTTGTATCTATGTGCTAGCTGTGGAGGGAATACTGATGGCCTCGTCTCACAGGCAAGACTGGAACACCAAAGGATGTTTTGGTTGGAATTGCAGCAGTCTTTGACGGACATAATGGTGCAGAAGCCAGTGACATGGCTTCAAAACTTTTATTGGATTACTTTGCTTTGCATATCAACTTTCTCTTGGACGCTACATTTTCTGCTATGACGAGGAAGTTGATTGGACGATTCCCAACTAAAGGAGACCACAGTGTCATTTTGCACGGCGTAAGTCGGGATGAAATCATGCATCTATACAACCTGGATTTTCAAATGCAGTTGAGTGCCTTTTCATTTTATTTCTCTTTCGTTTATCAAGTCGTCATTTTCGCTTCATTGCAGTGTCCCAATTTTCTTGCAGGTTTCGAGACTCATTGCCACTTCATTTTGATGATTCTCTCCCCTTGGATATTATGAAGGAAGCATTGCTGAGAGCGATCCATGACATTGATGTCACATTTACTAAGGTATAGTGGATATCTTCTATACACTCCGTCGAGCGTTGTTACTATCATGATAAGGATATAACCAGCTACACTTTGTTTTTCTCCAGGAAGCATCAAACAGAAAGCTGAATTCAGGTTCAACGGCTACAATTGCACTTATTGCAGATGGTCAACTAATGGTTGCTAGTATCGGTGACTCAAAAGCACTTCTCTGTTCTGAAAAATTTGAGACTCTGGAAGAAGCTAGAGGTTTAGCAACATCTGTTTCTAAAATCAAGCTGCCTAACAAAAAGCCAGTGTTGTATTTATTTATAAACAGTTTGTTGCAATGGTGTTTGTTTATTGCAGCTACTTTGGTGAAGTTGTACAGAGAGCGAAGACGCAATCGGGGCTCTTCACCATCAAGGTTCTCTGACTTTAAACTGGAACATGGCAATGGACTACTGCGTTTCATTGCCAAAGAATTGACAAAGGACCATCACCCAAATAGAGAGGATGAAAAGATTCGTGTTGAAGCTGCAGGAGGTTATGTCACTGAGTGGGCCGGTGTGCCACGAGTGAATGGCCAGCTGACTGTCTCCCGTGCAATTGGTGACCTTACTTATAGAAGGTAGGCCTTCCTTGTTGTATGTTAGTGTCTCTCTGTGCATCTGAACATGATTAATGCTGAACTCGTTTACATTTTGAGAGATAAAGTGTGAGTTTTGATATCTCTTTCAGTTATGGTGTCATCTCTGCACCTGAGGTGATGGACTGGCAGCCTCTAGTGGCTAATGACAGCTTCCTGGTAGTGTCATCTGATGGCATCTTTGAGAAGTTGGAGGTGCAAGAAGTATGTGATCTTTTGTGGGAAGTAAACAATCAAACTAGCTCTGGAGCAGGAGTGCCTTCATACTGCTCAATTTCTTTGGCAGACTGCTTGGTTAATACTGCCTTTGAGAAGGGAAGCATGGACAATATGGCTGCTGTTGTTGTCCCTCTAAAATCGAATCTAGTTACTCAGCTCCAACGGAAGGAGCAGAGTATGAATGACAACAAAGACAAGATTGCTTCAGCACTACCCTGTAGCAACTGTACGCTTCCACGTGAGTTTCTCTGGTTGCAATCAAATTCCCTAACATCCTGTGATGAAATGTAGGGTTTTGAAGCTTCATTGACAATCGTTCATACAATTTCATGTGCTAATCAAGTTTTTTCTTTTTCTTTTTCTTTTCAGCAGTGCCTAATGATATAAATTTGGGTCCATTGCAATTGAAACAGGCTCAGCCACTTGGAACCATGTTTAACAGGTTATTGGTATGCCCCAGTTGACACAATCTCACTATTCCCATATTCCCAGATTAAGCTTATGACTTACACCATTGCTTTTGAATTGCAAGAATGAGGGGGTGGTCAGCTCTAATTTTTCTTATCAACCGTTACAAAATTTTGCATCATTGACCTGAAAAATCTTACAACTTACATGATCTGGGCCATGCTTCTTTTGCTAGGTAGAGGTTAAAAACGGAAGTTTTTGCCGCTTTTATATGTCAGAGAACCTTATTGGGGCATCTCAAGGGCAAATGAACAATTTGAACGGTTACATGGGTGACTTACCTCAGGTTCTACCTGCATCTGCCGAGCAATTCCCTGGTAAATGAAAAATTTCACAGTGGAATCCTCTTTTATGTCAGAAGCCTTATTGTTGTTGATTTTGGTTCCAATGAACTAGCGTTTAGTCATAATCAAATCTCTGATTTTCCCCCTTTTTTTGTGCGTCTGAATTTTTTTCCGATGAAAAAGGCTGGTGTTTACCTTCTGGAACGGCTACCAACGAGAATCAAGATCAGTGCATCAATCCTGATAGTTTTGCTACTTTCCTTGGATTACTTGAATCTGTACCCTTACATGGGTTTGGTGCTAAGAACGGGACGGATGAGATTCCATTTCCTGACTCAAGGTGCCTATTTCTTTTTCTTGATCAGTTATTTCATTTCCGGAATCAAGTGTCTTCTTCTTTTCCTTTGGTATTGATAATTTTTCCCCCTCTTTTGTATCATCGTTGGTGGTTGCGATCCTTTTACATGATCTTAGGTAGTCATGTGCTTAGCAACCTATGCCAAATGCTTTGTTCTTTCATGCTGGGGGGTTTTCTTCAGTGCACTTGGCTATATAGTCAAATGACATTGTTTTGCGCGTTTCATGTCTTCTTGTTACCTTTTGGTTAGATGGTTTCAGTGCACTTGGCTCTTGTTGTGAAATGATTGTTTATCATTATTATCTCCATATTATGGAAACAGTTGTTTCAAATTAGGATAAACAAATTCTTTTAAATTGGCTGATAAAATTGTATAATAATACCATGTGATTGTTTAGCTATGTGCTGAAGAAAAAATTTGGGCGTGGTGCATTTGGTGAAGTATGGTTGGCATTTCACTGGGATTGCTATCAAGGAAATAACGCTACTAGTTCGATCAATGAAGATGAGAATACATCAAAAAATGGTGTTCATAATGATACTGATGGTCCTAATAACTCCTTCATTTTGAAGCGGATAATGGTATGTGTTCTTTTTGGGATTTTCTCAAATTTCCCTTGAAAAATGATATGTGTCTGCAACTTTCTCTGGCTTTGTATGTTTAGAGTGATGGTAAGAAGTGTATCTATGTTTCTTTGGTTTGGGGCTGGCAATAGTTCTCATGTGTTCATTGCTTATAATAAAATTTGTTTCAAATTGAGTGGTTCTTGCACAAATAGAATATTCATTACAAGAGTTTGTTCTCTGTTCGTTATGTCATCTTTTCGACCTATATAAGGACATGTAGATGCAAGCCCTTCTAAAATTTAATTTCGTCATTGTACCATTATTTTTCCTAAACAGGTCGAGAGAGGACCAACCGTCTATTTAAGTGGTCTAAGGGAGAAGCATTTTGGTGAACTGTTTCTAAATGCATATAATGTAAGTGAGAGTTCTTCTGCAACGCAAGCGTCAAGTTCTCAAGCAGCGTCATCAGAATTGGGTCTCTCTGAAGAGGGTTTGAAACATATAGCTAGATACATAGAGTATTTTGAATCTCGATATAATGACATATGGCTTGTGTTTCACCACGAGGGTGTATCTTTATCAAAGCTGATGTACACTGTGGAAGAAGCAGAGATTAGCTCTGAAAAGGCTGAAGAGGCAAGTCACGGGCAGATACTTCGTCCGTCAAAGTGGTGGACCTGGCTGAAGACGACAGAATCAGGAAAAGAAGAAATGCGGAGAATAATATGGCAATTGGTATGTGCTTAGGAATCTGAGAATTTTCTGATTTCCTTCCTTTGTTTGACAGATGCATCGTAGGAATCTAATTCTATTTGTACTTACTATATTCCCTAATGCTTTATTCTTCTTTTCAGTTGCTAGGTTTAAAGGCATGCCATGATCGCAATATTACTCACAGAGATATAAAACCCGGTAAGAAACTTTTTGATATTTATGATAGTTCATATAGTGTACAGTCTGTGACAGATGATTATTCTCACGGAAATTAATTTACAATGTTCCTAAGAGAATATGGTGATATGCCTTGAAGACATCAAGTCAGGCAGATGCTTAAAGGGTGTACCAAATGGGGATCAAAACTTCAAAACTAATATGTACTTAAATTACATTTCAGTTGTCTAGTTTATTCATTTTGCTCCATGTATTTCTACACTTCTGTAGCACTCAATTCTTTTGGTCCTCCACTTATGTAATTTCTTGTTTCCTGGTACCTTCTGGTCTTGTAATCACTGTCTAGGCGCATCATCGACTTTGGCAGTGCACTTGATGAGTATACAATAAAACACTTATATGGGTCAACAGGACCGTCAAGGTATTTCCTTTTCTTTGTATGTTTTTTTGAAAATTTACCTAATCCGGTTTGTGAGTCCTGATCATCATAAGAATTTGGATTATCTTGAATTCAGAGCAGAACAAACTCATGATTATGCACCACCCGAAGCCATTCTGAACAGCAGCTGGCACCATGGGCCAACCAGTTTGACATTGAAGTATGAGAGATCCTGCTCTTTTTAATGCAACTGCCTCGCCAAATATAAATACGAAACCACCTTTTTTTCTTGCAGATACGACATGTGGAGTGTTGGGGTTGTGATGTTAGAGATGATTTTAGGATCACCCAATGTTTTTGAGATTAGTTCTGTTACACGTGCCCTTTTGGATCAACATATCAGAGGTTGGAGTGAAAACTTTAAAGAGCTTGCATACAAGTAAGTTTAACTTAGGAGTAAATCATTTCGTTTTGAAATTGACCACCACGACACTCTCTGGACAACTATTTATCTGTTCAAATTTCAATTTCGGTGACAGGCTTCGATCCTTAATGGAGATGTGCATCCTAATCCCAGGTAGCTCTTTAAAACATGGTGGCGCCAGCTCAAAGCAGGTAGAGGACAGTTCGTTCTTTTAACTTACAATGGTTATTAAAAACGTAGGTTATTAAAAACGTATGTTTTATTTGACCAGTATCAAAAAGTCAATTTGAAATGAGATTATGTTTATGAGATATTCTTGTTAAGCACATTCAGTTTTTTTTTTTTTTTTGGGGTCTCATAGCGATCCATGCATATTTAATCGAATATATCCTGTGATGTATGTAGGGTGGAATTTCACTTGCGTCATGGAAATGCTCTGAAGAATTTTTTGCAGAACAGATAAAGAGCAGAGACCCACTGAAGATTGGGTGGGTCTGATGATTCCTTTACTTGATGGTGTTTTTAAAATGTTGACAAGAATTTGTTACAAAGCCAATGTGCATATGGTGGAAAATGCAGGTTTCCAAATGTTTGGGCATTAAGGTTGGTGAGGGGTCTATTACAATGGTACCCTGTGAGATCCTCTGTCTTTTCTCCCTTAAACCTTATATAGCATAGTTGTGAGAAATTGGAATTGGCGTGTTGACACGTATAGATTATATTGTGGGAGTGCAGGAGGACAGAGTAACCGTAGATGAGGCTCTGCAGCACCCTTATTTCCAGCCCCCTCCCAGCTCCTAAGAGTAGAGAAGAAGAGTAAGTCATTTTATCATCTAGTAACTAAACTCCTTTCTACATTTTAACTAACTATGAGTTTACTTAGAAGATCGAAAATGACATATTGACAAACAATAGTATGTAATGTTTGAATATAAAATAATATCAGAGTTCACACAAACGGAAATTATAATAAGTCAAACTCTAGTATGTAATGTTTGAATATAAAATAATATGAGCTACAGTGGATTATGTAGGAACAAGGTTAAAACGAGCAAGGGAAGATTCTGAACTTGCAGAGACATCAAAGGGAAGCAGGTAGCCATCCAATCCAAGGTTGTGGACGATTTTATAAATAGCCTCTTGTCTTTTCCTTGTAAATAAAGTTACCTCAAGATGTCTTCTTTTTTTTTTTCTTATTAGTCACATTTTGTAACTAATTTGTTGTCCATAATTGTTGTAAATTAAGTCCTAAAATTCGGTTGGTAAATAAATAAGCGTGGTAGAAAATACGAGTTGTTTTTTCTTCTTAACGGAAGATGATATCGGTTGTGAAAGATGTTGAAATTTTGGTATCTTTATTTATCGTTGTAGTTAGTATTAACAACGTTGCCGCGGAATCTTCAACCTGTTTGAGTATTTACAAATATGGTGGAGCTCCGGCAGTTTTCCGATCTCCCAATTGCCCTCTCTGGAATCTCCAGAATCGCCGATCCTTCTCCTCCCCCGCCAGTCGTTGCCATACGGCGGCGATTCAAGGGCGGAGGAAATACCAGGAGGATCGTCTTCTCTGTGCCCTTGATCTTCGCATTCCCTTTCCCGGTATGCATCGTTGCCTTGGGATCGCCAAAGAGAATCAACTGTTTTTTTTTTATTCCCCAAGATAAGATGATTCGCAGGCAAGAAGACTGGAACACCAAAGGATGTTTTGGTTGGAATCGCAGCTGTCTTTGACGGCCACAGTGGTTCAGAAGCCAGTGAGATGGCTTCACAACTTTTGTTGGATTATTTTGCTCTCCACATTTACTTTCTCCTGGACGCAACATTTTCTAAGGAGCTCACTGGAAAGCTACCAAATTCACTCATGCATCTATACGACCTCGATTCCCAAAGGTAGTCCTCGTGACATAGAATGTTGTTCTTCTCACGAGATATGATTTTGCAACCCTGTCCCACTCACTTTTTTACACAGGTTCCAAGATTCATTGCCGCTCAATTTTCACTTGGATATTCTGAAAGAAGCCTTGCTCAGAGCTATCTACGACATTGATGCAACATTTACTAAGGTGTGGTGCATGGCCTTCTACTCTATCATTTGGACCGTTGTTTTTTCAGTAGCGTGATTAGACTCTGTTGTTTAATGCAGGAAGCATCTACTCGAAAGTTGGATTCAGGTTCAACGGCCACAATTGCACTTATCGCAGATGGTCAACTACTGGTTGCTAGCATCGGTGATTCTAAGGCACTTTTGTGTTCTGAAAGATATGAGACTCCTGAAGAGGCTAAAGGTTCCCGCAGCATCCCTTTTTAGACTATAACCAACCTTGTGAAGCCACTAAGAGTATAGGGGAATGAATGAACGTTTTGTTCTTTTGGTGTTTGCTTATTGCAGCTACTTTAATAAAGTTGTACAGAGAGCGTAAGCGCAATCAAGACTCTTCCCCATCAAGGTTCTCTGATTTAAAGCTGGAACATCGCACTGGACTCATGCGTTTTATTGCCAAAGAATTGACAAAGGACCATCACCCAGATAGAGAGGATGAAATGCTCCGAGTGAAAGCTGCAGGAGGTTATGTCACCAAGTGGGCCGGTGTGCCAAGGGTGAATGGTCAGCTGGCTGTCTCCCGTTCGATTGGTGACCTTACTTATAGAAGGTTGGCACTGCTGGTTGTATCCTAGAATCTCTCTGGAACACGATTCTAGCTGGTTTACACTATGAGAAGTTGAAATGTGAGTTTTGATATCTCTTTCAGTTACGGTGTCATCTCTGCACCTGAGGTGATGGACTGGCAGCCTCTAGTGGCTAATGACAGCTACTTGGTAGTGTCATCTGATGGTATCTTTGAGAAGTTAGAGGTGCAAGATGCATGCGATCGCCTGTGGGAAGTAAAGAATCAAACTAGCTTTGGAGCAGGAGTGCCTTCATATTGCTCAATATCTTTGGCAGACTGCTTGGTTAATACTGCCTTTGAGAAGGGAAGTATGGATAATATGGCTGCAGTCGTGGTTCCTCTAAAATCCAATCTAGATTGGGAGAGCCAACCAAAAGAGCAATCTGTGGGTCCTTCGGGATTCAAGATGAAGAATACATATGCACTGCCATGTGAGTTTCTCTCATCACAACCCAACTTATTCCGTATGGGATGAAGAGTGATCTTTCATTTCTAAATATATCTGTTTTTCAACAGATGGAACTTTTAATCCATTGCAATTGAAGCAGACTCAACCACTTTCAACCATGTTTAACGAGTTATTGGTATGTTCCCACCAAGACATTACCATACAAATGCCCAAGGAAAGTGTACAAGTACTTTATAATAAAATGAGTCAACCTTGGTATTGTAGGTTGAAGAAGAAAACAGCAGCTATTATAAACTTAATGGTACCTTTGCATCATATGGGTGACTTACTTACTGGTAGCCTCTTCCGAGTCATTATTCTCTGGTAAGTGAAGTGACTGACTAGTATCACCTCGTTGCAATCTTGTTTAATGTTTTATCTTTTTCTTTCTGGTTCTGTATACTGCACTAACATTCAATCACAACTCATACCTTGTAGGTGCAACTAATTTTTCAACAAGGACCAATTTTTGTGTATTCTGTTTTCTACCATCTAATTCGTTAGTTTTTGGTCTAGCCATAATTGTTTTGTTTGTAAATTGAAAATTGGAACAAAGTATAAGAACAATTATAATAATTCAAAGTACAAGTGGGTGTGTATATGTGGACGAAAAATGTGAAGAAAGTTGTTGAAATGGTTTTTAATTGGCACAATCATTTGTGGCAAAATCCAACCAATGATGTGAAAAATAAATCAAATCCAATGGAAATGGGCTGTAGAAATGAGTGCATCATTAACGTTGTTTCTCCTCTTCAGAGGCCGGCCCACTGAATAATCTTAATTCCAGGTGTCAAGATCGGAGCCGTCTGATTATATTATTTAATTGCGGGACGTATCGGGAAGGTTCTTCTCTTGGCCGCCTCTCTCGGAGTCTATTACTTCTTCTTCTTCTTCAAGGAGGAATCGGGATCGTCCTCACATCTCATTCGCATTTTGCTGAAGACTTCTCACCGGCGTTGACAAAAAAAAACGAATCCGGAAGATGTGGAATCAGAAGCATGATTTGGAGTCGGCTCAGACGCCTCTCTACCCGATGATGTCGGAGAGCCCGGAGCTCCGATGGTCTTTCATCCGCAAGGTCTATTCCATCATCTCCATCCAGCTGCTCGTTACAATCGCCGTCGCTGCCACCGTCGTTAAGGTTCATTCTATTTCTGTATTCTTCACCACCACCACCGCCGGCTTCGCTCTCTACATACTTCTTATATTGACTCCATTGATCGGTACGGTACTCCTTGGATTCTATCTCTCCATCATCTCCGGCTCTTTGATCTGCTTTCTCGTTTTTGTGTGTGTGCAGTTATGTGTCCTTTGTATTACTATCACCAGAAGCACCCTGTGAACTATCTGTTACTCGGGATTTTCACCGTCGCTCTTGCCTTTGCGGTTGGCTTGACCTGCGCCTTTACAAGCGGTATGTATGATCCAGTTGAACGATTCTGTTTTCTCCTTATTCTTTCCCTAACGTGTTTTGTTTGATTACAGGGAAGGTGATTCTGGAATCTGTGATTTTGACCGCTGTTGTGGTCATATCCCTCACTCTATACACTTTCTGGGCGGCCAAAAGAGGCCATGACTTCAACTTCCTCGGACCTTTCTTGTTCGGTGCTGTCATTGTCCTCATGGTGTTTTCCTTCATCCAGGTATCAATATCGCTCACAAGGCTTCAATGTTCTCTTCTTCCACAATAAGAGCTTAAATACTATCTTTATTGCTGCAGATTCTCTTCCCTTTAGGAAAGATCTCTGTGATGATCTATGGTTGTTTGGCATCCATCATCTTCTGTGGCTACATTGTATATGATACCGACAACTTGATCAAGAGGCACTCCTATGACGAGTACATCTGGGCTGCTGTTTCTCTTTATTTGGATGTCATTAATCTCTTCCTATCTCTCCTCACTCTCTTAAGGGCTGTTGATAGTTAGGCAGTCTTGTCTCTTTCAGATTGCTCTTAAGACTGTGCCATTGTTATCTAGTTCATATGTTCAAATTCTTTTGTCTGCAAAAGGAAATTTGGGTTGTAAAGAAATGTTGATCACTGCTTGTAACATGATAGGAGAATCCAATACATTTGTACTTGTGAAGGTTGTTGTTAGCTTTAGAAGTCATCTCTGTTCACTCAATTGAATAAAAGGATATTACAAAAGGGAATGTCTTCTACTCCATTATGTTTAAACCTATTCTTATCATAAGCAGTTCGTTCTACAAAGCATCTACTTCTTTCCTAGCTTATGTTGTTAAGGTGCCATCCATTTGGACATGGAACTTTTCTGCTTCTTCTCAGCAGCAATGGCAAGTAGCCTGGATACGCCCTGAGTCCATATCTCGTATTCCCTTTGGTTTCTGCACTCAAATTCAATGACCCTCTTTGTTTCTGTCTTTAAGCCAAAGTAGTGATGCTTGTCTCCGTTGAAAAGATCTCTGCCAGCCCATGCAGGTATATCCTTTCTCACTTCAAGCACCATATCTGCAACACAAGTCCAAATCAAAGACTATTATGACTTGTATTATCTATCTAGCTTTACTTTAAAAGCCAGGCTAGTGTAAGAGATGAAATGTTTGTGCTGAGAAGAACCTACGTTTCTTCTTCTTTGTGAAGGTCCCTCCAACGTGTTTACTTTTCATTTTCAGCACAGCTTGGCCTGCTTTGTTGATGTAGACAGAGACAATCTTCCAGTGGAGTTCACCTGCTTTCAAAATTCAAGGTCAGCGACCCTTGCTTTTTACTTGGCTTACAAATCATTTATACGGGTGTAGCTTTGGAGTACCTCCACGAGTTCGTTTGAGGAGCTCAGTGCCTTTAGCTAGTAATTCCTGGTTACAGACGCCAAGGAAGTCTTCCCCAGCCACAGGTAATTCTCCACTAAAGCTGCTATCACTATGCTTTGTGTCAACCTGTCCACACAACGCTGAACTTGCCCCTTTCTCGGCTGGCAATACTGCAGCTATGTTCCATACTTCCTTAAGCGCTCTTGCCTTGAGTGTAGCTGCTCCTCGCAGAGCTGCAAAAGAAAAGGGGGTGAATTCAGGTATGGAATCTCTACAGAAGTAAGGGTGACTACGTTTTAATGCAGTACCTGTTGCAGCAGCTGCAGTAAGGGTGACAATATCGTCATGGGACTTAACATTCACGGCAGAGCTCACCACGGATGTCAAATGATCCCTATCTGCTCCCATGATTTCTGCAGCCTCCACACACTGAGCAGCCACCAGAGCAGCCGCTGAAGCCATGGCCATATCGATTCTGGCCATCTGCTCGTTCTTACCAGGGGAAGAAGCTGCTGTGGCTGCTGCTACAGCTGCCACAGCAGATGCAACCGCTGCAACAGAAACAGCTGCGTGAACCTGTGCATTCTGAGTCCTAGTCTCTTCTTTCTTCTTTTCCTTACGGTCCTTGAGCCACCTACCAACTGTCTTTGGACCGGTTCCAGCCATGGGGGTATTGCTCCCATTTCCGGTGGTACCACGGCTGCCTCCTGTGCCGGAGAAGAGAGGATGTATGGTGTTGTGGGTGCGAAAATACTGCATTAGGATTGGTTTATTAGATAGGCTGACTTAATGAAAAATCCAACAAGTTGATGGCATTATATTGGACTACAAAAAGCAAATAAAGGATTAATGAACTGCTTGGAAATGGAGGTAAAGTGACTGCTCGCTCTAAAAGCATTTACCGATAACTTTCTTAAAATGAGCCAACCAAAGAGGAGCTCTAGGCGTTACCGTAACATTCCTATTCCTGTGTCCAACCAATTATGTCTTTAATCTTTTATGAACTCCAATTCATCAAGTAAATGCAGTAGAGACAGAGCATTCAATGGAAGAAAAAAAAGAAAACATTGAAACTGCATTACTATCAATCTATCGCTTTAATGATCGCCGACCAGCTTTATAAGTCCCAAGACCCAGAAGGCTAAACCTTGCAGCACTTCCTTAAAATTATGTATGGCAACGACCCAATTTAAGGAGACCTTCTACCAACTAAAGATTGGTCATATGAATGAACAAGAAACAAAAAAAAACAATGTAGTTTTTTTGTGGGTGAAATGAATGAGAGAGGTTAAAGTAAACAAACACAGGTTGTAAAGTGGAGAGTCAAAGTCAAATCTGTTTCTGTCTGCTGCCTCTGCTTTTCTTTTGACTCATAATTTTTGTTTACTTTGCTAACAAACTCTAAAGTATGGCGGAGACTTACGTTCTAAGAAAAAGGATAAACCAAGGATAAACCTAGGAAGGAAGGATTAGAGAGATAGTATAAGGGAAGAAGTACCTTGATGACGTCGTCGAATTCATCGGAAGGGGAGATAGGAGGACTGTCTGTCTCCGTAAAAGAACCGCCGCCGTTGAGTGGGCCGCTGCTGTGTGATAGCCTCCCCGACGTTAACGGTGACACCTCCTTCATTTTTCAAAACAGAATAAACTCATCATCAAGATACAAAAACAGAGTGTGTCGGTCGGTCCATAACTATGTAACCGTACCGATTGAGACATTATGCGCTCAAGAACAAGCTGTGAAGTGGCCGAGGCAGCGAACGAGAACTGGCTACTAACACTAGTACTGTTCTCCGGCGGACATTCTTCTTTCTCAGGGTTTAGCGTTTCTTCCGGTATCGGAGTGTTAATGGATGAGGGAGGCCTGTTGGTGGCTGAAGCTGATTTGGCGGTGTGGAGAGCTCTGGAGACTTCCAAGGCAGAGACACTCCAGGATCTAGACAAGAACTCCATTGGGCCTCGTGGGCTTTCCGGTAGTTGAGTACTACTACCGCCTGAAGAAAATATCTCCGGCCGGCGAGAGCTGTTGATTGGGTTCGGTCGTCTGAGTTCTCTCTCCATCCTTTCTCTCTCTCTGTAATTAACTTTGCTTCGACTTCAGAGCTTGACTAGGAAACTTATGTGTGTGTATATATATAGATAGACAAAGTAACGTTTAGGTATTTCACCTTTTCTTTTTCTTTTAAAGAAATATGTGATTATATTTCGATGAGAGTAGGAGTGAGTAGTACTACTCTTGACATAATATATAGTCGTTGCATAAATAATGGATTACTACTATACAAAACAAAGACGTCGCTTTTCAATAATAAGGCCGCATCTTTGCCAATCCCATTTTTTATTACACATAAATATTACTTTAGATGTATGTATCAACGAGTCTTGAGAAAAAGGAGGGAATCAAGTCATCCTTGTATTTGCCTTTTCTTAATTTAATCAGAAACATTAGGATAGCTTGACTAGTCAGTCATAGGTTATCAGACATTTATGTTTCAATTGACCAAAAAAGAAAGGAAAAGAAGGTTGAATTTGCGTTTAGAGTGTCTTGTTTAAACCAATCAAACAACTTGGTTTATTGTTGTGGATCATGGTTAAACTAACGGATTAGGTGCTGAAATTTGGTGTGAGAAAATGGGAGGAAGAGAAAGATGAGAATAAAGGAATGAAACGACTGTGTATGATGATCAGTCAGTCTCTTAATTTGGTCCCTTCTGCTTCGGTTTTGAAACACAAAGCTGCGACCTTTGCGTACATTCACACATGCTGCTGCCTTGGCGTGCTTTCCCTTACGTCACCTTCTTCTCTCTGTCTCTTTTCCACTTCAATGACACAAAACTTGGCAATTAGTTTATTCATCCATCCAAGGTTTTCTTCAGGCTACACAATCAAAACTTCTGATCTTCTTTCATCTTTGTACAAATTAACATGATTGTTGATCTATATTCTTTGGTACTAGAGCATTTTGATATATATAAAAACGCATATATAAGATATTTCAAAATCTCATCATGTGTATCTATATTAAATTTATTTGCACTTTGGAAACTATAGGTGGGTGACCACTGAATAAAGATACATCCTTTATTCCCTTTTGCTCTGTCTAATTTTTAGGGATACCCACATTTTCCATTCTTTATAACCAATCCCTTAGAAAAATACTAGTCATTTTGTCTCTCTGATTATTCCTTTGCCTTGCAATCATTGTTCTTGTTTGGACGTTTTGTATTTTATACTACCAATTAAAAATTGAATGTATCTGCCACTTTGAATGATGAACCCTCTTTTCCATTTTATTGTTTCTTTAAACTACTTTTAGTTTTTAGGTACCATCTTCTTTTGCTTTTGATTTGCTTACAATAGACACCTACATACCTACACCATATCCGTTTCTATTCTTAGATTAGGGTTTTGAAACCGAGGTCACTTTCGATGCAAAAAGCACCTCTTTAGGTCAAAGCAAGCATCTTCGAAGGGACAAAGTTTGAAACTTTGTTTTGAATTCACAAAAGAAAAGACTTGCGAGCTAAACCCTGTTGTCGGTTTGATCTACACGTACAAAAAACCATTCATGAAAAAAAACTATAAATCAAAAGTGTCAAAGAAAAGATGATTGATTCCCTAAAGGAATCAATCTGTGTGTAGGGAGAGAGGCAGCTTTTACTTTAATAACACCACTTTTGTCTTAATGCGACGCTTGAAAGCAAACAAAGAGATGTAAGTTTGGAACAGCAACAGGGGAGACACAACAGGAACATAAACTGAGTCACAGAGAGAGACTAAAGAAGAGCAACCACAACCAAAAAGCATGTTTGAAAGGGAGAGCTTTTGACTGTGAAAACGATGTAACAGCTTTCACTGTTGTTTTGGCTCCAACATCGAAGTACACATAACGAATCCCAACTCTCCCTTTAATCTAATCTCTTTTACAACTAACCCTCTTGGCTCATTCCTCTTGCCTTCCACTACTCATTACCTAAAGATTATTTTGAATTTAACTACCTAAAGATTAGACAAGCTATTAACCTGGGGCACGGCTATCTATTAGATTGCAAACCATTCCCTCCGTAGTACTGCTTTGTCGTTTCACGTGAAAACTCGGCAAAAGTCATCCCATCCCTTAACCGAGACGATAGAGGTGGAACAATATTCTGTAAATCTGGTCTAGGGACGACCTCATCCGACCTTAGATGTTCCATTGTATATTCTGAGACTGAGAAAGTTTGGCTCCACTTTGGGTGCAAGAAGACAACAAATGTCTCACGGCTTACGTGATCCAGCTTCTCTGGTTTGCACACACAGTGAAGGGTCGACCGTAGCTTCCCTTTGGACAAAATATCAGCAGATTCTCCGATTTGGACCAAAAAACTGTCTTGTGGAGTCTTGACCATGTAGAACTTGTTCTTGCTGGGATGATAGATCTGCAGGTAAGAATGGCTGCTCATCAAACTGAATTCCTGATAGGAATACGGCGATAGAAACATAGGATCCGTGAGAACAGTAAAGATGCCATAATCGTAATGCCACTGCTGCCACAGATTGAAGTGACTCCCACTCAAACCAGCTCCATTTCTACGGTTCAGCTCTTGCTCAGCAGCGTTCTGGACTCTCCTCTTGCTTGATACTCGGTTACCAGATTGGTTTCTCCTCTGGGATTCTCTGAGAGCATATTTATCAGCAGCGGAGTGGTAATGTATGAGACGTCCTTTGGCTGTGCAAGAATCCAGTAAGCTCTCCTCCAGCAAGCCTCCGCCAATCTCCCTGTCGCATAGACGAGCTATGGACAAGCCCAACTCCCTCATGCAGAACCCGAGTTCTTTAAAAGCACCACCAAGATTTGTGAAAGCATCATCATCATCCTCCTGCAAGTCCAGTTTTGATCCAGCCTCATCGAACCACAGCTTTCCCAGTGAGGATTTATAAGTTGTTCTTTCATAATTGAGCTGCATTGCAAAAGAGGAGACATCTCGTTCTGGATTCTTGAGAGGAACGTCGCTACCCAAGTGGTGCTCCTTTTGGCAGTAAACACACCGAATCAGTAACACTCATGAACCAACTAACACTACTCAAAGTTTCAATCTTGAGAACAAAGCACCAGATATACAACTTGGATTAATGGAAATCTTGAAAAATTGCCGGGGGGTTACCATGAGAATGAGTTTCCGCTTGTCCGGATCGAGCAGAGCCAGCTTCCGAGCCATAGGAAGGAGTTTACGGCGGAGAAAGGCGGAGCCAAGAACGCCGGTGATACAAAGGAGACCAGGACCGGTGGGGCCAAGAGCGTCCATCACATTTTTCGAGATCCATTGAGAGCGATTACGAGAGGACAAAAGAAGATCCGAGAACGACAGTTGATAGGGCTCAAGAATCTCTGTTTCTGCCATTTCTTCTCTCTTCACAAGCAAAGCTCCTTTCACTATCACAGTGATAGTATCACTTTCTCCCGATTTCCTCGTTCTTCGCTAAATTCTCTCACAAAGTTTGTTTATTGATAAGAAGAACCCCGCTTTTTTCTCAACCTCTACGAAACGACCCAAACATTTTCCACCAAATTCAAAATGTCCAAACAAATCCACTAACGAATTGGCCCAACAAGGCCCAAACTGCAAGCTTTCGGATAAACATTTAAGCAATGAGAACCGAATGCGTCGTCGTTTTTATTTATATACAAACCACACAGGACAAAAGCAAGCCAAGAGAAGAAGAGATAGAGCGTTTGTTATGGTTGCTTCATCTACACGGAAGCTTCTTTGAAGCTCTTGGTCAACCAGATGGCCGTCTCCCTCGAAGACACCCTCTCGGCTCCAAAGGGTTTAAGCAGAACCCCGAGCTCATCGTACCGTTCCTGCTGCAAAAGCTTTGCACTGAACTCCAGCAGTCCCTCCAGAGCCTCCGCACGCTGCTGATACGATGACGTGTCGAACCTTCTCTGTTTTACCTCCGAAACTGACCTTTTCTGTACAGTACACTTGTCCTTTGTGATCGAACCGTTGGAATTGTCCTCACCATGAGGCGGACAAGGAGGAGAAGAAAAAGAGTGCCTAGCTACTTCTCTTCTTGACGCTGTCTCTCTGTTTTGGTTTTGGAAGATATCTTCAGGGAATTCAGCGATCTTGTCGAATCTTGGAGTGTTTACAGAAACATCCGGTGAATTTAGGGAACAAAGAGCTGTAATATCTGATTCATAAGTGTAAGGATTTTCCACGACCAACGGCAGAGATACTCTCCTTCTCCTCTCTGTAGGATTCGATACCTTCATCTGTACACAGCACAGAACATATATAGTCAGATCACTCCCTGATTGTATCTCAAATACATAAAGCTTTAAGTTTTTCTTCCTTACTAGTTCATGTTTAAAAACAGTACGCTGCGTGCTTGCTTTAGCTGAGGTCCCAGCCACTCTTGGTGTTCTGGCTGCACCTGATTGCTTCTTGGCTTCCTCTTGCCGTTGAGGAACAATTTCTTCTCTGACGACTCCCACAGTTACTTCTGACACTTTTCTTCCATTAAACATTGGTGTAGGAGATGCTTTTCCTGAAGAAGAAACAGAACCTGCTTCTGTATCAGAGACACTCGGATTCAATCTCCTGTCGTTGCTGAATGATGAACGCCTTCTTTCCTTCAATGTAGCGTCCCTCTCAGAAAATTGGAGTGGAAAAGTGCTTCTTCTGGGGCTCTCTAGCTTCATATAAACCATACTGATGTAAGGCTGAAGATGAGGATGGTTAAGCAGCTCGTTAGCCTGCAGCGAGTTAACAACAATGCTTAGTTCAACCACAAACGGATTACTTATCATCAAAAGCAAATAAGCATTATAGGAACCATACGCTTGGCCTGAGTTCAGGATTTTTCCTCAACATGCTTTTAATAAGGCCTCGGCTGCAGATAAGGGAGGAAAAGAGGTTGGTACAGCAACGCCGGTTAATGTTGTTAACAGAGGAAATGATTTCAGGCTTACAATGAGCCGGAATACATGGCGGGAATAGGATCCATTATCAACTTGTGTATTTTGGTGATCAGTGTCTGCACATCCTGCAATCAAGATTTCACATTTTACATTATGTGTTTTAATGCCAAAATCAAAAACCAACTGTAAGGATACTTACGGAAGCTTTGAAAGGAGGTTTATGAGCAGCCATTTCATACATGCAGCATCCTGTTTTCCATGATGATCCATGAAACGGTAGTCACAAGGTGAACAAGTGTAGGAGTAAAATATCAAAGAAGAATGTATTGTTGTTATACCCAACGACCAAATGTCTGACTTTGATCCGTAAGGTATGTCAGCAAGAAGCTCAGGACACATGTAGCTTGGAGTTCCAACAACCTATAAACACACTGACTTATAATAACAGTGTCACAAAATTTAAATTAGTTTCATTGTACAGAACTTACAGAGGATGTAAGGTCATCAGAAGTTAGAATCTTAGCGAGTCCAAAGTCACCTGAGACCGAAATTGTGGATGCGTTAGTAACTGACAAAAAGGCTTAAAGATACATGAATCTACAAAACATACCAAGCCGTATGTCTTGCTCTTTTGTCAAGAATATGTTAGAACACTGAAAAGACATTTAGATGTTAATTTAGATGCTTGGAACATAAAAAGGAACAAAATTCTGAAAATTGATAGTGAGGTTACATGTTTACCTTGACATCGCGGTGAAGAATATGGTTGGAGTGAAGATAATCGAGGGCCATTAATAGTTGGACAAGCCATTGGCATAATTTCTGCATCATTTAGTAGTTATTTGTTCAAATATTAGATCCAGTGATAGATTGTAAGAAGTGAAGGGATGGGTGAGAGTGAGACAAACCTCCTCAGGAAAATGAACACCACATGCTCTTTTGATGGTATCTGTCCTGCAATATTCAAAATGAAAATAAGAGCCAATTTCTTCAAACTAAACACAACTTGTCTGTAGTTGAAAATGGGCAAAAACCAATTTACATGTCCCCGCCTTGGCAATATCCAATAACAATGCACACATAGCAACCCTGGGAAACAAGAGAGATGATGAGTATTGACTATTGAGTAGAGTAAGGAGGCAGAAGAAGAATGAGCAAAAGGAGATGAGAAGGAGAGACCTTTTCAACCCATGAATCTTTGTACTCGACAACAAATGGATTGCGGACAGTAGAAATGAGCTCCATCTGAAACATGAAGGGGAGGGAGGTCCAAACTCATCATCATCATCTTAATCCAACACCACCAACTAATTTCATTTGGTCCAATAAGAAAAAAAAAGAAAAACAAGAACAAACCTCCTGATGAGCTGATCGTCGAGCCCTATCAGACTGGCGGGCGAGACGAATCTTTTTCAAAACGTATCTGTAAATGGTGAAGATGAATAGAGCAAATGGAATCACCAGAGAAGCAACAAGAGAGAAGCAAAAGCAGAGAATGAATGAATGAGAGAGAATAGAATACTTCTTGCGTTCTTGTTTGTGTCTAACAAGAAGAGCAGAGCCAAAGGACCCTTTCCCGATCTGCTCCAAGACTTCATACCGCTCCATCTGACAAACACACTTGCTTGAAATTTCAGCAGAAACGTCTTCAAAACAAAAACCATATAACAAAACAAGTCTTAATAAATTATAATTTTTTCTTAAAAAAGAAAAGAGTATACATGGAGAAACTGCTACATACAGAGATGAGGCAATCCAATCAGTGTCAAGTCATGCACCAGATTAAAGATTAAAACAAATAAAGGGTAGCTTTCAGCGAGATTTATGATTGCTTTCATCAAACAGTGAGAGTGAGTAATTTTCATAAACAGCGAAAAAGTGGGAACCAGCTCCCGCAATCATCATGATGCACAAAATTAATTAAAATATACCTCTGTACGAAGGCTCTTGGAGGGAGGAGCTTCAATCGTACCGACACCGTGGTGAAGAGAATCAAACTACTAATACACTATTTGTATTATATCACCAAAAATGGAAACTTTATCAAAAGATAAAATCATTTTCTTAAGGCCAAAAAGCAAAGACTATAAGAAGAAGGAAAAAGAAGCAGACCAGACGATTCGTCCGAGAGCGGCAAAAGAACAATTTCCCGTCTACGATTCGCCTTCCTTTTTTTCTTAAATTTCAAATTAGTAGTATGAGATTTTCCTTGCTCAATTCCTATTTTAGATATATATATATATATATATATATATATATATATATATATATATATATATATATAAAGATGAAAAAAAAAAAGATATATATATATATATATATATATGAAGAGAAAAAAATACAAAACTTTGCTTTTTCAGTTCTCTTTTCTAGTAAAAATGATTTTGCTCGCTTAAGTAACGTAGAGCCATTTTTTTGCCCATTTTTGTACGCAATTATTTTCCGTAACTGAAATATTGTACTCCGGTTTTTCTTTTCAAAGCGATCCCAATTAATTAGCTAATGCAAAACTATATTTTATTCAAGATGGGCTGTATAATGAATTTTAAAACTGTTAAGATGTCCATGAATCGAGATGGCCCAGTGGGCCCGACAAGAGGTATTTATTCTGTGCGTTGCGTCTGTGCGCCTAATAAACGACTGAGCTTTAAGTTTACTTATTTTCTATGAAATGTGAGAAGCCCACTAGAGTCCAGCAAGCCAGCGACGTTCCAATTCCCATTTTTACCCTTGTTCCACCTCCAGTCAGACGAACCGCTTCTCCCCGGCTTGACCCTTGTCGTACTCGTCGATGGCTCCGGTGAAGCAGAAGAAGAAGAATAAGAAGAAGCCTCTGGATAAGGCGAAGAAGTTGGCGAAGAATAAAGAGAAGAAGAGAGTCAACGCAGTGCCATTGGATCCGGAGGCTATCGACTGCGACTGGTGGGATACTTTCTGGCTCCGAAACTCTTCTCCCTCAGGTTCTCCTCTCTCTCCTTCCCCGCTTTTCAGCCTGATTTCAGTTTAATTCCTCTTCTCCCCCATCAGTTACCACTAGTCAATGTCGTTTTGCTATTGCTTGACTAGATTGTTCCATCCTTTTGATTCCATGCTTTTGTAGCTCCTCTAGGGTTCTTTGAATTGAACCGAGAGATTGTTGTTGTTTTCAGTCCCCTCAGACGAAGACTATGCGTTCAAGCACTTCTTTAGGGCTTCTAAGACAACTTTTAGCTACATTTGCTCGCTCGTCAGGGAGGACCTTATCTCTAGACCTCCCTCTGGTCTCATCAACATCGAGGGAAGGCTTCTTAGTGTTGAGAAACAAGTCGCCATTGCTCTTCGAAGGTTAGCTTCCGGTGATTCTCAGGTCTCCGTTGGTGCTGCCTTTGGTGTTGGCCAGTCCACTGTTTCTCAGGTACCAATCAACCTCTACTCAGCTCCCTATTTCCCTGATTTCAATATATATATGCTGTATCCTGACACCATCCATTTGTTTCCCCAGGTTACATGGAGATTCATCGAGGCACTCGAAGAACGTGCCAAGCATCATCTTAGATGGCCAGATTCTGACCGAATTGAAGAGATCAAGTCAAAGTTCGAGGAGATGTACGGTCTCCCCAATTGCTGCGGAGCCATTGACACTACGCACATCATCATGACTCTCCCGGCTGTGCAAGCATCAGATGACTGGTGTGACCAGGAGAAGAACTACAGCATGTTCTTACAAGGAGTCTTTGATCACGAGATGAGATTTCTCAACATGGTTACCGGCTGGCCTGGCGGCATGACCGTCTCCAAGCTTCTCAAGTTCTCTGGCTTCTTCAAACTCTGTGAAAACGCTCAGATTTTAGACGGCAATCCTAAAACTCTATCCCAAGGAGCCCAGATTAGAGAATACGTTGTTGGAGGGATCAGTTACCCGCTTCTTCCCTGGCTTATAACTCCTCACGACAGCGATCATCCCTCTGATTCCATGGTGGCGTTCAACGAAAGGCATGAGAAGGTGAGGTCAGTCGCAGCTACTGCCTTTCAACAGCTTAAAGGAAGCTGGAGGATTCTGAGCAAAGTTATGTGGAGACCAGACAGGAGGAAGCTACCTAGTATAATACTGGTGTGTTGTTTGTTGCATAACATCATTATCGACTGTGGGGATTATCTTCAAGAAGATGTTCCTTTGTCTGGTCATCACGACTCCGGTTATGCAGACCGGTACTGCAAGCAGACCGAGCCGCTTGGTAGTGAGCTCAGAGGATGTCTGACTGAGCATTTGCTTAGGTGAGGATCTTAACCTTGGGAATTGGACATCTTCATCTCTTCTCTAAGGCCGTACTAAGCCCGTTAGACCATTCAGCATCAGTTTAGTGGTAGCCCGAGACATATCGGACAAAAGCAATGTTATGAAACTTTTCTTCAGGTATCAACACCAGATTAACATCATGCCAGTTGGACCTACAAAAATAGATTCATCCTTAAGTGTGATTACCATACTTTGTGAACTACTAATCTTTTGAGAGGAGTGGACTATATCCCCAACGGAACTGTTTGTTTTGGCAATGTAAATGTTATTTTTTTAATAATAATTGGTGTTTTCTTTTAGTATTGAGTTGTTGGGTTCCATTATATTCGCTCTCTGCGTTGAAAAGTTTGTGATTCTACGGAAAGGAATATGCTCTGGTGGATGCGTCTCGGTTTTGGTTCTTTGTGCTCACAAGTAACGACGGACGAAGATTCCCAACAAATTCACATGACAAACTATAAACTATAGTCTATAACAAATTACGTAATCTGATTTATTTCTTTATTATGAATTACACAATTAAATACAGTAGTCATCTTAAAGAGAGATTATTACAGTGGACCTTTTGGTTTCGATAGATTGCGTCACAAACCAAAAAGGTTATTCATTTCTCGATGTACAAATATTATTAAAGTCGAATGTAAATTTACAAGAAATTTGGGGGAAACGAATAAACGGCGACGGAAGGGCTGCCACTAGACCGAGAAGAAGCAAAGACAGACGAGCTCTGTTTTTGCAAGAGAGAGTTTTTTATAATAAAAACTGGAAAAGGGCAACAAAACGACTCTTTGGCCGGTGAAACTGTCAAAAAGACATTAAGACTTGGTCTCTCTCCCACTGCACCGCCGATCCTTCTCTACTTGTCAAACTATAAAAGAAAAAGAGTATTTTTTTTTGTGGAGACCACCACCACCACCTTCGATCGATTTCTACTAACTTGTTCTTCTTCTTCTTTCTCAACTCTCTTGTCTTTTGTCTCTCCACCAATTTTTTCTTGTTCTTTCTCTCTCCACCACATAAAAAAAAAAAACCTAGCTTTGTCCCCTCAACTCACTGATTGAACTGCTTGATTTTCGATTGATCATCTGGGTGGTTTTGAATCGAAGAGTATTGTTGTATTAGTGGCTGGTGGCTCTCCAAAAGAGTAAGGCCGGAGAGAGAAATCAATGGCCTCTGGCGGCGGAGAGGCGGATAAATCACTTGAAATCGGGTCCGGGACCGCGGATCCCAAAATAGGCGGTACTGGGAGCAGGAGCGCCGGAGAAGAACGATACTTCAGGGCAGATACACTGGATTTCAGTAAATGGGATTTGCATATGGGTCAAACCTCTACTAGCAGCGTCCTCACCAATTCCGCTTCCACGAGCGCTCCCGCACCGGCGATGCAGGAATGGGAGATTGACCTCTCCAAACTCGATATGAAGCACGTCCTCGCTCACGGTACTTACGGCACTGTCTACCGCGGTGTCTACGCCGGCCAAGAAGTCGCAGGTCCGTCTTTTCTCCTAGACTAAGATATATATGATTCATTAGGATAGACACTGGTGGTCTTTTTTGGGGATCTCCCGTCTGATGGATGTTATGGTTTGCTGCAGTGAAAGTGTTAGATTGGGGAGAAGATGGTTACGCCACACCAGCTGAAACTACAGCTCTCCGTGCTTCCTTCGAGCAAGAGGTCGCCGTCTGGCAGAAGCTCGATCATCCCAACGTTACCAAGGTATTCTTTTTACATTCACCGATTAAGGTAGAAGAAGAACCTTTTGATCAAAGGACTTATTCATTTGACCTCTCTCTCTCTGTGGCAGTTTATAGGAGCATCCATGGGAACCTCTGATCTGCGGATCCCTCCTGCTGGTGATACTGGCGGACGTGGTAACGGTGCACATCCTGCGAGGGCCTGTTGTGTTGTGGTTGAATATGTTGCCGGAGGCACGCTTAAGAAGTTCCTCATCAAGAAATATAGGGCCAAACTACCCATCAAGGATGTCATTCAGCTCGCTTTGGATCTCGCTAGAGGGTAATCTCTCCTTTACTTTATGTTTCCTGATTTGCCATTCATTTCTGAAACTATTCAGACAAAGATGCTTCCTTTATCAACAAAACTCTTCCTACCTTTTTTCTTTGTCTCAGGCTTAGTTACCTCCACTCCAAGGCGATTGTACATAGGGACGTGAAGTCAGAGAACATGCTGTTACAGCCTAACAAGACGCTGAAGATCGCTGATTTCGGGGTAGCTAGAGTTGAAGCTCAGAACCCTCAAGACATGACGGGTGAAACTGGAACACTTGGATACATGGCACCAGAGGTATGTAATGTTGTTCCTGTAGAGTCAAAATCCTTGTGTTTCGTAATAGGAAAGATGAGAATGTTAGCTTTTGTTGCATAGGTTCTTGAAGGAAAGCCTTACAACAGGAAATGCGATGTCTATAGCTTTGGGGTATGCCTCTGGGAAATATACTGCTGTGACATGCCCTATGCTGACTGTAGTTTTGCTGAGATCTCTCACGCCGTTGTTCATAGGGTTCCTCTCTCTCTCTCTGTCTATACATACAATCTCTCCTATGTTAAAGCTAATCAGGAAATCTAATGAAGTCACTGTTTGGTGCATCTTGCTCAGAATCTGAGACCAGAGATTCCGAAATGCTGCCCGCATGCGGTGGCAAACATCATGAAGAGATGCTGGGACCCGAATCCAGACAGGCGTCCGGAGATGGAGGAGGTGGTGAAGCTGCTTGAAGCCATAGACACAAGCAAAGGTGGTGGAATGATAGCTCCGGACCAGTTTCAGGGGTGCCTCTGTTTCTTCAAACCTCGAGGCCCCTGAATCTCTCTCCCTCTCTTTCCTTTTTGCTCCGTGTCTGATATATTCTTGAGAGCTGCGTGATTCTTTGGATTTTGTATTTACTTTGAGCTATGGGAGTTGGATTGGTGTGGGTTTTGTCATAAGAATCTTTCTGCGCTCTATGTATTTATATACTTAACACAGTCGTGTATAATTCGATTAAGCTTTATTTTATTTTTTGATGTTGATTCGAATTTCATATATACACGACGCACACATGCAAATTGATCATCAAAATCTGATAAGAAAAAAACAGAGAGTTAAAACTTACTTACAAGAGGGGTCTGAAGGAAACATAGAAAAGGATTGGGCCGATACTGTTATTAGTATTCAAGATAAAGGTCTAAACCTACAATTTGTAAACAAAATTAGTACTAAAGATTTTGAGTGTTTCTCTCTACAGTTTTTTGTGTTTATCGTATGTTTCACACAGTACACGCTTCAGTGGGAGTTGTTGGGTGATCGGTCCGAGGCGACATACAAGATGACCGGAAACTCTTTTAACTCGATGAAAGATTTCCTGAAGCAGACAGGCGGCTATGCGGTAATAGACGGAGGGCTTGCAACGGAGTTCGAGAGACATGGAGCAGATCTCAACGATCCTCTCTGGAGCGCCAAATGCCTTGTCACCTCTCCTCACCTCATTCACACCGTAAGCAGTAAATCCTTTTCTTCTGTTGTCAGTGAAATCTGAATCCAACGTCCAGCTGCGGGACAAGGCCTTGTGCTTTTCTTATTTTGGGTGTGAATAAACCCTAGGATTTTTAGGTTTACTTTGATTGATTGAGTAAATGCCATGGGTACTCTAAAGGTGGATGAAGTAAAGCATTCTCATTTCCATCAATGGTTGGTTGCTCCTTGGACGTTTCAAGCAGATTTAGAAGATTACTGATTCAACTGTTGTTATTGACAATATTTAAAGCTGTAAACTTGTGAACCCTAAACCCCTTTCTAGTGTTCATGTTGCTCCATTGTGTGGTAATATCTACTCATTATTTGCTATTTCCAGATTCAGTTCCATGGTTTCTTTTGCATTCTGAGTCGGGAAACAGGGTTAAGATTTTGTTTCCTACTCAGTGATCGCTTTGCTATTAGATATGATTGATTGTAGCTTACTTAGCTGCTTGTATTTCCTGATGGAGCAGGTGCATCTCGATTACCTTGAAGCTGGTGCTGATATCATCTCCAGCGCTTCTTATCAGGTTCTTTACCTCCATCATTCTATGTTTCTTTGTTTATCTATCTCTTTTTTGGACACTAACAACTTGGATTGATGATAATTCTGAACAGGCCACGATTCAGGGGTTTGAAGCAAAGGGATTTTCTAGAGAAGAGAGCGAATCTTTGCTTAAAAAGAGCGTAGAAATAGCGACTGAAGCTCGGAACTCGTATTATGACAAATGCGGAACTAGCTCTTCCATGGATGATAAGATTCTCAAAAAGCGCCCTATATTAGTTGCAGCATCAGTTGGTAGCTACGGTGCATACTTGGCTGATGGGTCTGAATACAGGTTATTGCTTCATTTTTCTCTTATCTATGTAGATGATATGAGTTTGGGTTGGAACAAGTTTCTAAAGCTCTTACCACTTGCCCTATTCAGATTTTGATTTTTGTGGATTTCGTGTATTTTTGCACTATCTCCTTAAAATTATCTTTTAACTGTTGGTGGTTATTATATCAGTGGAATCTATGGTGATTCGATCACGCTGGAAAAGCTGAAGGATTTTCACCGCAGACGACTCCAAGTTCTGGCGGAATCTGGTGCTGATTTAATAGCATTTGAGACCATTCCAAACAAGATAGAGGCTCAGGTACTGATGATGATATTTGACATATTGTAGTAGATTTATCCTTTCATATCGAGCGTCCCAATTTTGATGTTGTTAGCTTCCTGTGGGTGTTTCTTTCTGTGATATGCAAGGCATTTGCTGATCTATTAGAAGAGGGAGATGTGAAGATTCCTGGGTGGTTTTCATTCAACTCAAAGGATGGCGTAAACGTGGTTAGCGGGGATTCCATCAAGGAGTGTATCTCCATAGCTGAAAATTGTGAGAAAGTAGTGGCGGTTGGAATCAACTGTACCCCTCCAAGATTCATAGAGGGGCTAGTTTTGGAGATAGAAAAGGTGCGGCTTGGATCCACACTCATTAGGTATTTGTATTTGTAGAGACCCTAAAAGGTATATGAATAACTTGTAGGTGACAAGCAAGCCCATACTAGTGTACCCAAACAGCGGAGAAAGCTATGATGCTGATCGGAAGGAGTGGGTGGTAAGTCATCGTATATACAGTATTTGCTTTGAGAGGAAGGAGCACAGTTGTCTGAGTTGCTCAAAAACTGTTGCAGGAAAACACCGGAGTTGGGGATGAAGACTTTGTATCATACGTAGAGAAATGGATGGATGCAGGAGTGTCTCTCCTGGGAGGTTGCTGCCGCACAACACCAACCACCATCAGAGCCATCCACAAGAGACTCGTCAACCGCAGATCTCTTTAGCATTCAACTTCACTCTCTTCTATGAATCTCTAGAACCTTGGCAATAGATTTCTACCAAAAACATGAATGTTTGTCTTCCCTTTGCCAATTACAAATCTAATTTCAAGGATAGGCGTGACTGCATTTAAGCTTGGATGTTAATTTGAAAGTTTTCATCTTGCATGAGAAGAAATCTTGGATGTTTTACATCAACCTCGCCTGGATACAAGGCTGTTGATTTATATGTGCTTGAGAGATCTCTGCTCTTAATGCATTCTATATGCGGAAATGTGGTGAGAGCGATTGTAAAATACCCTTCATTATTTGGCTATCTCGTATCTCCTGTGTCAAAGCTTTGCTTGTCTCAGATGGTGTAATTTGCTTTCAAATGTAGATACTGACAGCGTATAGAAAGTCCTCGAAGCAATGGTCAGGCACGTTTAACAATCCTTTGAGTACCTCTTTTGATCCTCTTAAAACCCCAACATTGGGTTCAAATCTTTACACAAGTTGTTGCTTTGGTGTGCAGGGAGACAACGAGTATGATTGGATGAGCCGATGATACATCTAATGGCTCTGTTTCTTGAAGAATCAAACACAGGTACAAATTTAAGGTTTTAAATGTTTAAAGACGTACACGGCCCTGTTTCAGGGAGCGTTGGGCTTGTAGTTGTACCGTACGGTTGTGGGAATTATGAGTTTAGATGAATAAGACCACACAATATTATTTGATGTATGATCGAATTTTTGCAACTATAGCAGATAACAATGCAGAAAGAGATAAAAACAGTAACATCATCCTTTAACCTTTTTACCCCTAAACCCTAAAATCTCTCCATGTTCATGAAAGTGATGTTTTTACCCACACACGCTCAAAGGACCTCTTTCTTCTTCCAAGTTAAAAATCTTTCACATCACCACCCATCCTTCCTTCCATAAAAACCCGAAAACGTCTTTATTTCATTGCATCTATCACTATAGTTTCTTTTGCATCATGACTCATGAGAGTATATGAATTTATATCTACCTTGACATCAGATTAACATAATGCTGAAAAAAAATTCCCAGGCAACAAAGATTGGAGGATAATAATTAAGTACTAATCTGTCTACTCATTGAGATAAATTATTATAATCAAGAAAACAGGCTTACCAAAACATATCTTAATGTTCTTCTAGCTAGGTGTTATCATGAATCTTTATAAATACCCAACATGTGCCCGATATTCTACAAAGTCGTCTTCATTAACAGATTGTATTATTACTATTCAATATAGTACTATTTTGTTTATATACAAATATAATTCACAACAGAGTACAAAGCCTTGAAAGTTATTTTCTGATCAGTTTAATAAATGATTCGTTTTATTCGAATAAATAGGTCGTTTTTCAAGTATCTTTAATTGCAATGTTCGAATTCTTTATTGTTTGGTGAACTTGTGTTGACGTGACAGAATAAAGTATATGCTATTACCATCAAGTATTTAACTCTTTAAGGCTTTAACTAATCAGTACGTTTCTCTAATCAGAGAGAGGAGTCATACGCATTTAACAAAATAAAAAACAACTAAAGCGTAATTATATATACACTTATTACAACTGGCACAGGGTTTCGTAGAGCCAGATAAAGTTATTGAGCCTTCAAAATCTTTATTTTTTTTAAAGCTTTTTAATTACAAAATAAAAAGAAGATGGCTGTTGAAATGTACAAATGTACATTTTGGAAAGATAAAAAAAATAAAATCACTATTTACTAAACCTAAGTATTGGACTGAACAAACACAGACACGGTCTCCCACATGCAGCATGTGTCATTTTAACTTTACCTTACAAAACTATATCGCATAAATTCATCAAACAATGTCTTAAAAGTGAACACTCGATTTTATAATCTTGAAAAGTTAGATAAAGCAAAATCTTAGAGCATTGCCCCCATAAGTTAACCCCACAAGATCATATATTTTTCTGTCTTGTGTTTAAACAAATAGGGTTATTTTCAGTTTGAAAGTTGACTCTGCCCAAACCCTAAGGCACAGTAATTCAAACCCATCTTATGTTCGTATAAATCGTACCATATGTTACTCTCATATGCTATATATAAGCTAGCATTCACATCACATGGATGGATATAATATATATGCAATGTCACATTGTCACATTGTATCGTTGCAATAATAAAGTTGGGGGTCTTATACGTTTGAAATTAAAAGTTTGATAAAGTAATAGATGGTCCAAGAGGACGAGGCAGAGTCTCGCATTAGTCTAGATTTTGGGTCAAAAGCATTTCCTCCTCTTTCCACACAACAGAACTCAAATTTTATAAAACTCACATTTTACTAAAAAGTGCCTTGCAAATAAATATTGGTAAACGTGTTAATTCCCTTTTTCCTATGATAAAAATATAAATACGAATCCAAAAACATAAAGTGACAATTGTTGTTGTTGGTGGTCTCCCGAAACCTCAAACTTCACCCATTAAACATGCATACATGCATCTACCTTAGCTAACCAATCCACTCTCTCGTTTTGCTTTTAATAATAACTAGTAGTAGTATTGTTTCTTGGCGACATATTCCCAAGAATTGAGATTTCGTTTTTTGTTTATTGGGTTTGTTCCAATTGCAAAAATCCGGGATTTGTATTGCAATATATGGAATGGAATAAACCAAAAGTGTCTCTTTTTTATATATATAAAATGGATTGGATTGTACCTCTTATGAATGATTAATGTGATTTATCATATTTCCGCTTCATAATATACACATGCATATCCTTGGTTTGTTAGTTTCTATAAGAGTATATTTTGATTATTTAACAATCTACAAGAATTACATTGCGGCAACAAATTAAATGCTATAAATCGTGTTGAACATATAGGGAAATTAACATTTGGTCAGTAATTAACGACACGCAAGTATTAATAGGAAGGAAAATGAGATACGTCAAAATCAATGAGATATGAAAACAAAGTTTGAGGGAAAGTGCAATAACTCTCTCTCTATATATGCACAGATGCACTGCTGCAACTAGCAATTTTTGTTGGTGATAATTAGAAAATGCAAATTGAGAAAGTTACCGGGTCGTCTGTACCGACCCGATACAGGAAAAAACGGGTACAAATCGGATTTAATATTACATTTCTTTAAAAACGGGTCGGACCCACAGTTTTATAAGCAAGAAAGAGAGAGAGAGAGAGATGCAGAAGAAGAAGAAGAAGAAGAAGAAGCTGTGGAGAGAGAGAGAGAGAGAGTCATATGATCCGTTTCTTCTTTAAAGACACAGAAAGAGAGAGAGAGCGAGAGTACGGATACATTTCAGAAAACAAGAAGCAAGAAGAAGAAGAAGAAAGGAAGAGGAAAATCCGGGCTGTACCCGAATACCCATCTCTCTGAACTCGGGTTCCAAAGTTGTTGTCTTTCTTTTGCCCCTTCTTGGATTTGGCGTTCAAAGAAACAAACAAACAGCAAAGCAACAACAAGCACTTTGGTCTGAAACGAGGTTCCTTGTTCCTGCATAGGAATATAGGATAGGAAGAGTGAGAATCCCTTAACCTCCTCCTCTGTTTATAAGAAGAAGTGGTCTCACATTGACCTCTTCTAAATTCGTCAACCATCCTCTTGGGTCTTCTTCGGTTCAGGGGAGGCTTATATTGACTTTTTTTGCAAAAAGATTGAATTGTGAATCAGAGATCTATCCATCTCTGTATGAAGCTGAAGAACAATGGGTGATGGTAACCTCAAGAAAAGCAAGGTTTTGTTTTCTCTATCTCTCTCAATTGATTATGATGTTATCTCCTAAGATGATCTCTATCTAAATCTCCTTAAGTTGTTTCTGCTGCAGCTGTCATGGCCCAAAACGTTGGTCAAGAAATGGCTCAACATCAAGAGCAAATCAGAAGATTTTCACGCAGACGACTTGGACAGAGGTAAGAAAGAAAAAAACTCAAGACATTTATATTTTTAGGCTTAGCTTTAATTATAAGTTTGTTAAATCTCTAGTAAGTACTAATAGGGATGTCCATGTAGGGAATGTGAGAAGAGAACAGCTTTTAACGAACTTCTCTTTATGTTGTTGCAGGTGAAGGTGGTGGAGATTGGAGGAACAATGTCATTGAAAGAGAGGAAGCATGCTCTGTCCGTAAAAGCAAAACTGGTCAGTCTGCAATCACTCATAAACCATGCCTTGTCTTCTTTTTTTCATTCCCTTTTTTTGATTAAAAAAAATGGAGTGCAGAGACTCGGAGCAAAAGGAACAGCGGAAGAGCCAGACGAAACAAACTCGATGTCGATCCACCGCTTGATCATCTTAGGTATTTTTCTATTTCTCTTGATTCTTGTTTCTTTTTTTTTTTTTATCTAACTCACGCTTTATACACACACATAAAGGGTTTTTACTGCCACATGGAATGTCGCCGGCAAATCTCCGCCGAGTTATTTAAATCTCGACGATTGGCTTCACACTTCTCCTCCTTCCGACATTTACGTTCTTGGGTACTTTGCACCTCACCTAACTCTTTCTTTCTTTTGATTCCCAATCTCGGAAAGCCTCTCATGATTTTGGATTTTTCACAGCTTCCAAGAGATCGTTCCTTTGAACGCCGGCAACGTTTTAGGCACCGAGGACAACGGACCCGCCAGGAAATGGGTCTCTCTCATCCGAAGAACCCTAAACAGCCTTCCCGGCGGAAGCTGCCAGACTCCTTCTCCTGTTCCCCACCCGGTCGCCGAGCTCGACTCTGACTTTGAAGGCGACTCAGCCGCTGGTGCTAACTCGTTATTCTACCATCGGAGCAGGAGCATGAGGATGGACGCGTCTGCATCATCCCTGCCACAGCAGTTTGACCGCAGATTCAGCGTCTGTGACCGTTTCATGCTGGGCGACACACCTGACGACTTCTACGACCAGAGCTTTAGGTATTGCTCCTCTGAAGACGAGCCAGCAGATTCTCCTTGTCATGATCACTATTCCCCTGTCTCGAGGACTGGTTCCTTTGTGGCAGACGACAGAGACAAAGGAAGAGACAAGTCTAAGTACTGTTTAGTGGCCAGTAAGCAGATGGTTGGGATATTCTTAACCGTTTGGGTCAAGAGTGATCTAAGGGACAGTGTCAACAACCTCAAAGTGTCTTGCGTTGGGAGAGGCTTGATGGGTTATCTTGGAAACAAGGTCAAAATTCCACATTCCCAAATCTTCTGTTTTGATATACGTCCAATAATATATCTTTCGGCTTGTCAAAGTTTGGATCTTTTTAATCTGCAGGGCTCCATTTCGATCAGCATGTCCGTTCACCAGACAAGCTTCTGCTTTGTCTGCAGCCACTTGACGTCTGGTCAGAAAGAAGGAGACGAGCTGAGAAGAAACTCTGATGTTTTGGAGATTCTAAGGAAAACCAGATTCCCTAGAGTGAACAATGCCGGCGACGACAAGTCTCCTCAGATGATTTCAGAACACGAGTGAGTTATCAATGCTCTTTACTTGCTGAATTTTGATTCTTGCAATCAACTCAGCGAAATCTTGTGTTTTCAGTCGGGTAATCTGGCTTGGAGACTTGAACTACCGTATAGCTCTTTCTTACCGGTCTGCAAAAGCTCTTGTCGAGATGAGAGATTGGAGGGCCTTGCTTGAGAAAGACCAGGTAGTTCCACCATTCAAAGACCAAAGAATTTATATTTATATGAAAGATAAGAAATTTTTATCTAAATGTCACTTTTGTTTTTGTTGTTGTTACAGCTACGGATAGAACAACGAAAAGGCTGTGTCTTTGAAGGATGGAAGGAAGGGACTATATATTTTCCACCAACTTACAAATACTCTAACAATTCAGATATTTATGCTGGCGATGATCGCCTTCCCAAGGCCAAGAGACGCACTCCAGCATGGTTAGTACTTATCTCTCTAGTCTAAATTAACTTGATGGCATATATATCAAACATGCTGAGTTTGTTCATCTGAATTTGTAGGTGTGATCGCATACTCTGGCACGGGAGTGGTATCAGTCAGCTGTCATATGTTCGCGGGGAATCAAGGTTCTCTGATCACAGACCAGTCTACAGTTTGTTCTCAGTAGAGATTGAATCGGCATATAGAAACCGTATCAAGAAAAGCTCCAGTTACACCAGCTCTAGGATCGAAGTTGAGGAACTTCTTCCTCAACGCTATGGATATTCTGAGCTTAACCCGTACTAACGATTCATCATCGGTCCTGAATCCGTTTGTAGACAGACCCCAAGGGAGGATTCAATATTTCTAAAGCCTGAACAAAAGAAAAATGGTAACTATATTTTTGATGATCAATGATTATGGAAATTTCAGGTTGGTGTTGCTCTTGTTTTCTGATATCATCAACTGGTCTTTTTTGCGGGATATATCAGGGGTTGGAGATTTGTGAATCATAGAAGAGTCATGGAAAGGTCAGATATTGGTCAAGATCTCTGGTGCCTAAGCCCTGTTTCTCGGTGACAAACAGGAGAAGATTCGAGTGAAAACAGAAGAGAGTAAAAAAGTATAGCTTCAGCGCTGAACAAGTAATATCTTTAGGATTATAGAGAAGTGACCAGTTTTTTTGGTTTAAAACCCATTAGTTATCTCTCCATAAGATTGTAGGATTCGTCAAACTTGTGTATAGTTGTATGCTTTGTAAATATAATGGATTCTTTGTAAGGGACCAATGGGTTTAGATTGGAAAGAGCAGAGTTAAAAAAAAAGTTTTTTGCAGTTTCTTGTCCTATAAGTTTTTGCCCATACACTTATAATATTGAACAGAAACAAATCTAGTTTGTGTCACACAATGTCAAGGGGTAAAACAAATAGTATTTAATAAGTAAATTCGATCTTCAAAGTGAGAATTCAAAAAAAGAGAGTCAAACTCGAAGAATGATATTCTTTATTTGTACTTTCGATTCTACAATTGGCTTTTTTTCTTTCCCTAAAACAAAAGGCAATTCCTCAATATTGGGCTTTCCCTAAGTTTGAAAACTTAATTATGTTATTTTTCTGGTCAAGACATGTATGATTCTATCAATAACACACATGAAAAGAAAAAAAAATATATTTGTTTTAATAACCGAATCATATACTAAACCTAGAAAACAATTTCAAAAGAAAAAATAAAAAAGGGTGCGAAATTTTTGTGAACATCAGAGTGTAAGACAGAAATCACCAACATTAATAAAAACCAGTTGGTATATTTATCGAGTTTTCACATCAGTATTATTTCAACTAATTTTCCATTTGTTTGCAAGAAAATGACAATAATAACGATAGTTATGTATTTCCGTGCATTCTCTCTCAATGTACTTGATAAAGAGGTCTTGTAACGAAACGCGCCAGGCAGAGGCGAGTGAAGTAAACGAACATATATGAGTGGAGGGAGCTCGTCGTACACTAAAGAGGATCAGATAAAAGAGTTTGTGTCTCTTTTGGATTGCCTTTAACCCTACATTATTCGCCACGTCGGATATCTTTATTTTTTACTCTTAGATTTTGTCTCTAATCTCTATCTACTGTATGTTCACCGGAGCTCCCTCATTTATTTATCTAAATATAAATGATACCAACGGTTCGTAGACTAAACCAAAAAAATATACTACGATCGAAGAGAACACATTAATAATATCATATCCTCTAACAAGAGACATATCCGACGGTAGATATTTTTGTCTGAGCAACGGCGGAGATTAGAAGGTTAGGAGGACGCATATGCCCACACTCACTTTCTCTGCCCATCCTCCTCTAGTCTTCTTCTTTTCTTATGTTTAAATATCTTTTGTCTTTTTACCATTTTCTTTTCCTTTTTTTTTTTTTTGCTAATCTAGTGGAATACAGAACTACGTCATGTACGAATATTATAATGCATTTTGTTGTTCCATGGTTTGTGATAGATCTACATAGTAGAGATAAAGAAGCTTCTTCGCAGATGAATATGATGAGAAGATCCTATAAATTAAACTAGATCATAACCACATGCTATGTCGTACATTACTCGACCCTTTCTACTAAAATACCAAATCAATTCATTATTCCACTTGGATCTAGTCGCTTTCACTTTCTTGTAACTCCATTTAACCTTACTTTTGTAGCCATATCCATTCCATTACATTACTATATCATGTGGATTTTGGAAGATATTAACTAATACACTGAACACCATTTATTTAGAAAGACAGTGACACATTAGCTAATACACCCAACATAATTTTATTTTATTTACATATAGGACTCTAGGCTTGTAGGTAAGTTCCATAATAGCGATTTTGAAAACGATATATATTTCCATGTGATCCTCATCCCTCGAAGCTTCTAATAATTGATCATATCGTGTATATGATTATATGTATTGAAACGAATGATTGATCTTAAGGTTAGTCTTTTATTACCCCAAAAGAGAAACAAAGGTTTTGTAAACCTCCATGTACCTGACGATTGGGATTTGCGAGTATATCAATCATAAAGTAGAAAAAAAAAAAAAAAAAGTAGATGCTATTCAAATTGATTGTTAGCCAAGTTGATCACACAATTTGTAACATAAGATATGGTCTTTGGACTCTTGCAGTGACATAGAGACGCAGTAGGTAATATTGGCGATAAAGAAATGTATTTAATATATACCGGTGGGTGAGTGTTGTGGTGATTAATGGAAAACCAAAAAAAATAATCATGTAATTACAAATTTGACTGGTTGGCACTGCACACACTATATATATGCTATCTGCCTTAAATTTTGAATGTTATGAGTTGTATTATTTTAATTGTGCGATAGTTAGGAACAATTCGTAAGTCTCAAAGTAGGAAATGCGGGGGCAATCTGATATATGAACGTTCACAAAATACGATTTGACTTGTTTCTTTTTTCTAATCTTAAGAAAACGAAAATAACATACAGAGTAATTCTTGGCTAGAGAAATTAAGATGCAAACAAAAAAAAACAGTAATTTGTCAATGCCTTGGTCGAAGTGGAAGAGAAGTTATGAGAGTTCGAGTGCACGTGGAGATAAAGCTCAACGTCAGCGTCTGCAAGAGAGGTTGACGTCAGTGGATATAGAACAGAGAACTTGCATGTAAACTGAATGGGGAGTAGTCGAGAACAAGTGAGGTGCGACGTGTATGTCTCTTTTTTGACATGTTTGTGAGCTAAGTCAAAACATCATAATTTGAAAATGCTTTTATATTTACATGTATTCATCCTTTAACAAAAAGTAGTAGCTAACAAAAGTCAGCTTTTGAGTTTTGATAACACATGCTTTAAAATTTTGTTGAATATTTCGACTTCAGTATATAAGATCGGTCGATTATTAGAATTAAGATGTTAATATCCTTTATAAAAAAAAAAATCCTTTATACAAAAGAAATTTTGAAAGAGAAAGAAAAAAAGAAGAAAGTAAACTGGCAGAGAAGAGGTCAGGGGTCGTGCGTCATTGATTTAGTCCAACCTTTATTATTGTCAAAAAAATATTACAGTTAAGAGTTAAGAGTTACCATAATAAGTAAGAGAATCAATTAGCTGTTTTGAGGGGGAATGACGTCGTCTTCTTCTAAATGAATTGCCTCGACCTTTGCTTCTGTTCCAAGTTTCCTGTCAGTAGTAGTAATTAACTACGTCAGCTGAGGTCATTGCCTATCTAATAACAAAGATACGGTCAAACTCTTGTCTTTCTTTTTTTTGGCAACCAATTAAATTCTTGTCTTTCGAGTATTGGCTTTCGTCATACCTCCAAGTAACGGGAAATAACGCCTTGATGATGCTTGCAATTTCCTTTTTTTATGTAAGAATCTATAAATATTCTTCCTTGGTATATTATTTTTACCATATTCAATTCCAGCAAAGAAGGTTTACGTATGGCTGCTGGGCTGCTGGCTACCTTCTCAAGAATTCGAATATCACACGCACGCATTAAACAAACAAATACGGCCACAGAATAAATGTAGAATTACCAACGGTAAGAGATTACCAGCTTTAATATGTTTACTGAAATGTTATTAACCCATTTAAAATTATTTTTAGAAAAAGATAAATGATAATGGGCCCGTTTTTTAATTATGGGCTTACAATACAGGGCCTGTTTTATTCATTGTTGTTGAATCTCCTTGATCTACATAGTCCACAGACAAAGCAAGCCCAAGTCTATTAGAGTATGCCCTAATAAAGTTGCATTCCAAAGCCTCTCTGAGTTTACGAGACTGCCGAAACCCAAAAGTGTAAACGCCAAAGACAAACTTTTTTGATTAATAAAAAAGATATCAGAAGCTGTCATATCCACCCTTAGAAAACACACTTGTACATCAAATTGGTTATGCAAAGAAGACTAAAAAAGGAGAATCCCAAATAACCAAAGAGAAAGTTTGATCGACAGATAATAATATGCCGATGCAAACTTGTGAGAGTAGTAAGCCAATTCCCCTTAAAAAACGAGGCAAAAGGCTTAATAGTTGCACACATCCATCTACACTGAACCCCAAATCATCATCAAATTCAAAATCATATATAAAAGCATGATGATGATGATGATGATGATGGTGATGATGAGATCCTATCTAATCCCTCATCTTTGGATGTTCTTCCCTTCTTAACATTTGCTTTCTGTCTCGAGAAATCTCTAAAGACGTCGCATGCCATCTGTTTTGCTCTGCATTGTTTTGAACAGAATGCCCCCAAGTATCTGCCAGATGGTTGCAACAAGGAATTTCACAAATGAAAACCATAGTAACAATACACACAAAGAATCCCTAACAATGATATATCTAAGCAGAGAGGAAAAGAAGCAAAAAACTGACCCGTACATGAAAACGTCCTCGTCATGACGTAGATTCTTCTTGCAGAAACGACATAGCTCAAGGAAGTTAGTGAGCTGAACTTGAGCCTTGTCTTTCTCTGCCGGCAACCAATCCGAAGAACCTACGTACTTTGGATGCTTCTCAGAGAAGCTTGGGGCTCGCGGTCTCTTGCTCGGAATCATTATATTCGCCATCCCTTGAGAGAGGGATTTCGGATTGTAATCGTTTTATAATCGTTTTCATGTTACGATCAAAACTCACAAAGATTTTAAATATAATAGCATATATGTAAATACGATTTTGAGGTAAAAAAGAATGAAAATAACATTTTTGTTTAAAAATTTGATGAAGTTGCCAAAATAGAGATATTAGGATCAGAGAATATCCAAATCGACATAAGTTTGTATTCTTCTAGACTTGGTGTCAATTTCTCTCACATGTGTATGTGTTGATGAAAAGAAAACGTTTTGATATTTTGTGTGGAAAGCAGCAACCCAAAGAAAAACATAAAAAGGCCGGTACGGGGGAGAATCATAAATGATGATTATAAAATCGGTTTAGTAATATCATAAACGTAAAAACGACGACGTAGCTTCTTTATTAAAACCTTGTTCTCTCCTTGCTCTTGTTGTTCCTTAACCTCGATTTGATTTGATTTGATTCAATTGTCGTCGTCCGGCAAAATCACAAGCTAACTTGTTTCTCCCGAGAGATATCTATCATCACAATCTCCTTCCTTCGTGTTCATCAATCTCCCGCCGCGCTTCAGGTAAAATTACCTCCAAATCTGTTGTTGGTTTATTATGCTAATCTAATCTAATTCTTAGCGTGCGACTTCTTCTTCTTCTTTGTGTTCCCTTTGATTTGTCTCTCTTTCGTAATCGTCGCCGGTGTCTCAGTTTCCGCTTTTGCTTTGCATTGGATTCGATTAAATGCTTTCGTCGGAGCCCAATCTTGATTCTCTCTCTCGCCTCAAGTTTTTAGGGTTTCTTTAAATCCAATTTCATCGATTATTTGCTGTGTGATGCGGCGGTGTCTTTTGAAATCGATTATAATGCTGTGTGATGCAGCTTCGAGAGAAGAATTTATTAGGTCTTACGGTGAAATAAGTTACTTCACCCAAAATCTTCACTTTACACGCTTCTCAGCTTTTTTGGTCAATTTTGGCATATTTGTATTCAAAGATTGGGCATTTGCAATTGCTTGTATCTGATGATCAATCTCATAAATGTGTTACAGACAAGAAACAATGTCTGGGCTGCTGGATGGAATCCCCGAAGCAGTGGCTCTGAGATGCCTGGCTCATGTGCCTTTACACCTTCATCCCAATTTAGAACTCGTCTCTCGCTCCTGGCGAGCTGCTATCCGCAGTCATGAGCTCTTCAGAGTCCGTAAAGAGCTCCGATCTTCTGAGCATCTCCTCTGCGTCTGTGCTTTCGATCCTGAGAACATCTGGCAAGTCTACAGTCCCAACTGTGATCGCTGGCTCACCCTCCCTCTCCTTCCTTCTCGTATCCGCCACCTTGCCCATTTCGGTGCTGTCACTACTGCCGGCATGCTCTTTGTCTTAGGCGGTGGCAGCGACGCTGTCAGCCCTGTTACCGGGGATCACGACGGTACCTTTGCTACTGACCAGGTCTGGTCTTACGACTTTGTACAGAGACAGTGGACTCCTCGCGCTTCAATGCTCGTGCCTCGTGCTATGTTCGCCTGCTGCGTTCTTCAAGGGAAGATTGTTGTTGCTGGCGGATTCACCACTTGCAGGAAATCCATATCTGGAGCGGAGATGTATGATCCTGAGAATGACGTCTGGACATCCATCCCAGATCTCCACCAGACTCATAACTCTGCCTGCTCGGGTCTAGTGGTAAACGGGAAAGTCCACGTCTTGCACAAAGGCTTGTCCACGGTGCAGGTTCTTGAGAGCGTTAAACTCGGGTGGGATGTCAAAGACTATGGCTGGCCGCAAGGTCCAATGGTGGTCGTTGAGGACGTGCTTTACGTGATGAGCCATGGGCTGGTGTTCAAGCAAGAAGGTGACACGTGGAAGATGGTTGCATCGGCCTCAGAGTTTAAGCGGAGGATCGGAATGGCGATGACGAGTTTGAGTGATGAGGTTTTGATCGTAGGAGGAGTGATCGGACCTGATAGGCTCAATTGGGACATCAAGCCCTTGTCAGATGTCGACGCTTTGACAGTTGGGAATGATCGTCCGGCCTGGAGGAGTGTGGCGCCGATGACAAGGTGTCGTGGGACGATCCTTGGCTGCACGCAGTTGACAATCTGATGGATGGGAATGTGGCTTCATTATGACGTCTTTCAGTTCTTTTTTGTTTTGTATTTTCTTCCTGTTTGTTAACTGTTGTGAGCATTATTGTTTTTAAATCTTCTTTGAGAAATGAAAATAAACGAATAGCAGCTATGTCTTGAGAAAATGTCATCAAAGCCTGGTTATTGTCTATAAACGAATAGCAGATTTATGTCTTGAGAAAATATCATTTATGAGTCTGGTGAAAAAAAAAAAAAAAAAATAGGTCTATTGATTGGGCTATATGTGGGAATGATATCAGGTTGGGTTTGGACAGGTTGCATAAGTTATTTTGTGTTGGGCCTTAAACAATCTGAAAGAGCAATATGGGTTTGAACATGGAGATATTTGGTCATTGAACAGAAAAACAAAATTGTGGTATTCAAGCTCTAAGGAGTATTTTGTAGTGTATAAGAGTAATGATTCGGATTTAAGACATGTTGACAAAGAAGCAATGATTTAAGAAAATGGACCTCTCATTATCTTGCTCATTTGCTTTCTTTATCTTTGGTAATTAGGGTGATATGACTATATCCTTGATAAACACAATATATCGGTGCCACTTTCGAATTAATAATAACCATGATTAAAGATGGCGAGTCATCAAAGAAATCATGAAATGGAAAGAAATATAAAAATTTCAGTATCGAATCAAATGAATGATTAGTGCTGATTCCACTCCAATTATATTTTATAACCTCTACGTCAGGTGGTTTAGAAGGAAATCAATCTATCAAGAGTCACGTCTATGGATTGGGAGTCAAAACATATACGTATGCTTCTGGTAGTAGTCGTAGTGATTAAGGGATCAAAGTTGTTAGACTGAATGGGTTACAAACACAATTACGGAATCGATGGACACACTCATTACATTAAAAAGAAATAGCACATTCAATGGCATATATGGATGAGTAGTCGCTATTTGTTTCTTCTTATTTGTAAGAAAATTAATCAGATGGATATTCACAAAATTAGATTTATCCGAAAGAAAAAAAAAAAAAAAAAGAGAAACCCAATTGAGGCAAGAAGAGACCTTGAGGCATGAAAACAAGACACAAATACACAAAATTTCCTTGGCTAAACAAAACATAGAAAATAAAAGCTTGAATCGACAGGGGGAGAAGAAAAGGCCAATATGATCACAACGTCATAGAAATAGCGAAAACCGTAGAGGAGGAGGAGGAGAGGACCTACACACTCCTGTCCACATCCTTTTAGCCCCACCGTGGGTCTATCACTAATTCCTTCCTCTATCGTATTATATCCGAATACGTTACTTTTCTTTCCCTACTAGGCTACCAAGTAATATTTATGTTTTCTTTTGCGTTGATTATTTGTAAGTGAAGTTATGATTATACATAATCTTGCAACTTGAAACTCTTTTTGTTTTTTCTTGAATCTTGGTATGAATCAGAAGTTGACGAGCTTAAACAATGAAAATGCGATAGTTAGATGGGATTCGAGAAAAACAAGATCAACAACAATAAAAGTGGTTCGACGAGTTATATAACTTTTTGGGTCAAATAAGTGATTATTATTATATAATTTGTCTTGTAATGGAGTAAAACGCATCAAGACCATTCAATCAAACGTTTACTAGTAGACAAACACACGTGGCGCTTATCTAGAACTTAATTATTGGATTAAGCAAAGCAGGTGCAACTGTGGACCCCCCTCTGATTACATTTGTTTTTTATCCACAAACTGTTTATAAAATATTTAGTAGTATAGATTAACATGTACATTATTCACTGATTATTGTTCCTACATTTTTAAATAACGTCACTGATTCTTTGATTAATAAAACAAGAAACCCAAATGAAAGTGAATTATGATTTGAGAAAGACAAACGAAATAATGACAAAATGCCGTATTATATAATAATGGATACAAATTGTAAGAAATAAATAACTCACAGTTTTTTTTACAAAAATGAAAAATAGTAGTATAAAATAAAAGGAGAGCCTGTGTTTCAGAGGCCCAAACATCAATGCACAAATAATGAATGTATCGCCGTTCAAGTGTATACCTAATAAACTAAATAAAAGTTTGTACATGCAACAAAAATAAAGAGAGAGTACAAATTCGATAATCTTGCAAAAGATGTTTCCAATCTTTTATCGTCGACCCAAAATGTAGTATGTTGTTGTTAAAATACACGACGACAAAAAAAAGAGAGTACGATACACATTCAATCATATCCGGTCCCTAATATGAATAATGGATCGAAAATAATTGAGATCTCTATGTGTTAATAAATGTAAGGGGTAAATCCGTAAAGTTGCATGCATTTCTTGGTTAAATCTACAACGTCCCGTCTCTCGAGATCACTCTCTCTCTCTCGCTCTTTGGAAGGAATAAAGAAGAGAGGAAAGAGATAAGTGAAAGCAACTTTTAATCTGATTTTTGCGAGTGAGGAGAGGATCATCATTTCATAGGAGTGAGAGACCCCATTAATACCAGAAGCAGTCAGAGTTTCTCAATAATTGTACCAAATTCTCTCTATTCTTCTTCTCTTTCATTTTAGATATTTTCTCTTACGCAGACTCATTGCTTTCCTCTCTCCATGGAAGCTACTGAGTTATGATCCTTACCCTCACCGGTCTTTAACTATGCTTAGAAACAAACCTAGAGCAGCCGTGACGACTAAGAAACAAACATCTCTGTTAATGGCTGATCAACCTCCACCTCCAAAGCCTAACACTTGCCACTGCTCACCATCTCTCTTTAGCTCTCCCAAGTTTAGGTTTTTCACTTCTAAGATGATGATGACTCCCTTTGACTCTGATTTCTCACTCGTTAGCCCTACGTCTATACTCGAAGCTAACCCATCCATCTTCTCCTCCAAAAACCCTAAACCCGTTTCCTATTTCGAGCCAACTATCCCTAATCCCCAGCGTTTTCACTCTCCAGACGTCTTTGGCCTAGCCGATCTCGTGAAAGACGGAGACAGTAACAGAGACCACTCTAGAAAACCTGTCAACAAGATGGTCCTTTTCGGGTCAAAGCTCAGAGTCCAGATCCCATCATCAGCTGATTTTGGAACTAAAACCGGCATCAGATATCCTCCTTGTCAACTTAGTCCTTGTGTCCAAACGAAGGTCTTAGCAGTGAGCGAGATTGACCAGACGGAGGACTACACGCGCGTCATCTCTCACGGTCCTAACCCAACCATCACTCATATCTTCGACAACTCTGTTTTCGTGGAGGCTACTCCTTGCTCTGTTCCTTTACCCCAACCAGCCATGGAGACCAAGAGCACCGAGAGTTTTCTAAGCCGTTGCTTCACCTGCAAGAAGAATCTTGACCAGAAACAGGACATCTACATATACAGGTTCGTACCTCCACAATCTTTTATCTATGTATTTGACTTTAATCAGATCATAGAGTGGTTCCAAAACTAAACTTAATCACAATGGTTGTGGTGCAGGGGAGAGAAAGGTTTTTGCAGCAGCGAGTGCAGGTACCAGGAGATGCTTCTTGATCAAATGGAGACCTAGCTAGCACTCCTTCTCCATCTCTTTTCATTTTTATTGATTTTGTCACAGCATCATCTACTTTTGTATTATTCTTTTAGTTCTCTGATGCTTCTTCTCTTTCTTTCTTTTTTTGGGTGGGGGTATTTGTATTTCTAGTCATAACCTTTCTCGCCTGCAGATATGTGAAAGATAGAGAGAGAGTTGATAACTTTTTTCTTTGTGTCATGAGAGTGAGTGACTCGGAGGGCTCAATAATATCATAAACTTGCAGAATACTGCCATCTGAATCAGAAAATATCAAAAGCATCAGTCTTTTCCATAACCTAACATTCGTCGTGGCTCTATGCGGTCTTGTAGAGGGAAAATGTTATTGCTATAAGGCCATTTGCTTTTTGATTTAATTTTGTTAACTTTGACAGCGCCAAGTTACAACAATATATCAAGTTTTGTTACCGTTTACCTCAGATTCTGAACTCAGACTCATTTTTCAGTCGAGAAAGGTTTCTGGGAAGCCATTGAACTCGTGTTTTTATCCTGTGAAATGAGTCTGATTTGGTGTTTACAAGTAAGTATATAATAACTCTAATCGCAATCAAACCAAACCAGATCAAACCATAGATGCAGGGGAGGGGATTTTGAGTGGTTAAATATCGATGGGCTATATCATGCATAATTAGGCCGGTCCCTAATAATACGGGCCAGATATGGGCCGTTTCTAATAGGGTCCGCAAGTAATGAGGTTAGAGTCCCAGGGATGATTGCATGTCTCGGTGGCGTGCCCAATTTGCAAGACAGATAACTAAATGTTGAGGACCCTCATCACTTTTTTTTTTTTGGAATAGACTCGTAAATTTAATATCAGAGCAGCTAGAAGGCCCAATCTCACGGAACCATTTAATTGTAAAAACAAAGTGTGAAGTTGTGTCAGTATCATGTTTAAGTTTATTATTCGAATCAGCCAGTACCTTAATATATGCAACATGGATGTTGGAGTAGATGTTAAGACTAATGAGAGGAAGGTCGTATATACTAGATATAGCCATATAGGAGATACCAAAATTAATCTGGTAATGTGTTCAGACTCTGAGTCTAATGTCAGCTTTCTGCATACTCTATAATAATCATGCATGATAGTATTTGTTGTGAATCAAGTGATTTATGAAGAATGAACAATTGAAGATACACATATGAAGAAACAAAGCTGTCAGTCATAAAGTAAAATAAATAAAATGTACTGTCCCTTTGGGTTTCCCGTGACACACATAGTAGAAATTTATAAGGAATCATTTGTAATAATGAATCTTTTGTTTTGGTAAATCATTTGTTGTAAGAAAAATGTTACAAAAAAAAAAGAAGAGGAAGAGATCTATCAATAGAAAAGTTGGGCCGAATGGTGGTGGAGGTTTCCGCCAGAGGTTCTCGTCCGTATTATGTTCATTGTCGTCGCTATGCGACAAAAAACTATTTTTATGTAACAAACAGTGTAACACACAAGTTGCCTTCATTTGTAAAGAAAAATAAAAAAGGATTTGAAGAAGACAGACAAGAAGATCTTAGCAAAATCCATTACATTTGCCCCTGACTTCACTTTTATATTACAGATTCGACTTCCTTTCTTTTATTTTATTTAAACACCATTTTAAGCAAACAAAAATAAAAAAGCAAAACTTATGACAAGTACAAAAACCCACACGTGTGCGGTCAGGTCTATTATACACATGACGGTGCCGATATTTCCTTCCTCTTCTTTTATTTTGTCAACCACTTGTATTTTTCTCTTTTATAAGTTTTAGATTATAAGCATATGTACAATTTTTTGCCAAAAAAAAAAAAAAAAAAAAGCATATGTACTATTTAAAATATAGCAGGTTATTTACTAATCAGTTACACAGCAAAAATATAGTTAAGTTCGTGATTGTGATTAAATTAATACCTTAACAATTTCAAAACTGAAATTTGTATGACTTATGCATTGATTTTAAAAACAACACGATTATTTTGCTGCATATACATATAGTAGAAATCAATTATTGTACGTTCACATTCAACAAAAAAAGTAGTTCGATTAATAAATAATATATGGACGTTCTTTCATTATTATATGTTCTATAACTCGCATTATTGGATCCATCAAACATTCGACTTTATATTTGAAATTAGTTGTTGGCTGGTTGACTCGTATTTCTTTTTCATACTCTCTCTACTGTATTTGTTGTTCGTTGATTTACTACTTACTTATACATCAAATGCTTGGATCACTTGTACAAATAAATCAATCTGCCATACTCGTATATTGTAACGGATAAATTCAAATATTTATATCTTGCAACAGTTGAATACTTTTTCTTTTTCATCGGCTTCATTTTTTTGTTCACTATTGTTTTCTTTATATTAATTGAAGAAGGGCCACAAACATTATACTTTATTTATTTGGGGCTTCTTAAATCTCATCATAGCCGATTTTGGGATTAACTAAGCACATCATAAAGCTAACATATAATCACTATTGTTATTATTTAATAAAGAAATAAAAACAAACGAGAATCTTTTCATCTTTGACGTTTTTGAATCTCTCAATCGCCGCCAAAATGATCCGTTATGTACTTATACAACAACGCTGCAAAACGTTATTTCTAAAACATTTGTACTTGGATAATTGGATTCTGTACACATCTATATTCTTTTTCTTCTTATACGCATTATCTCATATATATAACGTGATATTATATAAAACAATATATTATGACAAACTCTTAATTATTTTACTTTTTCCATATAAATATTAGTACTTGATTATTCTTTGTATGGTCGATATACTGAATATCGAAATTTGCATTGAACACTATTAGCAATCTTTATATTAATGTTATTTTTTATTTATTTGATATTTGAAATAAAAAGAAAGATATTTAATCACATCATATAGTTGGAGTTATTAATTACACAAGGACGCCACATTTGCATTTAACGGGGGCTACGTGCTTCGACGCATTGATGAGTAATTTAAACAGAAACACAACTTTAGGCTTATTAATCACATTTTAATGAATTATTGTTTTTAATCGTTTTATAATATAGAAATTATTTTCATTTTTCATTATGATTGTTGTATGCTATCTTCAAATATCATCCCGCCTAGGATCGTTATAATGGCTTTGCAAAAACACGAATTTTTAAAAGAAAGAAAAGTGCATGGTCGAGCTTTAGGTTAATTTATTTTATCACTTTGTATGCAGAACGCATAATTGTGATATAAAAATAATATTGAATAAAGCGTGGTATTGGTGGGCGAATATGGTCCCAAATAATTTCGTGTTCTGTTCTTATATTTTCTATTTCTGCATATTTTTTTATCACTCCCTTTTAATTTATCATATTATTTACTTTGTCAAATGAAAAAAAACAAGACAAAAATATTCAATTATCCAACCTATCACCATATTGATGACTTTAGCCGTACCATAGAACTCCAAGGAAATTCTCGAGACTTGATTACTGCCACTTCTATTTTTATTTAGCCTTTCTTCTTTGAAGAACAATAAAATTGATAATGTCTTATATATTACCCTGTATGTGGAATTCAATCACAGCTATGAATTTAGAAGACTTTATAGGTTGCTTATATATTTCTTAAAAGAGTTGTCGGTAATGGAGAGGAAATAAAAAAAGAAAAACGAACGGTCCATGAGAGGTGACCTTGAGATTAATTAATTAAGTAAGAAAAGTTGAATAATTACGTGGTCATCATCAGATAATGAACAGTGTCTCCCACCAACTAGTACTTATCTCCATAATTAATCTTTCTTTCTATTTTAGTTTTGTTATATTGTAGTTTTTACTTATTTATGCTTCTTTCTTGGTGGGATGTATTTTGCATAGCCAAACCGACAAAGTTAAGATTACAAATTAAAGATTAGTAAGCACTATAGATGAAGTCTTAATTAATGCACAAATTATATGATTATGTGCTTATGATGTTACTGTGCCTTCAATCTATTAAGCTCATAGTGGCTCTACGGCACCCACTCAAACCTTTTAACTACCGGCTACTTAGCCTATCTCATTTCCAAAACCTAATAAATTTGATCGGACACTTAAAAAATCAAAATAATCAAATTAGGTGGGTGGGATAATCTTGTTTTATACTAATATTAATTTAAATATATGGAATGGGCAAGACATCAGTTAATTAATAATCTTCCTATATATTAAATGATTCATGATTGTTCTCCTTCGGTGACACCTCTGCACATTTTAACTGACATATTAATTTTATTTATTAATTAACTTAAAAGATAATTTATAATCTATGTTAAAAAATTGTAGAATATTTTTTTGTCAAATTATTTTAATCCAAACAAATTTTGACCTCATATATTAATTCAAATATCTCGTAAATTTTAGTTGTGGTCTACTGAAAGATATCTTTTATGCAAATTTGACGACATAATTAAATAATATGACTACATCTAAATAATTATAGGAATAAAAACAAACAAGTTTAGACATATACCAAAAGATTTTGAAAATATAAAAAACGAAGAAACAACAATGAAATTTTAACATCTTTTTTTTATATAAAAAACATCATAAAAATTAAAAGTTCTTATATAAATTGGTCTCTTAAGCAATGTTGGGATACAAATTTGTTCTCTTAAGAAACAAAAAAAAAAGCCACACAAAGGCATGTATTTACGAAAGAGACATGCTTCATCATATAATATGCATATATGTATATGCTTTGGCAACAAAAATAGAATCGAAGGGATGAACAAAAACAAAAGACTGAAAAAACAAAACAAAAGATTGAATCGAAGTATATATATAATTTTAATAACTCTCGTAATTTTCGTAGTTTAAACTATTGTCAAATGAATATCGTTGTTTGTTGCATATTTCTGAAAATAAAATAAAATTGTTTTGTCGCATCCTTGTTAATTCATTGTATCTGCCTTACAAAAATTGAGTGTTTAATTAATACGTACATATTCTTTTTCTTTCTTTCTGTCAATCATATTTACAGATTCTGAAATCAAATATCAAATAGTACTTGACTTGTTTCTTAAATATGATAACAAATAAATAAATTTAATAAAATTATTCTCGAATCAAACGACCGACAAAATTATACACTATACGGCAAACAAAACATTCCTAAGATTTGTGGTTTGGAGTTAGATACGACATCATCAATATTTATACATCAGTAACTCAGTTCCATTGATTTAAAAGTTTTAAGAAAGAAGAAATTCTTCTTCTATTTAATTTTGCTTATTATGTTTTGTTGACGAAAGAACACACAACAAAATAAAAAAATTATATGTATAGATAGTGGGGGAATGCATTGAACATCAATAATTCCGTTGGACGAAGGGAAGGTTTCTTGTTGTTTTATGCTGAATATTGTTTATTTTTTATTTCCCATATTAATTGAAGAAAGCAATTATTTAAGTTTGGCAGCGTATACGACATCAAATATTTATGCCATCAGAAATGTCTGTCAAACAATTTCCGATATTTTGTTGTTATTTAGGCATCTCGGGGTTCTTATAACTTGCCGAGATTTCAACACTCACACAAATATGTATGTTGATAATGATGGACCTATGGTTATTAATCAGTAAAAATATTGATGCAAGATAAATCTAGAAAATTATAGTAGTAAGGTTTATGTGTAATGTGTTAGCTTTCTAATGAATAGTAACAACATATCAGTTGAATTAAAGCTAAAAAAGTGAATAATCTATAATAACTGAATATGATGACATTAGAAAAGAAATATAAAACCTCCGAAAAAGTTATAGGTGGATCATGGATGGTTTACTTAAACACATAAAAATGGAGTTTTTGTTGTTGTTGCCTTGGAGTCAATTTAGACAAAAAATATAATAATGGATGTTTTGATGGGCTATAAGAAAGAAGGGTAAATAGTAAAAGTTAGTTACAACGACAGTCCAATTAGGTATTGAAACAGTAAAATATGGAAAAAAGAATAGAAAAGGCGATGGATGTGTTTATTAGACTTGTGTCCCACTCTCCTTATATATATGAATCTCACATTTTCGAGCTGTATTTTTGATATATATTGAATATGTACATTTGTGTGTCAATGTAATTGCTTGAAAATGACAAGTTCTAGATTTGGAACACTCTGTGCTGGCTATCTAAGGAAAGAATATCTGTTTATTTTTAATGCTTTACTTCTTCCTTCCCATCAATGATTCCTTCAATATAACAAAGTTCTAAAGCAATGCCTATCTCTTTAATTGGAGATTTTCTAATTGTGTATATATATTCATTGCTCTGAATTGAGTTTTTGTTCTCATTTACTTGTATTTTTTTGGGTTGGAAGAGCATATAAAAGTCATTTGGGGAAAACAGTTTTGACAGAATCATCGGGCCTTGATCCAAGGGAATAGCAAATACAGTACTAGTATTAAAAAAAATGGTTAGAGAAGCTGCTAGCTAGCAAGTCAGTGATAAATAAGTAAAGACTATCATTCATTAACCATTATTAATTCCTCAACTAAAGTCATTAGAAAAAAAGAAAGGCTAATTAATTAACTCGAAGATGCTGGCTGGGGTTAAAAAATTAACCCAGGGGTTTGGTTACAAACTTCTTACATCACGGACGGGGAGGGTTATAATAATAAAGGAAACTTAACGGCCGTCAGCGAGAGGGTTAACGGCAGATTCCTTGCAAGGACTTGGAGGTAGACTTGACTTTCCTGACGCAACAAGACGTTGCACGAAACCCTCTATTCTTTCTCCGTTACTCTCCGTTAGTATCCGTTTTACCCCAAACGGCGCCGTTTCCACACCTCTCTCTTTCAGCAACTCCTCCGCTCCGCCGCTCGTCAAACCGTTCGCCTGCATGCATCCACCACATTTTAATATATTCGAGACATTTTGATCGGTGATCTCTGTGGTGACGAGAAAAGTTGAGAATACGTACCTGGATTCTAACGTAATCAGTACGGTTCCAGCAGAAAGCGTTCCCCAGCATCTGATCGACGGTATCGGAAACGCCGTCAACCACTATGTCCACCACACTTGACGTTGAATAGTCTCCGTTACGACGGAGTTTCCTCCCTGGTGATGATGACATGGTCGACGGACCGTTTCCCAACGACAGTACAAGCAAGTCATCTACGCCGTTTACTGACGGGAAATCTCGTTTGTTGTGTAGCACGTGCGTGACGGCAGCTGCTGTTGGATTGTTCATCACCAAACCGCCGTCTACGGCTGAGCATGAGGTTTTCCCGTCCACCGACACTACACTGAACGGCTTGAAGAGGCTTGGTGTTGCTGACGTGGCACGGCAGACTTTCCACAGCTCGAAGTCGAAGCTCGGAGACTCAGACGCGCCGGCGCGTGAGAAAACGAAAGGAGCAGAGGTTTTGAGGTCGTAGCAAGGAACAAGGAGAGGCTTACACGTGTCCTTCATCGTCAACACCTTACCGTCCTCTCTCCTAAACGCCGTCTCCAAAACCCTCTCCATGCTCTTCCCCGAGTATCTCTTGTTCCTCCTGAAAACTCCGGTGTACCTGATCTCGAAGAGCTCCGAGTTCTTCTCCGCGACAAACTTAACCGCGTCTCTGGCAGTGAACATCGGCCTGCCGGAGCCGTCGTCGGCGACAAGGAGGGCGGCGAGAATGCCTCCGATGCCAGTTCCGGCGACAATGTCGAAGAAATCAGAGATGTGAGCGTGAGGGTCGCCGGTTTGAAGGCGGATCTGGTGCTCGAGGTGGAGAATAGAAGCAGCGGCGACAATGCCAGTGGTACCGCCACCGTCGATGCTAAGGATACGAGTCTTCCGGGAGGAGTCGCAGTGAGAGAGCCATTTCTGTTCAAGCTTTGTGAAAATGTCAAGAGTAACCTTGCTGAGATCCATCTCCATAAGAAAAGAACAAAATTATACACAACTAGGGAAGGATAAAGGCAAAAACAAACAACGTAAAGAGTATATCACGGTTTGGAGCAGAGAGGCTTTAATTGGGGGAATGCGCGCGCTCTCTCTCTCTCTCTCACAGTGACGATAACGAGTAAATACAGAGGAGAGACTATGCGTTTGAGTCGTCTCTCTCCAAGAGTGAGTGGATTTGAACAAGGAAGAAGAAAGGGTTTATGAGTGATTCAGAGATAATTCCGGAATGGTGAGTGGGTGGTGGTAGTTATATACTCCCACTGACGACGATGCACTGTTTTGTTTTCTTTTTCTATTTATTTCCCATCGTTTACATATTTTACAATGATATTAGTATTTGTTTTTTCTTCTTCTTTTAAATGGTGTAATTTCTCTGAAGAAAATTACAAATATAATTAACACAAATTGAAAAAGGGCATACTATAATTTTTGGTAACAAATTATTATCTCACAAATAACTAAATCTCGTCAAGTCAATTTTTATTTTTTAATTAGCCGATGTGAATAATCCTTTTTTTTTGACATATTTTTTTCTTTTGTTTGGGCAGCTAATATTTGTTGCTTGATAAAAAAAATTATATGTTCTACTAAACAAAAAATGCGACACGAGATAGTTTTCTTATTTTTTTTCCCAAACTTGTATATTATACATGTATAATTAATCTATTTTTAAAAGCCTTAAACTATTGCTAGACACATAAATATAAGTAATTCACGAATTAAAAGAACATAAATCAAAGTATACTTGACAGGAAAAAAAATCAAAGTATAATCAGAATTTTACTAAACAAAAAAACATTGATGGGGTGGTAGGACTGTTCTCGCACGTGTGAGTAGGCATGTCAGTATGAAGGTCAAGGAGTAAGCGCGAACCTCGGCTGCCTTACCGGCTCGGCTCCCGCTAATCACATTGTTGCCTCTTCTTACTAATCTACTAGTATCTTTTTATTTAATGCTAATTAACTCTTCTTTATATATCTCCTATCCATCATAAATGAAGGACGTGGAATCGACGACGAACCGGCAAAAGTATATAAATAGTTTATGAATGATGATATCAATGCACCATTTCATTTAATATATATTTTTGAATACCCTTTGACAATTTACCCTTTGATTTGGACCATGACATAAATATGTTAGAATTTAAACCTTTTAGTTTTACTTTTCTTCTGGTACAAATCAGACCATTGATCACCGTACCTTCTTCGACCCAATACAAATTTTGTTGGCTCAAACCCATTTCAATATGGGCTACCATGTAAATAGCAAATGGGATATTACGGCCCATTAAGGCCCACAGAAAAGATATATCTGAAGGGATTATAGTTAGCTGTCCATCCAAACAGAGCAAGCTTTCCTTCTTATCCCGAACAATTCGGTCTGCTTCGTCTCCCTCCCTTTCAATTTTCGTAGACGAACCAACGAAAGGTCTTTTCTAGTCTAGTCACTTCACTTCTACGGCTACTGCCATGGCGGCTTCTTTCTCTTCCACTGCTCCCACGACACCGGTTCTTCGATTCAGAGCCAACTACTCCAAGCCTCTCCTCTCTCTCCCAGGTTCGAATTTTGTTTCTTCACTGTCCTCTATAATCCATTTGGCTCCAAATCGTTGTTGCTTTAATACCCTTGGATAGATTCGTGTTTGAGGATAATCTCTTCGGCGATATCTCCCTCTACACGCTTAATTGCGTGTTCGTTCAAGACAGACAAGCTTCCGCTCGGTGCCGGCGTCAATCTCTCCGGTGGCCCCGTTGTCAAGCGCTCTCTACAGAAGAGGCAGGTTCCACTCATGATTTGGGAGTTTTAGGGTTTGCTGAATGTCTCTAATCCGGATGTTCTTTGTTTGGAAAATTCCACAGATTGGTGATAAGGTCTGCTACTATTGAAGAAATAGAAGCAGAGAAGTCTGCTATTGAGACTGATGTTGTACGTTCTTTATATCTTTTTTGGTTACTGTTTAGTGGAAACGATTTGGATGTGATTCTTGTTTTTTGGTTTGTGCAATCCAGAAATCAAAGATGGAGAAGACTATTGAAACGCTTCGGACGAGTTTCAACTCCATAAGGACTGGGAGATCCAATGCAGCGATGCTTGACAAGATTGAGGTATTAAGATATACAGCTACCAAATATGGTTTCATATGTATAACTTGTTGATGTTTTGATCTTTTGGGTTCTCAGGTGGAATACTATGGAAGTCCAGTAAGTTTGAAAAGCATAGCCCAAATCAGTACTCCGGATGGAAGTTCTCTTTTGCTGCAACCATATGACAAATCCAGGTACATGACCAATGGTGCGCTAATGGTTTTCTGTACAAGAGTTTTCATGTCTGCTTTCTCTTGCTCGGTTCATGATACATTCCAATGCTTTCAGCTTGAAGGCTATAGAGAAAGCCATTGTGAATTCTGATCTTGGTGTGACCCCTAATAACGATGGAGATGTTATTCGACTGTCCTTGCCTCCCCTCACATCTGACAGAAGAAAGGTATCTCTTCCTGGCATATAATCTCTGTCAGTTGATTTTTTTTGCAATGTGCATTTTCTAAACTGCCGTATTACCTTTTAATTGTACCACTGCAGGAACTATCAAAGGTTGTTGCTAAACAGTCTGAAGAAGGGAAGGTCAGTAGTAGTGTTTGCCTATAGTGTGACTTAAAAGTATTTGGGATTTTCCACAAAAGTTTGTTACTTTTAGGGTGCATAAGGATGTGCTAAAACTTCATGTTCCTTTATTTCAGCCCTTCTTTTTTCGTATTTGGATTCTTATAGGTTGCACTGAGGAACATTAGGAGAGATGCCTTGAAATCTTATGATAAACTCGAGAAGGTGCCAACCCTATTTTAGTTTTATTTTTTTCTTGTTGGCCATTCCTTGTGATCTTATTCGTTAAAAGTCGAAGCTTCATTTTTGCAGGAGAAGAAGCTGTCAGAAGACAACGTGAAGGATTTGTCAAGTGATTTGCAGGTAAACCAAACCACACAGGAGTTGGTTTGTTGATACGACAAAAAAGCGAGAGAGAGAATTATTTGATGGTTAAGTGTGGCTGACTAAACTTTGATTTGATTGGTAATGACAGAAACTAATTGATGTATACATGAAGAAGATAGAGGAGCTCTACAAACAGAAAGAAAAGGTAACAGTTTTGTGTCAATGTTTCTAGTCTACTTTTGTATCTGATCCATCTTGTGGATTGATTAGCCATTAATTACTACACACATATATGAATCCACAGGAATTGATGAAGGTGTGACCATAATGGTTGTTAGGGGAGGAGACGTAATTCAACAATCTGGTAAAATCCCGCAATTTCCAATGCCTTCGTTTCTTTTACTATTTGCCCTGATGTTTCCTTGGGGTACAAGCATGTCTTTTGGGAATTGAGAGCAACTTTGTTTAAATTTTCGGTTGCAAAATTTTTAGAAGAAGCCTCTGATATTTTGTTTCTTTTATTAAAGGATCCCTCTTTGTACAGCAAAACTCTTGTTAATTTTGGTTCATCACCCCAATTATCAAATCTTATTTTTGGCTTATTGTGTTTGGAACTGAAAATTTAAAAGTACGTATTACAATATTAGATTAAGATATTCTTTGTATTATAATCTGATAAAATAGGTTATTGGAGCCACTTCAAATGCGTTTATCTTATTATAATCACACCTCGCCGCATTGAGAAATCCGTCAAACCCAAAATATGTTTGTCTATGTTTGCAAAGCATCGAAAGTTGGGATCAGTGGGTTAAAATTGATTAAAAATACAAATCATCGAATTATTTTAATTGTCTATTAAACTGTATAGTACACGTTTTTCCCTCCGTAGCTGGCGAATTTGACTTCTCTGAACCTACAAAAATTTTATAATGATAAAAATTCTATTTTTTTCATCTTTAAAACGCTATTACTTCATACAGGTTTAATTTTCTAAACATAAATCGCTACTTCATTCAACTTATCCTTCCAAATCTTTCAAATTGAGAAAAAAATGTGACAATTTCACGTTTTATCTATATAGCAAACGGATGCGGATCTCGATTTAAAAACTAAAAAGTCCCAAAATGACAATTAGTTTATTCGTGGTTGTTACTTGTAACTTGTAACTTGTAAGACATGCATGCATCAATATTCAATAGTGGTGTGTTATTTAATACTCCATATAGATATTTAGTCTCTACTAATATTCTAAAGTGTTGTTATTATTATTAATTAAGTGATCCCATAAACCGAGGGTTAACCCATGATGATTATTTTAATTAGTAGGCTTCATGGGAGAGTATATTTTAATTTGTCTAGTCACAATAAGAAAACATTTTATGTCACTAATTATTATACTGGTAATCTTTATACAAAAAAGCATCGATATACTACTGACTATTCTAGTACTATATGACAAGTGGCTGAGATGTTGGATTCCTTACATCGGAACTCCAACTAAACTTTCGTTAATTTGTGCTTCAAAGTTTCATTACAATAAGGTTTTTATTTATTTATTGATTTGTGTTTATATAATATAGGATAGGGTCAAAAACATTATAAAAGCACTTTAAAAATAGTCTATGAAGATTATTGTACTTACTTTGGTTCTCCCTTCATTTAACTGCATAAAACACCGTTCGTCAGTCAACACTTCAAAGATAAATTAACTCATACTAGTTGATATATACATATACCATCATGTAGCTTTAGTCACTAGTCGAATATTTTAGTTAATCTTGATATGTTTGTTTCATTCGCATTATCTTCGTCAATTATTTTATTCATTCATATTTTTTATAAAATAGTTTAATCTTGGTACATAATTTAAGTTAAAGCTCGCTTTGATAGGATTTTAAGTCGTTTGAACCCAGTCATACACAAAAGTGGAATACAAAATAAGAAAAATGGTTAAGTAGTTCATGACGTTATATTGGTGTGCCCAACGGTAATCTGATGATGATGAGCCATGATCCCATGAGAGAGCGAATCACCGTGGATCTGTAGCTTATTCGACACGTGGCACTATGAATGGTGAAAAGAGTGAGCCTCGCGAGTGTACGTATTCTCTATACTCGCCGTGTGCCCGTGGCGCAGTGACAAGTTAGTCATCCAAATATACTAACATAATTTGTACTTTTACTAAATGATCACTCTTCCAAATTTTTTGTTTACTAGTATTTAATAACATGTTTTGACAATAATATCGTTGTAAATCAGCTTTATTTTTGTTTTTATATAAATTTGAGTGCAGTTGTTTTCAAATTGCATATCAGTTATAAAAAGACACTGTAAAATAAGCAGTCCCAAAATTTTCAGTGACAATGGTACGTGGGTGTCGTTCCCACGCATATAGACCGCGCGTGGTTAGTAGTACAACTTGCTAACATTCATATAAAATTACAAAAAATTGTTCTTTTAAAATGTGCACTCTTTTTTTATATATTAGATTTGTTCATACGGTCATGGAGTGAAATAATATTAAAAATACAGCAATGAACATATTATATTCATATGTTTTTGGGTGGGCACAAGAAATCAATAATTATTATATATGATAGACTTGTATTAAAAAAAATGTAGTCATAGAATATATGAATAAGATAATAATTATAGTATGTGATATTAAAAAAAGGGAAACAGATAATAATAATATATGTGACTAAACATTGAGCAGTGGCTTTATTCCATAAGAAAGTGACGTTTCTGCCATGCTGGCATTTCGAGATCGCAGCCGTCCAAATCACGGTAAGATCCAACGGCTAACATTAAGACATTCTGGTCATTTGAAGATCTTGAACCGTCGTCTCTCTTACATCCTTTTTTCCAGGGGTAGGTTTTTTCTGTGCACAAAACATTTGAGGAGAAGGAGACGACGAGAGCTCTGAAACTGAAATACAGAGAAGGAAGCTTCAAAACTTTGAAGGAGTGGAATCTGATTTTACTCAGTTGATGGGAGCTTAGTCTTTCTAGCTTGCATTAATGGATAAACCCAGGGAAGCTCGAAGATCAACGACAAACATGGCTGCATCAAACGGAGTTACTAAACGGAGGCAGAGAATCTCAGGTATTGCTTCCTTCTCCTTTTCTTTTTCTTCTTCCTTGATTAGTTTCTATTTTCTGACGAGTTTTTGTTATGTTCATGGGTTTCAGAAAACAGTCGTGAGCAGATGCATCAGGAGGTGGCGACGGTGAGAGATCGACCGGGGAAGAAAGAGCGAGATCCGGAATCGTTCAATCGGAGTAAGAGGAGAAGAAGCGAGAGGTTCGCGCCGAGGAACGAGAGAGATGTGGAAGAAGATAGCTCGGATGAGAGTCAAGGAGACGACGATTATCATCAGAGGAAGAGCTTCTCGTCGGGTCGAATCCCCAGGCATGCGGCGTCTTTGATGGTCGCCGATGAAATGATCGGCGTACCTGTCCCGAGAAAGGCTCGCTCAGGTTTGAGTTCAGTTGATTCTTTCTGTTTTATAACTCGCATTTTCGAGATCTCTTTATCACCGGATTATTCTGTTTCTGGCGGTTGCAGCATGTTTAAAGAGGTCGCATGACTGCCGGACTTCGTCGGGAAGCCATAGCTGCGAAGTCGTTTCACCGTCTTCTTCAACTCTTTCCGTCAAAGAGAGAAAGGTGGGTCCATTCACTTCTTCATCATCAACATAGAAATGATTTCCGTCTAATATCATTTTGTTCCGATTTGCCCAGATTGTAAACGGATCCAAATCCCGGATACCCAAACCACCGAAATCCTCCGGCACGGTTGAGGACGACTTGGAGATCGAAATAGCAGAGGTTCTCTCCGGATTGAAAAAGCAGCCTCATAGCTCAAAGAGAGGAGACGATTCGGAGAATTCTCAAAAATCATCGGAGGTTAAAGGTATTAAGCAGTTACCTGCAGGTGTAGAGATTTGCGGTTTATTCACTTGTAAAGCGAGATTCGACTCAGCCAACATTGATAAATCGACCAACGGAGCTAAAACTTCGTTAGTAGTCGCCTCAGATATTGTGGATGAGAAAGAACCAAGGCAAGTTTCGGAGGTGCCAAAAGGGTAAATAGATCAACAATTAGATATATTCTGTGTTTGGGAATCTGATATCTGTTTTTCTATTTTTGGGTCTCCAGGGTATCAGAGGGTCCACAATTGGAAAACAACAAAGATGAGAGTCATTGTATTAGTAAGCTCGATATTCATCTCATGGTGAGAAATCTGTCCCTTCTAGATTTTAGCAATAAACAGTGTGAATGCTGCTAATGTAGTAAAGATCCTTGTCCTGTCATTAGGTTCCTCCAACATTGCCTTCCTCTTCAGGGAGAGTTTCTCTTCTCCCACTCGTTTCTGATTATTGCAAGGCAAGTGTTGATTTAAATAGCTTGCTTTGTTTAGGATGCCCCTATTTGGTTTTCTAAGACTGTTTCTGTCTTGCTTTATGCAGCGAGATAGTGCTCTAAAGAGCAAAGAGAAGATTACTGTCAAGAATGAGATGAATCCAGAAGAAGTCAAACAAAAGAAGGTTGATAAACGTTACTGGCTGAATCTTGATATAGAGGGGCCGAATCAAGAGACCGACAGAGACTCTAATTTAAGATTACAGAATTTGGATTGGAGCCAACCTCAGCAGGCTAAATCTGGTAATATGATTATGAATACCAACCAAGTTCTGGTTGTTTAAGTTGATGATTTTTCTAGGATACACAGATTTACCTTGTCTGACCTATGTCTACATCATTCTCAGCTCCGCACAGTTCAGTCTTACCTTTGCCAGTAGCTGTAGCCAGCTGGCCTAGCGGGGTTCCTCCTCAGGGGTGAGTTCTGAAAGCCCTAATCTCTCTTAGGTTATCTTGTGCTTACAGCTTAATGGTCAGACCCTAAAAGGAAAAAACATTGGCAGACATGTAGCCCTGATCCAGACCGGTAAACCTGTGGATGAAAGCAATGGATCTTCTAAATTAGTGCAGGTATATTCTGTTCTAATTACATTTGTTCTTCAATATGATGATCATTGTTTCTTCTACTGGTTAGGACCATGATTTGTTAACAAATTCAGGGTGCTCCAATTTCTGCCTCTCAGCCTAGGCCTAAAAGGTGTGCCACACACTTTTTCATAGCTCGGAACATTCAGCTACATCAGCATTTCCTCAAAACAAACCATCTCCCTACACCAAACAAAGGTTCTGTTTATCTGAAAGGTGGTGACTTGAGGCCAACCGCTGGAAACCCATCCTTGCATGGAAGCTCTCCTATTCTCAGTTTAAACTCCCAACCACACGTTAGAAACGGAGATAATATTTCTGCGCCTAATGTTAAAGCCTCTGAAAGTGGTCATTTTGCCTCAACCAGACAGAATAAACCTCAACCACCCCCTGCATCAATTAGTGTAGTGGTATGTACTTCGTTGGCTTTTTATCTTATCATGAATTTGTGTTTATCGCATTAGATTTTTATTGAAACTGCAAAACTGCTCTCCTGAATAAAATCATCTTTCTCTCTTAACACAGCCTGCTCCAGCTTTTATCTACCCCGCAAACCACCATTTGCAACCAGTCATGGTACCTTCTAAATCATCTCGCCCAACCAAGAGCCCCCATTTGGCTGTTGGTTTAGCATCTGCTAACTTCAGCCATCCAAGTTCATCAGCCAGCGAAGTTTCTTCTCCATACTTAACAGTTATTCCAAACAATGCATATTCCTTTCAACTGTCATCAACCATCAGAGGTGGGACTCCAAGCCAGGCGGTGCCTTTCTACAATGGGTCTTTTTACTCGCCTCAGATGTTCCAACAACCTCCTCAGCCTCTGCAGAGACAGAGTCAAGCCCAGAGGGAGTCAAAGGCATCAAGCTGTTCCTCATCTTCCCACAGGCAACCGCAAGTTAGTGTGAATAGTCTTTCAAGCCAAGCTAATGTTCAGCAACACCGTCAAATGTCACAAAAGTTTGAGGTAGCTGGAGTTAACACTGATTCAAGGGGTAGCCACACTCAGAAAGGAGGCCCATTTGGCCAGATCATGGCAGCCCCTGTTCAGCCACAAAACTTTTCCATGTCGTTTGCGTCTATCGCCAGCAGTGCTCCCCCTGCAACTCTGAATTTTTCCTCCAATGGCTATCACATCTCTACACCTCCTGGTGTTGCTCACCAGAAAAACCATCAATCAAGTGAGGCAAAGACTGGAGGTGGAAGCTGTTCAAGCAATGCCGAAGACCCGAAAAAGAATCTTCAAGGGAAGCCTCAAGGGATGATGAATGGACATACGCTGGTTTTTGACAATCCATCGAGAACCCTCAACTTTGTTTCTGGTACTTGGCCTCCTCCTGCAGCAACAGCAATAAACGGAGACCCTTCAGTGTTTACGCAGCATCTCACGCAGAGGCAGCAGCAATCTGGTCGGAGTAAAATGATGATGACTCATTCGCAGGCTGACTCTGTTTCTGCCACGTCATCCCAGTGGAAAAACCCTGCAACCTCATCATCACTCACGTCGTGTACTTCCTTAAACCTCAAGCAGTTCCAGTCGCAGCAGCAGATCAGAACACACGGACAGACACAGATTTCTTTTGCAGCACCAACAAATCCGCAGCCTTCTCAGGGGAAACAGGGGAGATCTGGTGGCTCTTCTCCTTCAGTCACTGGGTCTGCTTCACATGGCAAACCAGCGAACTCTAAGGTCAGCAATAGCAAAGCCTTGCTATTATCACCTGTTCCTTTGTCACAGGAACACACAGAGAATCCAGCTTCCGGGTCGACCCAAAAAAACTCTCCCGTTTGTGGAAGGACCGTGCCACCGATTATAACTTCGTGCCCTGGTCATCTGTCCGAGCTTAAGTACTAGTTCCATCGAAGCAGACGTATGAAGCCACCATTTTTGCAGTGTCTAGCTTCGAATTTAGGCTATTCCTAGATGAGGTAATACCCTAATGGTTAGTGAAAGTACCTCTTCTCTAGGGAGTGAACGCTTTGGATCGGTATCTAAATTGTTTTATGTTATGGGGTCGATTGTTCTATCATTATGATTGGTCTGGTAGACTCTAGTGTAGATATTTAGACTAACAAAACCCAATTCCCCAAGCAATTTATTTCAAATACATTCCTCAACATTATGCCGTATATATAGAGAATCCGTTAAGAAAGAAAGAAAGCAACATTTTGTTGTGAACTAGTTGTCGAAGGCTAGAGAAGCTGCATTGTCTAGAAAATCTTCTCTTGCATTCTTATCAAACGGTTCTTCACCAATGTACAAGTCTAAGATTGATCTACACAAGAGATGGCTCTTCACACTCCCGACATGGTTCCCCTCAACTGACAATAATAAAAGATAAGGAAGAGTTTAAGAATCTATCGGAAACAATTTAATCCAGAAAGGTGAAAGATAGGTAGAATCTTACTTGCAACGCTGAGTACATGGCCCGGATCTTTTGTCAAATCAATGGTGGAGTTTCTTGGAATCTTATACTCATCTTTGAAGAGGCTAGTGAAGCTGCAAGTGATATCAAAGTAAACTTATTAAGCAGCCAAATACAGAATCAGATGTGAAGTCCAACGATCAAGCCGAAGCTGAAATGTAAGTGAGTACCTTTGAAGCAACTCGTCATTGTCTGAGCCACCGAACTTCTTGAGTCTGTTTCCAACAGACTCTTGGAAAGCATTACGCACGGATCGGATGTTGAGTTTGCCGTAGACAATCTGTAGCCTTATCGTCATCTTAATATCGGCTTCCATGAGATCATCCATGAATGACTTGTTTCCCCTGATCTCTGAAGCTGGAAGATTTGCGTACTTGTCTCCCACAAGTTTCTTCACATCATCACAATCAGCATACACGCCTGGCCAATGCCAGAAAAGCTGAATCAATCAATTGAATGGTTCCAAAGCATAACTTTTTTCTATTGCTAAAATATCAAAACCAACTACTTTTTCACTCCAGTCCTATCCTTTAATGCCGTAAACTGTTGATAGCACTTCGTAATGACAAAAAGTGAGATCTGTTACTTAGACTTCCGACAACTAAAAATCTATTCACCAATTCCAATTAAAGACCAACCAATCCGACAATTTGCAAGCTTATGACGGACAAGGACAATTCAACTAACATGAGTTTCGGAAATGGATTAAAAAGTTACCGAAGGCGTAGACATCGATGTTCTTCAATCCCAGTAAGCTCTTCTTCCTCAGGCCGACGCCGAGTAATCGCCGGGAATCTCCGATTGAAGCGGGAAACGAGAAACCGGTCTTAGGTTCGACAACGGATTCGTCTGCTAGAGTTATAGATCCCCATGGTGAAAGAGACGAACGGTGAGAGGAGAAGGCCCACTCTAGAATCGGATGGCTGGGATTCCGGGACGCCGCGATCGCAGCTCCGGCGGCTGCGGCGCCAACGGTGACGGAGACAGCGACAGCGGAAATGGAGAATCCGGAGAATGACGTGGTGGCACGCGGGGGCTGAGAAAACGAGAAAGGGAAGCGAAACGAAACCATCGTCGTCTTTTTGGTGTGAGTGTTGTTTAGTAGTTCACTAACTTTTTTGTTTGTTTGTTACACTCTTTCTTCTTCCTAGGCATATTGATAAACACTTCACACGCCATTGATATGATTCAGCGACAATAACTCCTGCTTTAATTGACACGTGTATTGCACGTGACCTCGATTCTTCCGGACATGCTATGTTTGGGCTTTCCTCGTTTTACTATTCCGGACAGGATCTATTTGGGCTTTCTTTTGCTCATTTTATAGAAAGGCCCCCGTTGCTTTTTTTTTTCTGGAAAAATATTGGGGAGATGAATGAATAGAATATTTTAATCAAAATCCAATTAAAGGATGTGTGTGTCATGATGAGAGGTCCACTATATTTGCGTCTTATCTTCCTTGGTCGATTGAGATTCATTTAGATATTAGAAGGAATCATCCAAACTTGTCTTATTCACGACACCAAGATTTGTTTTCTAGTAAGAAACCCAATTCAGCCCATATTAGGCCCAAATTTAGGAAAGGTTCTCACCAAAATTTGACCGTCAATTATTCCATCGACGGTCTATAACGTGACCAGTCGAGATATTTTGAAATGTATCGCTGTTTTTAGTTTCTTTTAAAGTAGTTGAAGATAATTCAGTCTGAAGACAAACGGTGTGTAAGTGAAGAAGAAAAATAAGGAAGAAGAAGAAGCAGCAGCAATGGTGGAGAAGTCAGGAGGAGAAGTCAATTTCCCAAAATTGGAGAAACCAACAGGCAAGAAACAGACAGCGACGGTTGTTGTGGGAGTGTTGGCGGTGGGATGGCTGGCGATAGAGCTCGTGTTTAAGCCATTGTTCAAGAAGCTGAGCTCCTCCAAGGACAAATCCGATTCCGACGATGCCACCGTCCCTCCCCCGTCGGGCGCCTGAATATGGTGAGTGAGAATTTAACAAAGCCTCTGCGGGAGACACGTGTGTTGAAGCTCATTTTATTAGCAAATCTTGTGTTTCTTTTTGTAATATCGTTCGGACTTTTACGTACTGCTTTGATGATGTCCTTTTTTAATTTATCCCCCCTTTCAAATAAAATCCCGACAAGGATAATAAAATCAATGAGAGATACGATGTAATTGGTTTTTATTTTCTTGTTTGTCTTGGGTTTTGTTGGTAATAAATAAATCTTGATTAAAAAAAATTCTTCTTTTATGAGTCATTTCGTGTTAGTTGTTGTTGGTCGTATCAGTTTAATATTCGATCTTATTATTAAAAGTTTCTAACCTGTAACAGTAAATCATTTTCTATAGAATGTTATATACTGATTGGCACTTGTTTAATTTATGTGGTAATTATAAGAAAATATATAAATAATATTGTGTGTAAAGAATAAAAAGTAAATTATTGACCACAAGAAAGATGAAAAGAAAACGAAAATTTAAAAAATAATAAGGAAACATAAATTTGGCTGGCTAATTCCCAAGCGCAAAGAATAAACAAAGTCGTTGAAGGAAGTTTAAATGAAGTTACCAGTTTAGTAACACAGGCCAAATTGAGCTCCATTGTTTATGCTCTGCTTAATTATTTATGTTCCTCAATATCTACAAGCCAGTGTGTAATCTATCAATATAAAATATGGAGATAAATGGCAATAAAAGATCATATTAGCATAATGAGAAAACTGATTTTTTTAAAAATGGTAAGGAAAATTGTCATTCATCTATTAAAATTCTAAAACTAAAAACGACGGCGTAGAATGAAAAGCTACTGAGCTACATAATCACTTGTGGTGGGTTCTAGAAACTGAAAATAGGAAGGCCCAATTATGAGAAATCCGTGATGGCGAAGATAGAGATACTACAGTAATAATAAGAGCTTTGCGGATCACGTGTCGGGTCAACCCGGTTAGATATATGGAGCATCCATCCTCGGCCGGCAAGTTACATCGTTGGTAGATCGATCAATCTCATCTCCGAAACAATAACCGCCAATTTCCTTCCTCTCTAAATCTCTCCGATGATGCTCGGTGGAAAGTCCTCCGCCGGAGGCCGTACAAGCCTTAGAGTCGCCGTCGCTGGCGACAAAGGAACCGGTAAATCCAGCCTGATCTCTGCCGTCGCCTCCGAGACTTTCCCGGATAATGTCCCTCGCGTCCTTCCTCCGATTACTCTCCCTGCCGACGCTTTCCCTGACTATATACCTATCACCATCGTCGATACTCCCTCAAGGTCTTCTTTCTTCTTTTCTCTTCTCTATCTGTATATCTGTATATTCTTTCTTGTTAAAAAAAACCTTGTGTGAATCTGTACGCATGATTCTCTCATCTCCTGATATATGTCATGTTTATCTGCTATTAGTATTGACAATCGGATTAAGCTCATTGAAGAATTCAGGAAGGCTGATGTGGTCCTTCTCACTTATGCTTGTGATCAGCCTTCAACTCTTGATCGCTTGAGTTCTTATTGGCTCCCTGAGCTCCGGCGTTTAGAGGTTTCTTATTTATTTATTGCTGAAATATCGTATCTTCGCATTCTCCTACAAGTATGTTTTCAAGTTATAATTATATATGTATGTAATGTATCTAGATCAAAGCACCTGTGATTGTGGTGGGCTGCAAGCTTGATTTACGTGATGAACGATCTCCCGCCAGACTAGAGGATATTATGTCACCAATCATGAAGGAGTACCGAGAGATAGAAACCTGCATTGAGTGTTCTGCATTGACCCTTATACAGGTATCTTCTTGCTTTTGTTCTCTGACCGAAATATCTTCTGCTACAGTTTAAAGATTATCTTTTGGCTAAGAGAGAAAATGTTCCGTATAGATACTAGGAACCTTTAGAACAGATAATGCTGAAAGACCAAGCAAAACTGAACCATGCCTAGAGTGATCCTTATTGTATGCCACTAAAATATCTGGATTCTTTTCTTTCAGGTCCCTGATGTTTTCTATTTTGCATCAAAAGCGGTCCTTCATCCAACATTTCCCTTGTTTGATCAAGAAAAACAATGTTTGAAACCCCGCCTCCGCAGGGCAGTTCAAAGAATATTCAACCTTTGTGATCATGATTTGGATGGTGCCCTTAATGACGCAGAGTTGAATGATTTCCAGGTTCGCTTTCTCTGCTAGACACTGATTATTGCATTCCTAATCCTTCTATAAATATGATGCTGCAAATTTGGTTAACAGGTAAATTGTTTTGGTGCCCCACTTGACCCTGTTGAACTTATGGGAGTTAAGAAAGTGGTACAAGAAAGGCAACCAGATGGAGTAACTGACCTTGGTCTTACACTTCCGGGTTTCCTTTTTCTTTTCTCTCTATTCATCGAGAGAGGTCGCCCTGAGACAGCATGGGCTATCCTACGGAAATGTGGTTACAATGATTCTTTAGAACTCCATGCTGAGTTACTACCCGTTCCAGCTAAGCAGTCTCCTGATCAGGTGTGTGTTGTTTTAGATAGTGTACTTAACTACGACAATATCTCTAAATTGTTATGTTATTAAAGGATATGAGAAACTGGCTGGTTGCTTTTAAATAATGTTTGCACTCTATTCCTGTATTTCACTTGCAGAGCATCGAGCTAACAAACGAAGCTATGGACTTTCTGAGTGGAATCTTCCAGTTATATGACCTTGATAATGTGTGTATGATCGTTTCTTCAATTATCCAACAATGATTCTGTTGTTCTCTATCACCTAAAAGCTTATTTCACCTTCAAGGAGCAGTAGTAGTTCTCTAATGCTCTTCGTTTTGCTACTATTTAGGATGGAGCGTTACAGCCAGCTGAGCTAGATGATTTATTTCAAACAGCTCCAGATAGGTAATTTGCTGGTGATTTTTTTTTTTTTTAATTCATTGCTATTCTTTCCTCTGTAATCAGTGGTTATCATCTGTTCTTCCAATGATTGTTTAGTGAGTTAACCTTCTTTCTTTTGAATTTTCTTGCCAATTTCTTCAATGCTCTTGTACATGAATACGTTTATTATTTCCGGAATATGTTTCTTTACACGTACAATCTGCTTTACGATTTCAGTCCTTGGCTTGAGGATCCTTATAAAGAAGCTGCAGAGAAAACGCCAGGCGGAAGTTTGACAATCAATGGGTTTCTGTCTGAGGTTTGTATTCTTGATGTTATGTTGACGCTGAATTAGAATCAAGCTTTCATTGTCATCATGATCTTATCAAATTCAATATTTTTTACCATTGTTAATTTTGCTCTGTTATATGTGTTGATGCAGTGGGCTCTAATGACACTTCTAGATCCTCGAAAAAGTTTGGCAAACCTGACATATATCGGTTATGGTCACGACCCAGCTTCAACATTTTCTGTTACTAGGAAAAGATCAGTGGATCGTAAGAAACAGCGAACAGAAAGGAATGTGTTTCAGTGCTTTGTATTTGGCCCTAAAAAATCTGGAAAGTCTGCACTCCTCGATTCTTTCTTAGGAAGGTATGCTAGTTTTAACATTTCGAAGTATCCATATTCTGTGTCATCTTCAGTGCTTTGATTGTTTCTGTGGTCTACTCGTGTTATATTTTATAATCTGTGTTTCAACTCCAGGAAATTTTCAAACAGCTATAAGGCAACAATGGGTGAACGATATGCAGCAAATGTCATTGATCAGCCTGGGGTTAGTAGCAAAAGTCTGAACTCTTATGTTCTTTGTCACATGTGGATATGGTTTATGTGGTTTTTTTTGTTTTGTTTTCCTAATTGTTGGACGCATTTTTCAGGGTTCTAAGAAAACCCTCATATTGCGGGAAATACCAGAGGACAGAGTTAAAAAGTTTCTGACAAACAAGGAATCGTTGGCAGCATGTGATGTTGCTGTGGTTGTCTATGACAGGTTAGCTCAGAAATTATTTGCACCTGGTATGTGTGGATAATAAGATGACAGACTTAGCAAGAAAAAATGATGTTTTCCAGTTCGGACGTATACTCATGGAGAAAGGCGAGGGAAATACTGATGGAGGTAGCAAGGAGGGGAGAAGAGAGAGGTTACGGGACCCCTTGTCTTCTGGTTGCGGCCAAAGATGATTTGGATCCATATCCAATGTCAGTGCAGGAGTCTGATAGGGTAAATGCATCACTTAAGCCTAATATGATTTGATGAGATGCTGCTCTTGGTATGATTGATGATTCTATTATCGGATGACAACAGGTTTGCATGGAATTGGGGATAGACATCCCTGTGTCATTAAGCATGAAACTTGGGGAGCCAAATAGTCTCTTCTCAAGAATCGTGAGTACAGCAGAGAACCCTCACATGAGCATTCCAGAGACAGAGTCAGGAAGAAGAAGCAGGAATATCCGCCAACTCGTGAATAGCTCACTTCTATTTGTCTCAGGTTCTTTCTTCTTCTTCACAAGATCTATGCATTTCCTTTTTTCTTGAGCAAAACCATTAAATCATCCAAAGCTTTACTATTAAATTGCAGTGGGTACAGCTGTTGGGTTTGCCGGATTAGCAGCTTACCGTGCTTATTCCGCAAGGAAGAATGCTTGAAGCTTTTTGCCCCCAAAAAAAACTTAGTAATAAAACACTTGATGTTTTTCTTTAGCGATTCATCTGCTTTGTATAGAATAAAGGTAACCCTCGTTGATGGCTTCAAATCTCCGCTCCGTCACACCTGAATTTTGGAGTTTTTAGATACAATTATTATGTGTGTGGGTTGGATTTTTTTCTCATCTTCGAGGAATCTTTCTTATTCTTTGTTTCTTTTTTTCATTGATGATATACCATTTTATCAAGAAAAAAAAAATCATATTTCTTTCCTTTTTTTGGGATCAACCACAGATCTTTATGAAGAAGACACAAATAGGATTAGATGTAGACAAATCCAAATCTTCATGAGAATTAAATTAAACGACGGGGAAAAAACAGACTCATGTATTAGCATAAATGGGCCCATTTTAATAAATTTGGGCCAATCTAGAAAATGGTAGTGAAACGAAGATCACATAAATAAAAGGCGACCGTTGGATGTTGTTATCTTGTACAAGAGCCTTACAAAATTCTTCTGGTTCTCTGAGGATCAAACCACCACAAGTCAGAACAGAGTGAGGTAATCATTACCAACAAAAAATGGCGGCTTTATCATCCTCCTCTCTGTTTTTCTCTTCCAAGACAACTTCTCCGATCAGCAATCTCCTGATCCCGCCATCTCTCCACCGCTTCTCTCTACCCTCTTCATCTTCCTCCTTTTCCTCTCTCTCTTCTTCTTCTTCTTCTTCTTCTTCTCTCTTGACATTCTCTCTGAGGACTTCTCGAAGGTTATCTCCTCAAAAATTTACCGTTAAGGCCAGCTCCGTCGGTGAGAAGAAGAATGTACTTATAGTCAACACCAACAGTGGCGGTCACGCCGTGATCGGGTTTTACTTCGCCAAAGAGCTTCTCTCCGCCGGCCACGCCGTCACCATCTTGACCGTCGGCGATGAATCTTCCGAAAAGATGAAGAAACCTCCTTTCAACCGATTCTCCGTAAGATTTACAAATTTCCACCCGGGTTTTGAGTTTTTGAATCCGATTCAGACCGAACCTTTGTATCTGTCGACAGGAAATTGTTAGCGGCGGAGGAAAGACGGTGTGGGGGAACCCGGCCAATGTTGCCAATGTGGTCGGAGGTGAAACATTTGACGTTGTCCTTGACAACAATGGCAAGGATTTGGATACTGTTAGGTCTGCTTATTTAACTTAGAGAGCCATGGTTTCTTTCTTTTAGAATCTCCATGGATGAGAATTGATGATGATCTTATATCCTTTTGGATTTTTCGGACATAGGCCAGTGGTGGATTGGGCTAAAAGCTCCGGCGTCAAGCAATTCTTGTTCATAAGTAGCGCCGGGATCTACAAGTCCACCGAACAACCTCCTCACGTTGAAGGGGTATAAATTCTTAATACTGATCTCTAAATTCTCACTACTTATGTCTCCTTCTTCTCCAATGTTGCAGGACGCAGTTAAAGCCGACGCTGGTCACGTGGTGGTGGAGAAGTACTTAGCCGAAACATTCGGGAACTGGGCCTCCTTTCGACCGCAGTACATGATCGGCTCTGGCAACAACAAAGACTGCGAAGAATGGTTCTTCGACCGTAAGTCTCTCACACACCCAAAGATTTCAATACAAAGACAAAAACACGTAATGGTTGAAATGTGTTCCCAGGGATTGTGAGGGACAGAGCAGTGCCAATCCCAGGATCAGGATTGCAGCTAACCAACATATCCCACGTGAGGGACTTGTCTTCCATGCTTACTTCTGCCGTTGCCAACCCAGAGGCTGCTTCCGGCAACATCTTCAACTGCGTTAGCGACAGAGCCGTTACTCTTGACGGTATGGCCAAGCTCTGTGCTGCCGCTGCTGGCAAAACTGTTGAGATCGTTCATTATGACCCTAAAGCCATTGGGGTTGACGCCAAGAAGGCTTTTCTATTCAGAAACATGGTAAACGAAACCCTGTAGAAGCTCTTCTCCTACTTCATTCATTAGTAGCTTTACAAACTTGTCTTTGTATGGTCGCAGCATTTCTACGCAGAGCCAAGAGCCGCTAAGGACTTATTAGGGTGGGAGAGTAAAACGAATCTGCCTGAAGATCTCAAGGAGAGATTCGAAGAGTATGTGAAGATTGGCAGAGACAAGAAAGAGATTAAGTTTGAGTTAGACGATAAGATACTCGAAGCCCTCAAAACTCCAGTGGCCGCTTGATCAAATACGCCATAAAGTTTGTTCTTCATTTGTAACTTCTTATGCTACACTGTGCTCTTTCATTTCCCACGGCTCATATGAGATGAACATGATTTCAGCTAAAAGATCATTTAAATATTCATAACCAAAAGACCAACAACAATTCTGGTTTACACGAAGATAACAATTTCGCTTCAAGGAAATAAATCTGAAGACAATCTTAGATCCTTAGATACCTACTTAACTATGTTTACCGAATCCAGAAAGAGAGATAACACTGAACCTACCTACATAGCAACAAAAGCATCACATCATTCCTCCCCTTGCTTGATTTTCAGACTTCCAAGCTTTGATTCCAATTCATTGCCATCTTCGCCTTCCTCCTCTTCGTCTTCATCTTCAAAATCTTCTCCTTCAGGGTCATTGTCGTCCAAAGGAACAAGCTTGTCCAGACAGTCCTTAAACATGTCATTTACCTCGTCAATACCTTCCTCAGATATGAAGTTTCCATTGATGTTCAGAAGCTTGAAAGTATTTTTCTTCACAACAGTTTGTGCCAAGGCCCTTGCCCCAGCTCTTCTGATCATGTTGGTGCTCAGGTCAACTTCAACTAACTGATCATGACCTTCAACTGCCTTTGCAATTAAGATAGTCCCTTCGTCTTTGAGTTCATTCTCAGATAAATTCAGCTTTGCAAGAGACTGTTTGGAGGCGATGCAAGCTGCCAAATTTCCAGTGGATTTTACAGTAATGTCGTTACCAGCCAATTCTAGAACTTCAAGAGAAGGGGCGGACTTAAGTAGAGCTTCAGAAAGTGCCTCTGTTCCCTCATCCTCCAAGTTCAGGTAACTCATATAGATCTCGGTTAAATGAGTCAAGACTGATAAAGTCTTGGCCAGGGCAATTCCACCTTCGACTCCAAACATGTTGTCACGAAGATCAAGTTTCTTCAAGTGGCTACAGTGTTCAAGTGCTTCAGCTAGTGCAACACCACCTTCTGAACCAATCCTTGTAGATGAACACCGGAAATCTTCCAAAGATGGACACTCCCTGACAATCTCTGCAATGGCAGTTGCTCCTTCATCTCCTGTCATGTTGTTATGAAACTGAAGAACCCTGATTTTGTCAGTAGAAGGGAGAAGCTCACGAACTGCACGTGCAGCATCCTCGGAAATGCCATCATTCATCAGATAGAGCTCCTCCAAGTCATGCTGAGAATTGATGAGAGAAGCAAATGCCCTAATTCCCTTTTCTCCCAAAGCATTGTCCGAGAGATTCAGATACCTAAGCTTAGAACCCTCTAAAGCAGATGAAAACATATTCATGACTTCAAGCGCTTCAGCCTCTGGTCTTCCTGCAACAAAATCCGAGAGATCCACTTCCGTCAGCTGATCCTTGATGGAAGACAAAACGCTCGCAGCAAATTTGGCTGCTTCAGACCCAAAACTCCTGTTGCTAAAACGGATTTTGGTATAGGAGTTACGCGGGTCAGCCAGAGGCCTCAAAAGGTCGCGTGCCTCCTCTTCTTCAATAAAAGCTCTGCTCCCACCAGATATATCAAAAAAGACATCACCATCCTTGCTCACCTCAACCTCGGATTCTTCCTGTGGACCACGTTTGATGACATCAAGCATGAGCTTGCTGGATTCTTTAGCATAGACGTGAACAGCAGAAGTGCCATCACCATCAGGCTCGTTCTGGAAGTGTTTGTTGGCAGTAGCAAAGGCCAAATCTTCAATGCGCTTGGCGTCTTGCTCAGCCTCTTCAACAGACAAAAGACCGTACTTCCTGGAGAAGATGGAAGGGGTGGTAATGTTCTTGGTCATCCGCTCAACAAGCATGAGACGGGTACTCTTACTCGGTGGCCACATCTTCACTGACAAAACACGGTTCTGTGTGGTTTTCGCTGAATGATCCATTCTACTACTGCTTGGTTTTCTTCTGTAATTCAATACAAGGACAACCATTACTCAATCTGACATAGTATTCCAAGGAAAAAGAGAGAGCATAACATGTAGATCCAATCGAAAACGAAGATGGTGTCGAAGAATCTAACTACATTTCTATTGTAAATCCATTAATTAAAAACTGCATTTTTTAGACAAGGAAACCCTCAAAATCACACTGCAAACGAGAAGAATATATTTCGAAACAAAAAGAAACCCAGAAACATGAGAGAACAATACGACGGTACCTTTTTTTTCTCAGCGGATGGATCGAAGAAATGGGTCTCTCTATACTCTCTCGGACGGAGAAAAAGAAAGGAATAGAAAAGTGAATTCAAAGAAGAAGCGTGAATGAGAAGCAGAGTGAGAGAATCATTGATCTGCGTGCGTGACGATAATGGGAGGCAATGATGCTTTAGTTTATTTTTGAAAATCAAATTTCAAAAATCAAAAAGACAAACATCGGAGAGCCCATCCATGGAGATTAGGGTTTATTCTATCTCCGAAATGACGATTAAGCCCCTACACAACCCTAACCACGAAAGCCCAAAGCCCATTAATAACTAATTTAGAAAGCCCAGTCTTCTTCTTGCTAAAAATTAATAATGGAAAAAAGACAGGGCAGCGCAGCGATGATTAAGGTGACACGGTGGGCTCCCACCACCGCCAGCTGGACTCGCCGACGGTGAACTGTCTCTCTCTACCACACATCACTCCTTCCTTCTGTCCTTTCTTTTTTGTATTTATTATTATTATTCATTTTAAAATCAAAAACCCTTAAATTATTAAATAAAATAAAATAAAAGGCAATAATGGAAACTTTCCTTCTTCTTCACAATTCTTCGCGGCTTCTTTTAGCTTCTAAGCTTCAGAGCAGCAAAAAAAAAACAATGGAGAAGCGCCGGAGATAGATCTGCTTTCTTCCATTCTCCGGACCTTCTCTAGTTCACGAACCAACTTCTTCCACTTTATTCTCGTAAGCTTCTTCCACTTTATTCCTAATTCTTGACTCTCAAGATTCTTGGTACTTGGTAGGTAGGGAGACATATAGAGAGGGTTTAGGTTCTTGATTAGGAATTAGTTCACCTGCTTGAAATTTACTCTACATACGTCTTCTATTTCAAAACCCTATTCAAAGTTACCATTTTTATGCACATCATCATCTTCATTGCAGATTCGTTGGAGAAATGGACTCTCTCGCAACCGATCCAGCTTTCATTGATTCGGATGTATACCTCAGGTTAGGACTTATTATTGAGGGCAAACGATTGAAAAAGCCACCGACTGTTCTCTCACGCCTCTCTTCTTCTCTGGAGAGATCTCTGTTACTCAATCATGATGACAAGATTCTGCTTGGATCGCCAGACTCTGTTACCGTGTTTGACGGGAGATCTCCCCCTGAGATCAGTATTGCACACTACTTGGATCGCATTTTCAAGTACTCTTGCTGCAGTCCCTCCTGCTTCGTCATTGCGCATATCTACATTGATCACTTTCTCCATAAGACCCGAGCCCTTCTCAAACCCCTTAATGTCCACCGCCTTATCATTACAACTGTCATGTTAGCTGCTAAAGTCTTCGATGATAGGTATGTTACTCACTAAACCTGGTATCAAATTCAACACGCAAATAAGTCTTCAATCATAGATTCATTGATCTCTGGTGTTGTGCAGGTATTTCAACAATGCATACTACGCAAGAGTGGGAGGTGTGACTACGAGAGAGTTAAACAGATTGGAGATGGAGTTGTTGTTTACCCTTGACTTCAAGCTTCAGGTAGATCCTCAGACGTTTCACACACACTGTTGTCAGTTAGAAAAGCAGAACAGAGACGGCTTCCAGATCGAGTGGCCCATAAAAGAAGCATGCCGAGCCAACAAAGAGACTTGGCAGAAGAGGACACCCGACTCACTCTGCTCTCAAACCACAGCACGCTGATCGGCAAGGGTAAGATAGGATTATTTTGTGTTTTAGTAGTGATGATTCTTTTGCATGATTGATTGTTTGTGACAATTGTGTGTAGTAGAAAATCTGAAAATTTCTACCAACTCATTCTTTAAGAAGTTGCTATAATATAGTTTCCTTGATACTGGTTAAACTACTAAATAGATCTCTACTTTACATCAAACCGCAACTATTCCATCTGCTGCTGCATTTCACATTAGCGACAGGAGGCTCTGCTGCTTTGCCATTACAAGGAGTATCGTTAATCTTGGGCGGTGGTTAAGCAGCAGTAGCAGGAGCCTCAACATTACCACAAGCACCTGAACCACCACCGCCATTGCTATTCTTAGGGTCAGAGGACGGTGGTGCGATTGGAGATAGTGAGTCCCGTGAGTGGTAGCCCCTGGGATCATCATGTGACTCCTTAAACGTTATACTGATGACCCTCTTGTCGGTAATCTTTCATGTGTTTGATCCCACTAGCGTTTTTGTCAAGCAAGTCCTGTAGGTGTACGGTCTGGTCAAAGGTGCTGACATGGACCTGACGTCGGCAAGTTGATGGCATGGCGAGCGGAGTTGCCATAGAAATGTCATCAGGAGACTCTGGTTCAGGTTCCCACAAAAGCTCGGCTCTTTTGCCGGTTAATATCAGTGTTCACTTCTATCGTCCCTTCGTTTGCATTAACCTTGATGGAATGCACTCCTAATCATAAATCCACCATTGCTAATTATATATATCAGAAACGGTAGTAAATATATGCATAATCAATCACCTTCAACGTTTAGCATGGCTCGTTTCACCTTTCTCGCACATTCGGCACAAGTACAACATTTGGGTTCCAGTTTAAGAACACGAGTCTGCTGTATACAGAAATCAAAACGAGACAAAAACAGATTTACCATATATAAACAAAATATTTGTGATCGGTGTAAAAACATCTCTTGGTCATCATGTAAAATAAGAAACCAACTCGATGGAATGGGGAATGACTTGAAGGAGGATGACACAAAAATATTTTGTATTAAGTTTGACACAAACGTAATAATATTATGTTTTTACATAAAACAAAAATATACTGATCGTGTGCTTAAATCCTAAAGGCGCAGGCTTGGTTTTAATTTTGAATGTTAAAAGAAATCTATTTTCGAAAACTAAAAAAATTTACTTGGAAAAAATGGAATAAAAAGAAAAACATTTAGGTGGTTGGTTAGTTATTAAGGTTTTGGTTTTTCTGGATTCACTAATCTACTTACCTTTGTAGAAAATGCTTGTTTATATGAATAGAGACGTTCGAAGTAGGCATGAAGTTTTTTGTTTGCTTAAAATTTTTAATTTGAGTGAGATAAAACCGTTAAAAGTTTATCCTAAAATTTGATAGCTACGCTAATTTTCCATATGCAAATTCTATTTTGTCGTTATACATAACTCTTTACTTGCAATATACAACAGTTTCCGAAAACAAAAACAAAATCAATGAATGGCCAAATCCCAAACGATTACTGAAAGAGAGGGATAAAAAGAAAGTTAATGCGCAAAGGAATAGGCGTGACTGCCTTATTGGTCGTATTATTTACTTTTTTTTTTCATCACACGATCGATTATAATATATATATCTTCAACGTGGGTGTTGGGTTAACATCAATCAATCATTAAGCTTCTTATCCCAATTTATTTTATTTTCTTCGTATCTATCATGAACACTTTATAAATTAAATAAGTGAAAAAGTTTTTGCCAAGAGTTCAAGCGAACGCTAGTTATACAATATTCGTCTTCATATTAATCTTCAAAATAGAGTTTGAAATAAACATTTATCTAACCCATATATATCCTTTCCAACTCTATAATAGAAATCTCTATTTGGAGATTTGGATTTTCAATTTATATCTTTATTTTTAACTTCAAAATATAGTAGATTTAGGAAGAAAAAAACTCAACTCCTAAATAAAGATATTTTAGAGAGAAAATACAGATTTGGAAATGCTCTAAGTATGTCACCTAAATTTGTAATTGAAATTTATTGTTAGAGGGAAACAAGCGAGGGAATATATCTAAGGGTTTTCTTTTGATTTAGTATGTAAAAGGTTTAATATGCAAATTTAAATGATTAAAGTATAACAATAAGTCAATAACGATTATATTAATGTAGAAGGTTTTATTTTATTTTTGATTTAAGCTGTACCATTTTATTGATTTTAGGTTGATGTATTCATTCTTTATTTGGAGCTGTGTGATATAACTTGAGTAATCGAATGACACTTTCTTTTCTAAAAATATAAAGAAAATTTCTGAAATTGTACTAATCAACTGATAAGACAAGAAAAAAGCTAGATTTAACAAGAAACGCATAAGCTAGTTGGCCGGTTTAGTCCACCAATTTGATTAAAACTTATCGCAATTAAATAATTCACTCAGACAAATATCTTGGTATACCGTATACAAGTTTATGCAAAGTGCAGAGTGGCTAAAATTTAACCAGAGCTAGCTTTAGAAAAAAATTATAGTTGAAAATACCAGATGTGTAAAGTTTTGTTAAATTAAATCTTGACTCTTTGAGGGATATATACATGTATGATGTATATGTGATATTCCGTATTATTTTTAGTACATAGGAATGGAGGAATCAGATACGTACATGGACGTGTAGGAGCATGCACAGTACATTACCAAGCTCGCAAGCCAAATTACATTCCAATAGCTATGACTTGTCGCTGTAAGAATAATCTTTTTAAAGGCCCTTTCTCGGACCATTATATTTCTTATCTCATGTGAATAATTATAATGTAATAAAAAACAAAAGTTTTCTTTGTGTTTTTTTTCGTCTTCAGATTTATATGTAAGTGGGGAGAGTAATAAGAGACGTTCCCGGGGGTCTTTGGCCATTGCAGGTCGACAAACAATTTTGCCTCTCCGTTTCATTAATGGACGGTCCAATAGAACCTTTATATTATTCTACAAATATAAACAACTCTATGATAATATCAAAATATGAGATAGAATCACATCTGCATAACTTTTTCTTATGAAATTAGGGAATACAGAATATCTATATACATATAATATTTGATAGACCGATCATGAGGAGGAAGCATCATAACCTAATTTCTTAAATGTTTTTAGTTAAATAATGTCAATCCATCCAAGGTAATTGCCGAGTTTTTCATTGCGACTGCTCTAATAACATGATAAAATCTATTAAAAACAAATATACTATGAGCTTAGACAATAACCCATCAAAAAAAAATAACCCATATATATTTTTATTAAAAAGAAGAGAAATGCTTCTTAAAACTTTCTGCCTCGCATATAATCGTTATTTTCCTAGAAAAAAAATCGTATCTTAACTTCACATCAAACGTAATAGAAGTTTACGTTTGATTGTGACATTATCAATATATATCATCTGCATTGCACGCGGATCAAATATTTGGCCAGTCTAAATAGAATTAGAGGAGAATAAAGTAAAATAAAACAACAGGTTTGACCAATTAATTAAAAAAGGGGCGAGCCAACTTGTCGTATATCATTCGTACAGTGGCCATTTACTAAGTGTGTGACCCTATATATATAAATCATATCCTTCATGCAAAGTCACCTGAACATTTCATATATAAGAAGATATACAAGCCTACCAAACATAACAAAACATATTTTAAACACCAGCAAGTTTATATTGCAAAGCGTTTCATCATGATCATGAAGATATCTATGGCTATGTGCAAACAACCATTGCCTCCTTCGCCGACTTTAGACTTCCCTCCAGCGAGATTTGGTCCCAATATGCTAACTCTAAACCCATACGGTCCAAAGGACAAAGTTGTGGTCATCATGGGTGCTACCGGGACAGGCAAGTCACGACTCTCCGTGGATATAGCCACACGTTTTCGGGCTGAGATCATAAACTCAGACAAGATACAAGTCCACCAAGGTCTAGACATTGTAACCAACAAGATCACGAGCGAGGAGAGCTGCGGGGTACCGCACCATCTCCTCGGCGTCTTGCCGCCTGAAGCCGACTTAACCGCCGCGAATTACTGTCACATGGCGAATCTCTCCATTGAATCCGTCCTAAACCGTGGAAAGCTTCCAATCATCGTTGGAGGTTCCAACTCTTACGTGGAGGCTCTAGTGGATGACAAAGAAAACAAGTTCAGGTCGAGATACGACTGTTGTTTTCTATGGGTGGACGTGGCACTTCCCGTTTTGCACGGGTTCGTGTCTGAGAGAGTTGACAAGATGGTGGAGAGTGGAATGGTTGAGGAAGTCAGAGAATTTTTCGACTTTTCGAACTCTGATTACTCAAGAGGGATCAAGAAAGCAATCGGATTTCCGGAGTTTGACAGGTTTTTCAGGAACGAGCAGTTCTTGAATGTGGAAGACAGAGAAGAACTGTTAAGTAAAGTGTTGGAAGAAATAAAGAGGAATACATTTGAGTTAGCTTGTAGGCAGAGAGAAAAGATCGAACGGTTGAGAAAAGTGAAGAAGTGGTCTATTCAGAGAGTGGATGCGACTCCAGTCTTTACAAAGCGAAGGTCCAAGATGGATGCTAACGTGGCCTGGGAGAGGCTCGTGGCTGGACCAAGCACAGATACTGTGTCGCGGTTTCTGCTGGACATTGCCAGCCGACGACCGCTCGTGGAAGCTTCAACAGCGGTTGCGGCCGCCATGGAACGCGAGTTGTCGCGGTGTCTAGTGGCGTGATCAGTTGTAACCACGTAAAAGATAAGGGTGGATTCTGAAGAAATGTGGTTAATTTACGCCAATGGTACTTATTGGTGATGGTGACGGGGCAATGATCCGATCAAAATATACGAGGCTACGATGAGTGGTGGAAAAATATAAAAAAATAAGCTACAAAAATAAAATATGATATATATGCATATCGTATTATCGTATATAGTATTGTCAGATACTGAAAATTTTGGCATAACGGTTATTCAGTATTATCATCTACTTTTTTGGATGTAAGTGAGACTGTGAGTGGAATGCTATATTTGGAAAATGAAGACTTACCCGCCTTTTGTAACTATTTGATTTCAATAATATAACGACGAGTAAGCTGAGTGGGGCTTAAAGTTGGTACGATTTATATAAGTTTCTATCTCATGATTAATAATACAATTTGTTATTTCTAAACAGGAGAATATTAACCAATATTAAAGGGGAAATCTTGACTGCTGACCCACTTATGTATATAAGTTTATAACCATAAATTATGATCAAGATACTCTGGAACAAAAAAAGAAACATTTAGTAGCTAGCTATATATAGACAAAAAAATTTTTGTTAAAGAAGCTATTAAGGACACAAATTTCTAAGCCAATGATTTTTTCTCTTCCAAAAAAGAAAAATAATCATAAAAATTATACATCAATTGTTTTTTCATCTTAGTTTTTGCTGATTTAAAAAACAAAAAAAAGAAGCTAAACAAATAAAATTACTATAACCACTCAAATAAATGATACGATTTTTCCTTCAATTTCTTGTACCAACAAAAAGTAAAAAAAAAACACAAATATGATACGATCCACAAAGTTTGATAATATATAGCAGCAACTTTTTAGGTATAGAATCCGTTCAAAAATATTAACCAGTTTGAGTCGGAACAAAACGAAGAAAAAGAAGATTTAATATATATTTTTTTTTGGTAAAGAGAAGAATAATAGTAGTAGTTATTAATTAATTATACTTTAAAAATGAGTAGCAGCAATTAGCAAATGACCGTACAGTAAGAAACAGTAGAATGCGCCAGAAGCCGTACAGAGAAGCCCGTTGACAAATATGTGCAAATTATTCGATTCATCATGTGAGTGCCCACACACACACACACATATCAATCTTAGTTTTCTTAATGCGTTCTTAATTGGAACCCATCCATTTTTTTTATTCTCTCTACTAAGCCCGTGTGCGATTGGCGTCTCTCGACGCTAGTGGCCACCTTTTTTTGGTTTGTTTTATTACAGTTTGCTATCTCATTGCTCTTGTCATAATTATAAAAATATGTTCCGTAACAAACAAAATTGATCACTCATTTTCTTTTACCAAAATAAAATAAAATTGATCACTTATATCCTCCTTCTAACTTCTATATGTATACTTTGGTCTTCTTGGCCTGGTACCATGTATTGGAATTTGGAAACTTATGTAGGTGTGAATATTTGCGTATATATATGATCTTGACGTAGATTTTGAACCTATAAGATATAAGGAACAAAGTGCAAGAAGACAAATAACAACTTGCCAACAAAAAAAAAGAAGTTCGAGTAAAAGAATCACATCTTTTTAGCATAACCCGAAAATTTAAATTCTATACATTGGTCCCATCAACGCGACTTTTTTTTTATTACAGAAAGTAAGATTCCAGAATCTCCATCTTCCCTTGTTTAATGTACCATCATCTCTTAGTTTTTTTTTTTGGTTCTGTTTGTTAGTACTATATATTCGTTTTTTGTGAATTGAAATTGCGTTATAGAATGGATTCGATTAATTTATGTCAACGTAGAAATAGCAAACGTCCTTAAACTCACCACAGGATCGCTCTTATATACTTCCGAGTCCTCCCACCCACTGTGGTGTTATTAATACAATAAACGGGCTTGAAACTAACTAATTTAGAAAATTGCCATCTGTAATAAATAATGGGCCTGCAATCATCTCAAAACCCTATGAATTTCGGCCCATATGGAAGCTCACACGAATGGTTTGGTTTGACTTTTTGACCTGTATATGTAATGTGAACGTACAAGTACAACAATTAAACTAAACAGCGTGAATAAAAAACTTTATGACAACAACTAAGAAGAGAAGATAGACAAAGGGGTCTTGATTCTCGAAGAAGAAGAGAAGACATGGCAGTATAGTATTAGAAAGGAAAGAGAATCAGCTAATGAGTCTGCCTCCACAGACGAAAGTGACGATACATGACTCATCCACAAAGACTGTATAGTTATGAATTGGTTTGGCTAGCAATGGCGGAAGCCGGACCAGAAGGTCGCACACGCACTCGTTGTCCATTTGCTTCAACCACTTGCAGCACTCTTGTTGCGCAAACGTCTCTTCTCTGTGTCGATGATGGTGGCGGTGGTGGTGGCGGTGGTGTCGACGGCGGTGTTGATCGTGGCTGTTGTCGTCATTGTTGTGGTGGTCGGCGTCATGATTATGGTCGTGATTGTTGTCATTGTGATCATTGTCATGGTCATGGTTATGGTCATGGTCATCGTGAGCACGGTCATGATCGCGGTCACGGTCACGGTCGCGGTCACGGTCACGGTCACGGTCACGGTCATCGTCGTCATGGTCGTGATCATCGTCATGGTCGTGATCGTGGTCATCATCGTGGTCATGGTCATCATCATCATCGTGGTCATCGTCGTGGTCGTGGTCGTGGTCATGGTCATGGTCGTGGTCGTGGTGGTCATGTTCAGGAGGCGGGGGAGCGATGGGAGCAGGAGGTGGGGTAATGGGGGCAGGTGGTGGGACAGTGTGCATTGGGAGACGTGAGCAGGCGTAGTTAGCTAGGGCGTATTGAGACGCGCATAGTGGACGTGGTGGTGGAATCTGTATCACTCTCTGGCCTCTTGTGAAAGAGGAGAGAGCGAGAGCCAGAGTTACTGCAATAAAAAGTGTATCCATGGAGAGAGTGTGTGTGTGAAGAGATATCTTAGGTGTGTCTCTTTATATATTCAAAGTCGAGGAAGGCACAAAGAGGGCTGCAGAAGGATTTTAGGTGATATTGCGTTATCCATTTCATTTGCGTGACCTTGGTGTTAGGTTGTTTGTAGAGCTTTCTTTCAGGAGAGTGTTTCACATTGGTATAACAACAAGTCTTGTTCCAAATTCCACAACCAATTAAATGACTAAAACTACAATTAATAGCTGCAACTCCAAATGCGTGACCAAAGAAATGTAATTTAAAACTTGGATTGATCAAAAGAAAACACATGAGAAGAAGATAAAGATTTAAGCGTTAAGCGTTGATTGATCCTAATCTACAAGATGATTCCTGCTTTAAGATCTGTAAAGATCATATACTCAAACAAGTCTACACAGCATCTCACAAAACGAAGAACTGTATGTGAATATGTAACATTTAGTCGCTGAAACCGTTCTAACTAGAATCAACTCCCTGAGATGGAGAAAACAAGTGAATTCAAGATTGCAACTGAGAGAGGTGATTAACATTTGATTATTTATCTCTTATTAGCCAAAAACTTACAAACTTAACCATCCACCCTAAAGACCAAACCAGGCCAAGAACTATGCCTAGAGAAAAAACAGAGGACATAAACAGAGTCTTGATTGTAAAGTTAATCACAGAGACGCTCTATCGGTTCATTGCTTTTCGCTGCTAACATCATCTCCCTGTCTTTCTGAACTTGTTCCCTCTGCAGCTTCAGTCTATCTTTCCTTTCTTGCCATCCTTCCTCTAATAACCTCAGGAACTTATCCTTAATAGCAAGCAAAGGATCTCTATCAACAAGCTCATCGTCTTTATAAGCTTCTCTCAACACTGCAGTCTTGATCCCTCCTTTTAACGACAAGTAGAATATACCTGAATGACGAGTGAAAACACTCGAGAACGCGTTGGAAAACCGGAACTCATCGCAGAACTTGCCAAGTGTAGGCACAGGGACTCTTTTCAACAGTGACAGAGAAAGCAATTCGTGCACAACACCAACAGTTCGTTTCTCCATTTCCTTAGAAGCTTGGTCTAAATGAGACACATCCTCATATGGTGATATGTAGTCTTGCTCTAACCAATCCCTAGTCCACTCTCTCATCTCCTTCCTTAGGAAAAAACCAGACGGCAATTTCACATTGTAATTGGGTCGAATCCGGACACCGGTTTTAAGGGTCTCGTCTTCTGCTCTCAGCTCAATCTTCGATTTGGCGAAATCAGGGTTCCAAGAGACTAGCTCAAGAAAGGACTTACCTTCTTCAGGTAAACCGGTTAGCCTGAAGTAATTAGGGTATTTCTGAACCAATTTCATCAGAAAATCGTTCGGAAATCCGAAATCTCTCTTCACATGAACCAGTTTATCTGCACTGATAACCTTATCTTTAGCCATCATCAGCAATTGGCAGAGCTTGGAAACAAGTAAAGGCTCATTCTCAGAGTAAATCCTCTGCTCTTCGTCGAGGAAAGCTCTGAGACGAGGCGTGGGGCGGAGGAATTGGACGGGATCGGACTTGGGTTTGATCCGATCGTAGTAGATCTCGAACAGGGAAGGGTTCATTTCAACAAAGCTCTTAGCTTTGAAAGTGAGACGTAGCCTCTCGCGCCGTTTTTCGAGGTATCTGAGAGGAATGACTTGACCTGGCTCGTTCAGGACTTCTTTCACAACCCGAGCACAGAGCTTGTAACGCTTGTCCTGCTCGATGGCTTCGTCTAGCCTCGTGTCTTTCTTCCATACCACTTTCAGGCTCGAGATCCATCGGATTTGAATCCCTAAACTATGTTCTTTGGCATGTTTCAGAGATTTGATGATTTCGTAAGAAATGGTTAAGTTTCTGAGCACCATTCCTGATTTGATCTTAGCAGAAATTAGGGTTTTTCGCCGGAGCGTGAGAAAGAAATATGCCTTTAAACCCTGAAAGACCAGAACTACAAGATCACCACGCGTGTTAAGAGCAAGTTTAAACCACGCGCATCGTTTTTGAACTTTTTGTTTATCAAGGCAAATGTTTTTAGCACCAATCAAGAAGACAACACCATATTGTGGTCTTTTTTGTTCTTATTAGTATCTCTATTTACAAAACAGAACTTCCGATTGATGACCAAATGACAGTAGGTATCGATATTTTCGATGATTACAATTAAAAATTTACATTATGGTATATACGTTTAATTAAATAGCTAGTTAATTAGTTTGGAACTGAACTAATACATAACCAAGAAGAAAGGAATTTGGTGATTGATTATATCATATGTATATGGATCAATCATGGGAGGAGAGAAGAAAGACAGCACATTTCCAGATGATGTAAAGACGAGCCCTTTGCTCCTTTATCTGCTTCGAACATCTTTTCCATGTCCTAACCTTGGTTACACTAGTGCAGCATCTCAATACTACTGTCCCTGCCATTGAGATCCTATATATCGAGAAATTTTCAAAGTAAACTATTCGTGTGTGTGTGTTTGGCTGCTAGAGAGATAGATTGCTTATATACTAGTATACATGCTGACTCGAACTCGATTCAAATAATTTGGCACATAGTGTAGAGATAATTTGGTAGATATAATCTAAAATGCAAATATAGGATAAAATTAAGATACATTATTGAACTGAATAATATGGAGGACCTACATGTTTCTAAGTGTGAAGAAAAGGCATGATGCTTTCACCATTAGCTTCGCTTTTGAACTAAAACCTTATGTTTAGTTTCTATCATTGATTAAATGTTCGAAACAATTTGGTATCATTTTTTTTTTCCTTTTTTCGAAAAAGCTTATCATGTTTTCAAATTTGATTTTGCGGTGAGGATATTGTTTGAACAGAAAACTTCTGTTCATGCACACATGAGTCTTAATGATGGAGCCTGTGGTTTGTGGGTCTTTATGTCTTGCTGTGTGTTAGGTGCGAATGGAATGATTAAATATCTCTAATTTGGTAGTTAGGAAATGTAATTAAATAAATCACGATCAACTTCTTAATTATGGATTTGCTTACGAGTTTAGCATGAATGTTACGTTCATCCCACCACATCACTCATTTCATGCCATTGACTATAAGCTTTGGAATTGATCCAAATTGGTATCAGTTAAACTATTAATTAAGAGGGTTTCCGTTTCTAATTTCATTGTGTTGTTAAAGAAGAAAATTGTATGCTTTCATTGTATAATTTCCCTAAATTTCTCACTATGCCTCAACTAAAGCACCGAAATGGCTACACCAAAGCCCTTGAATGTATTAAGCACCATAGCAAAAACGATGCAAATAAAAGGCAGTGCAATGGTAGTTGAGCCAGAACCTAAAGGACGGGGCTCTACACAAATCTCCAAACTAAGTAGCTTTGTTCGGGTCACGTAGACTCATGGAGGAAAGCTCGGGGCTTGCTCACTTTCGGGAGTAGTTGGTATTGGTCCCTATCTTCGGTTTTGAAAACTCTTGACGGGATACCCAGTGCTAATCGAAGAAGAAGAAAAAATGTAAATATAATACACAGAGAAAAAATAAAATGGAAAAGACAGTACACTAGTTGTAATGTCTAATTAGTGATTATGGGATAGGTGGGTCGTTTGTTCACAAAATAAAGCCATAAAAATGGTTAATGTTAATAATATCAGTAGTTTGACTAATCTCTAACAAAAGCAAAAGAAACTGATAAGACAAGAAAGAAGAAGGATGGATGCATGAAAGAGTGGTCAAGGTCTCCTTTTAAGTACTCCTTTTTTCTCCTTTGTACTCTCTATTTCTTCAATTGTCTGCCACGTTTCACAAACAGCGCACGTGAGAGTGATACGCCACTTATAATCGATACATTACAGATGGAAAGAAGTTCTCATTGAACACATGAGACAGATTTAAACATTAATTATCGTCGAAACTGAGTAATTTGCACCATAAAAAGTAAATGGTGAGAGTGATAGATAGACTAAAATGTCTTTTGGTATCCTAAGACGTTGTTATAGGCGTTCTCTTGAGTGAAAATCATTGATGTTTTATTTTGATCTTGCTGATTTCGTCTAATCTTTAGCTTAGCTGGTGGTTTGTATTTGTTGGAATTAGTTTTTTTTTTTCTTTTTTTTATGGGTTCAAATCAACTTATTGGAATCACCTTTGATCAAATTTCACAAAAGAAATGGCTAGTAGAGTTACACATAAGATGAATACAAGGCCCATATGGAAGGTGCAATGGGAAATGTAGAAACTTGACTGCATGACCGAGAGTATGAGAGAAGTTTCTTCCAAAGGAGTCAAATATCTCTGTGCGTGTTCACAATTCTTGTGCAAGGGCTTTCTCGATGTCTTTCTGTTATGCAGAAAACAAACATGAAGTAAGCCATAAAAGAGTGATATGATTTTATAATAGAATATGAAGAACAAGAGAGTTAGAGACCTGGATGGATAGAGGTGAAACAGTTGTGCCATAACGATCAATGACTTGACCATCTTTGCCGACCAAGAACTTGGTGAAGTTCCATTTGATACGACTTCCAAGAAAAGAGGGTTTCTTAGATTTGAGGAATTTGTAGACTGGTGCAGCGTTTTGTCCATTTACACGCACCTACACACACACATAGATGATCATGATCATTCATGCTTAGTTATAAACTTACAAAATCAGCTACCTATTAAAGGCATATGAAGAAGAAAAGTGTCTTGTTTGTTGAGGTACCTTTTGGAAAACAGGGTATTCAGCCTTAAAGCGAGTACAAGCAAATTGATGAGCCTCTTCGCTGGTGCCAGGCTCTTGGGACAGAAACTGGTTGCAAGGAAACGCCAATACCACAAAACCTGATGATGATCCAAAGGAAACCAAAACAAAAAATCTTACATAAACGATGAAGTAACAAGGGAAAGCAAAAGAAGAAGAGTCTTCTTTATTAGAAAGGAATATATACATTCCTATTCTAATATTCTTGTATGGTCTGACCTTGATCTTTATATTTCCGGTAAAGTTCCGTCAGCTGGGTGTAATTGGACTCCGTGAATCCGCTGTTCCCCAAATTGTTTGTTAACAAAAAATTTAGAATCAAGAAATAATAATTAACTAGAGAGAAGATGATCGGAGGATCTGACGGACCATTTAGAAGCGACGTTGACGACGAGCAGCACTTTCCCTTGATACACGCTTAGGTCAACCTCCTTGCCGGAGCTATCCTAATTTCCGATAGATCAGACAAACAAGTCAGAAACGCATTCATTCATCAGATAAACAAACAATGAAGAAAAGGGATTCATAAATTAGAAAACCTTGACGGTGAATTGATGGATTGATTTCTCCGACACAGATGATGATGATGAAGCACCCATCTCTCGATCGATCTCTATCGCACAGAAGAAACTAATTAAAATTATTTGAAGTCAACAGGTCTCCGCTTCTTCATTGTTCATTTTATCTCGCAGCAGCATTACAGCTGTTATGTTAATTCCTTGGTAACAAACAAACCCATCCCTAATTGTTTTTTCCATTTGCTATTTAACTAATTAATCGCCTCTTTGACCATTTTTTAGAGACATCTCATCTCTCCAGGTGACAGAAATGCATATTAGTGTGTATTACCACCACTCCCCAAAAATAAACCAAAAAATTTTGTTTACAAAATATCAAATGCCTAAATCAGTGACAGTATTGCCTAACTCAAATCTCTCTCTCTCTACTACAACAAATGGCTTTTCACGACTGTTTCTTTAGCCTTCTCCACGACGTTTTTGGTCATATGTACACACACCAACTGTGCCTTTTTTCTTTTGTATATTAACATCTCTCTCAAGTGGCCCAGGTCTTTCCAACCTACACTTGTTTCTCCCTATTTCTTCTTTTCCATGACTATAGCCCAAATGTCTTTCATTTAGAGCAGACTGCACCTTTGCCCTTCTTCATCTCTTGTCTCCCACTCACCTTTGATGCCACGTCCCTGGATCTGCATATCCACAAACATACTCCAAGTTCATTTTTATATTCAAGATATACCCACAGGACAAGCAAAACAATCTCGAATCTCAGAGACCTAATGATATAAAATCCCCAGTCAAAAGAAAATGTCAGAGTTTCTAAACCTAGGAAACAATTCCAGTATAAGAAAAGGCTCTGATTCATGACGTGGAACAAGTATGAATTTCCATATTACCTCTCATTCCTACTGGAACAGGACCTTCCGAATGCTGCTTATAGTGATAAGAGTGTCTATTGTTATATGCACGCGGAGAATCACTCCACCTATTGTTCTGCAACCTTCCTGAGTCACGGTGATGCCCACTGTATGAGCTCGATTGATGAGGTCCTTTGTGTCTGTCATGATATCGTGGACCTGCAATATAAAAAAAAGAAAAGCATTCACGCCTATTAGCATCCATGAGCAAGTGCTTGTGTGCGCAGATATGCATTCATATATGCATTCATATATGCCTATTAGCATGCATGAGAATTATAAGGAAAAAAAAAAAAAAGGTATCGGAGTCCACCATGAGAAGAGGGCGGATGATATCTCCAATTGTCTCGATTCTCGCATGGTTCAGGCCTCATTCTCTCATAGCTGTCTTGATAATTCCTTTCGTCAAATTCCAGTGTGTAATGAGATCTGTGAGGGTATGATAGACCTTCTCTCCGCGACTTTATATGGTGGTCCGGCTCCATATATGAATAATGATGTGATGGCGGAGGAGGTGGGGGATGAGAAGATGGATATGGCCTATGCTGGAAGTTAGAACCCTCCCCACGTGGCATGCTTTTTGACAAAGATACTCGGGAACTATAAGATGGTTCAGGACTTCCGTAATGCATTGGGGGATTCATCCTTGGAGGACCGGCATGATAGTCGCCCTTGAATATTAACCACAAATTAAGTTATTAACTATGTCTGAATCCTCACTTTGTTAACTGCAAAAGATTCTAAAAGAAGAAAAAGGACGCACCTGCATGCTGGGATTTCTGCGGTAGTCAAAGCCATTTGAGTAGGAATTAGACATTGCCAACTGAGCATTCTGCGAAGGGCGAGCTGGTGGAGATGACGAGGTAACATTCTGATGTGAAGTTCCAGGGACAAGCAGACAATTTGCAGACTCTCTATTATCAGCTTGATCTGTGATCGCACTAGCACTGCTTCCACCTTCCCAAGGTGGAGCCACGTCTTCCATTTCAAGCTCACCATCAACATCTTCCAGTATACGGGTATGCCTTTCGGTAATGGACGGTGTGACATGTTCTTCAAGGCTTCTTGACTCGTGTTCAGGGGTGACAGACTCAAAATCACCCCCATCCGAGTCACTTCCTTCGTCTTCATCCCTAAGTATTGGAGGTATGCAGAATCCATGAAGCTGGAGAGTTGAATTACTGAAACAAAAAGGTGAAAAAAGTTATGACCCTAGAGATAAAGAAATCAAGATCCCAAAACTGATTAGACTCAACTCTCACCTTCCATATTCATCCACCAGTATACCCTCCATATCTCTAACAGGGTCATCCAGCGCCCTTTCTGTTCGAGCGGATCGCCGAGAATAGAGGCAAGCAGGAACATTACTAAGCGAATCAAGTTCTCTTATATGGTGACGAACTATAGATTCAGGAAGGATCCGTCTTTCAAGCCAAAGCCTCAAAACCTATATAAGAGCAGAAAGGGTGAGAGTTAGTATTCATAAGAAAAAGAATATCTAACTAAAATCGCATACCTTCAAGCACTGTTTTCGGTTTTCTTGTGTGGTAGCTCCAGCTGGGACAGCAGCAGTTAATAGGCGAGGTAGCATAGCCTGAATGGATGAAAGATAAACACCACCAGCATCACCTGAATAGAAAGGTAGTATTCACAAAGTTAACTCGCCATTGAGAACATCAATGATGCAACTAAGCAAAAACAGCATACTCACCATTCAAACCTTTGGAGCACTGAGCAATAGAATCCACAAGGAAAAATAAATCCACCCTCCTTTGTAAATTTGACTCACTTTCCAAAGTGTGGGCCAGAATTTCCATCGCCTAATTTTAGACATAGAGATTCTTAGAGCATCATTAACAACATTAGACAAAAGTCTGCAAAATAGTGTTTTATAAATTACACAAAAGCACCGTGCAAAAAGTCCCTTTCCACATTAAAACGGTAAGATAAGATAATAAGGATTGCCCTAGTCCTTTGCTTGAAAAGAGTGGCTGGATGCCTACAGCATCCTAAAATCAGTAGACAAAACAATATATATAAGGTGTTTCTCTAATTCGTAGTAATACATAAAGTTGGTATTGACAATTTGACATGTTCTCGCAATTAACTATTTGATAAATGCAAATAGGTATATAGCATGGGACAGATCCAGGTACAATGTTTTAACAATCTATAAGAAGAAATTTGTCTCCGATTGGATTCCACCTCTAATTAACATGTGGCATCCACAAACAGATAAGACAAGATCACAAGCAGAGAGAACGTTTCATACCTTTGCTGAAACGCCAAATTTCGCCAAGTCCATAGCCAAGCGAGTTGCTCGGCCAATGGTCTCCTTTGTCCTCACCAATGAGTCAAGTGCAGTCTCAAAAGACTCAACAGTGCATTGCACATCAGAACTAACAACTTTCTTCACCTGAGTTGTGCCTGTTTCAACTTTGCTTTCTTCTTTGACAGTGTCAACATTTAATGATTTGTTCTCACCATACTGAACATTGGTGCTGTAATAACTGTTGTTCTGCATAGCATTTTCACTTTCTGCGGTAGAAATTCGGCATACTGAGTTGCAATTTGGAGTACCCCTTGCAGGAGATGAATTCAATTTTTCACGTGAAAAGTTCTCAGATACTGAGATAGAATTGGTGGCTTGCATCTGCTCCTTCTGCTCATCAACCTCACAACTGCCAATGCACACAGACATACCATACTGTTAGTCAACCAGTTCCGTGAATTGGAAAAACTTGACCAAGATAAAGTCTGAAGAAACTTAATCTAATTGATGTTTTGCTTAAACTCAATATGCATATCCTCTACATAGACTTTCAAAGCAAGAGAAAATTTAAATAGGAACTGGGAATCTTCAACTGTAAAAGGAAAATGCAAATTACAAAGAAAGAAAGAAATAACAAAGAAATGGAATTTTATGTCAAAAAGTGAATAGATAGATTCCTAGTCATGTTCTACATCAATCTGCCTATGAGGACTCCATGCATAAAATATTCCAATGTGGTTAGAAATTGAACACATGATTGTAATTAGAAAAGTTTTTCTAATAAGGAAAATCAAAAAAGGAAACAACATAGAATCAGAGGTTAGTATAGGAGTAGAGACAAAATCAGTAGACTCACCTCTTTTCCAGCTCTCTGTTCTCCACAGCATCTGCACAGTGACTATATACAGTTTCATACTGAGGTTCCGCATCATCTACGATCATTTCACTTTCAGTAGCAGAGAGTACTGGATTCTGTATCATGTGAGCTTGTTTGTCACTATCAAGTTCTTTACCGGGACTTCCTTGGTTTTCTTTCCAAAGAGTATTTTCAGTCTCCTGCAGGTTTTCAACCTCCTGATAATTGACCACTGAACAGAACAATGGAGGCGGCGGTTCTAAGGCTTGGGACTGAACAACCTGAGTCATACAGTAATCAATTTTCTCACATTTTCCATTAAGAGAATCTCCAACAATGACCAATGAATGGTCACTAGAATCATACTCCTGGATTTTGTGTTGGTGAGGAGATTGAGCAGGTACCACTGTTGTTGTCATATCCAAACTCGAGCATAAACCGGGGGACTTATTTGCAGATGAATCAACGATATCAGGATTCAAAGGGGTTTCATGTTTCTCACTTTGATGTGAGCATTGTATATCAATAGGATCAGTCTCACTAATTAGACAGTTCCCAGTTTGCGATTCCTCAGAACATCCCTGAACTACTTCAGGAACACGAGCTTCTGTTTCTACCAAACTGCTAAGTTGGTTAGATTGTGCTCGAGTTACTTCATCATCTAGTGTCATGGTAAACTCGTTCTCATGGAAATTCACAGCCGTTTGTCTATCTCCTACAGTCTGAACACAGGCCACAGAAGGAGACATTCTGTCTGAAGGTTTCTCCATATGAGAAGGCACTACATCAACCATAACACCTGAAAGCTTAGCAGACAACTCAAAGCTGTTAAATTCTTCGGCTGCAGAAGTATCATGACCAGAACCAATACCATTTTCATGATTCACAGAAGGGCTTGTCTGCAAAGCTGCACTTAGTAGGGTGTCTTTCGACGATCTCTCTTCCACCTGTGAAGAGGCATTGACCTTTTCATCAGCATAAAAAGCTCTACTCATTCGAACTCTGGCTCGCTTTACCAGAGGCAAATGTTCATCACCATTCTCTTCACAGGGCCTCTCATTCAGCCTTTCATGAGAATTTTGAGATCTCTGGCAGCTATCACATGCATTGGGCCCAAGACCTTCTGCTTCAACTTTAGCAGGAGGGTCAATAATGTCACTGGTTTCACGTTTTCTGGTGGGTTTCCTCTTCTTCCTCTTAACCATGGTGCTAATATGAAAATCAAGCCCTTTGTTAAGCTCATGACCTCCGTCACAACCCTCACCAACGGCATCAGAATACTCAACTTTGGAACCAGAATCCACACCATTGCCTTCATTCCTACTATTATTGTTAGATTCAACTGTAGCAATTTCAGATGCGTTGTCCTCATCAGATCCGTGCAGATTTAGATCTGATGAAACCACGTCATCTGATTCAGATTGACCTGACGTACGGATTCTTTTTCTCCTTCTTATAGCTTTGCCATTTATACTATTGACACTTGGACCACCATCACTGCATTGAAGCATGGACCTTTGAACTCTATCCAATTCCAACCTTGATGAGATTTTAGAGTGCTCAACCGGTAATATTATACTCTGTGGAGCATACTTTAGAGCCCGCACCCTTTCATTTCTTCTCCTTGAGGAATATGTAGCTATCTCACATAGATCTTTAGCTGCTGCACTATCACAGGCACCATTATGAGCTAGAGTGTTATGACGCAGGGCTAGCATTTGTTCAGCAGCTGAAGCATCTTCGCTGAGAAGAGTCAACTCATCTCTACCATGACTAGAACTTGACTCTATTTGAGTGTCAAGTCTTGAACCAATTAGATTTTCACAGGCCTGAGGCAGCTGTGAAGTGTTCCCAGAACTTCCAGCAGTTGTTTCTTCAGCATATTTAGGCCCACTAGCTTGGTCCTGCTGCTTCAGCTTCTCGTAACTCTCTGTGATCTCCTTGACAGCACGGACAAAATCTGAACCTTTGGCGTGCCGTCTTGTCAAAAGTGATTGCTTCTTCTCCTCAGTAAATGATTCAACATCACCATGATTGCAAAAAGCTCTGCACATACACCAGAAAATATTACTAACTGCATACCCTAAAATAAATAACATTTAACTGATCTAGAGGGAAGAGACAGTGAGCATAGTTTACTACAACCTTGGACTGATTCCTTAAAAACCAATTAAATTTGAAAAGCAGACAGTTGTGCTAAAATGCTTCGTCATAATAATTATACATCAGTATCCACTTAACCGTGGGAATGAATGAAGCAACAAAAAGAACATTCGCTAAATGCTGATGCTAATCTGCAAAGTAAATGATTAAAGAGTTTTCAGAGAATTCAACATGCAAAAGGCTTTAAGATAAATGATAACAAAAGTCACCATCCAACAGATATGGAAGCTCTACACAAAATTGCTAACGATAAGTTCAACAAAGAAGCACTATTGCGAAACATCTGGAAAGAAGAAAATCGACTCAATTATCATTAACTCAAGTGAACACAGAAGTTCAAACCAGGAATGATTCAGATTCTAAACCAAGTAAAATTAGAGCTTAGTGGTGTCTGTTAGAGAACATACATCACAGCAAATTGATCCTGCCGGAACAGGAAAGGTTAAAATCTACAGCCATAACCAAGGTACCAGCTTCTACGTCCTAATCTAGTGAGACAAGAACCGAAGTTTATCTCCTCGAATAAGAATCATAATAAAATGAATTAATCAACTCAAACGGGGACACAAAATTTAAGGACCTAAAATAAGTGTAGGATGACAAATAGGAACTCGCACTGAAAATGTAAGCATTTGGGAAGTATGACCAGAAAGCAAAACAAAATATATGAGGGTGATACTAAAGGCCTGAGAACTCACATCTGTTGAGTGCCAAAAAAGTGAACAGTTACTTTCTTCGAATCGGCTGAGTGGCCCCATTTTTCCGGTTCGTCAACCTGAAATCACTCCCAGCAATTAGCACAGGAGCAAGTGATCCAAAAAATCAAATTCAAACTGGTCTGGAAAGTGGCAAATGGGATATTATAGGGAATAATCATCATATATCCAAAACTTAGAAGATGTAAAATGGCCTATAAAGTTGCTAAACGAAAGTCTGGATCAGTGGTAATCTACTAACAACTACAACAACTAATCACGGGTATTCCTGCAATCTGCCAAAAACTAGATAAGGTCACCAACCCCTCTGAAAATATCCATATCCCTTAGGCAGTTGCTAATCCCAGAGAGGAACTTTCATCTGAATTATATACAGATGCACATACATGCAACTTCAAACCCTAAATTTATAGCTATTTCTACCGTCAACTGGAAACTAAATCATGAATCTAATAAGCAATTCTTGCAGAACCAAACAGAAAAGAGAAGAAATAGCAGAAAAAGCAAAGCCATAGATGCACATACCACGGCAGGCCAAGCAGGAAATCCTTTGACTTTGGCAAGAACGAGATCGCCAACCTTCCACTCTCGGCGAGCGGATGATGCCGCCGCAGCCCTACCACCCCCTCTCTTGCGGCTCGGAGCCATCGGAATTCAGAAGAAAAAAAAACAACGAAAATCAGAAAAGGAAAAGGTAAGGATTCTAACTCTCGAAGTTAAGCCAGAACCACAGGCGAAAATTAGCAGCTCGGCAGTGCCTAGGGTTTTCGGAGACAGATTCCGCTAAAGAACTCGCAGGCATTGAAAATTCCCAACCCAATCGACGGATGTAGGCACGCAAGACAGAAGAAAATCGGTCCCGTAAACCCTAATTGAGATGAGGGAGAGAGACAATCGAAGATTTCTGGTGGATTCTATCGCTTTTGTGGAAGAGAAACATTCACACACGAAACCCAGGAGAGGGAGAAGAAAATGAAAAGGAAGCTGCTCTCGATATGAGGAGTATGTATATTTTTGTTAATCGTTTGTTCGGTCGGTGTAGGGTTTGCCAATTTCCAAAGGCGATGTCTAACGTGCGCCTTACACGCGTAGGTTAACTTTATTTCCTTTAAAAGGTTAAAAGAGCGAATCTGACTGGTATGTACAAAACGTCGATCAGAGTTAAAAAAAAGAAAAAACAAATCCACGTGATTCAACCACTCCTCTAAGCCCATTCTATTTGAAACGGAATGTATGGGCTTTAATAAAGTCCATTCAGCCCATTATTAGCTTAACCTCGTTATCCAATCCATCAAACATTTTCGTAGTAGTTTGTAGTTGTCATGTGTTGACCACTACAAAAAGCAAAAAGCATCAGTTCCCGATCTTGAAAAACTCGACCAAGACGTTGACCACTAAAAAAATCTTCCTGTTGGACGGACCTTTTGGGAGCTTATGCTGCCTTTCATGCGACTGCTTTGTGGCTCTTCTTAGTTTGGAAGATTACTTCGTATTTGCCACGTTTCTCGACTGCAATTGAACGTGACACGTGTTCCGGGAGATATTTTTGGTTCCAGAAAAGTACGTTTCGGATTCGCGTTTCCGTCTCTCGCTCGACACGTGGCACTCCCATTCCTTAATTTTTTCCTTTAATACCAATCGAGACGTCAGTTTATACCTCCGATTCTCTGTTGCAGCGCACGCAATCACCAATGGACACGCGTCACAACTACCAATGATAGCTCGACACATTTAGCGTCGGGGAGCTCCATGGATCTTTTATTCTAGCATAAAGCCACGTGTGTTATTCTCGAGCACCGGACCAACTGATATAAATACGATAGATCACGACGCGCGTGTTTAGACCGCAAAAACTCAAATGCTTCTAGAGGGAAGATTCTCCGTCGTCCAGATGAACACGAATAGACGGCTCAAATTTAACCAACCGAGTCGATTACCCAACTCGGGTAAGTCAGGTATAGAGAATGAGCGAGTCCTGGTTCTTGTCTTCGAGTCCATTAGCTGGGACATCCACACGCTATGCACAATCGCCTCCCTCAGCCGCAGATTCTGCGCAATCGCCAGACGAATTCTGTGGCGGCGGCTCTGTGTGAACCGTGCGCCAGGGATGGTGGCGGCATTGTCCGGCGAAGATCCCAGCGGTCGAATCGACGGCGGCTGGCACGCGTTAGCGAAACTCATGTTCTTCTGCGGCGGGGGTGAGTCGACTCGGTATTTCAATCTGAGTCAACCGACGTCGGGTCACTTCGCCTGCGAGTCCAGATTCTCCAAGACATCCGGGAGATTCTTCCTGCCAAAGAATTGCCGCCGTGATCTCCTATACATGAGCGATCCGTGCGAGCATCAGGCGGTGGGTGGAGATGAGCATTTAGGGGTTTTCAGAGGGGTATTTCGGGAATTTATGAGGTCAAAGACGAGGGAGTGTCTCGTGAGAAGACAAGCGGCGCTGGAGGAGAAGGTTAGGTGTCCGTATTGCGGAGGGCGCGTGTGGAGCATGACGGCGGCGCGTCTCGTCCCGAAGAGTGCGGCGCGGCGGCTGGGATCACGTGAAGGTGGGTTAGAGTTCTTCGTGTGCGTGAACGGTCACTTGCACGGCACTTGCTGGCTGATTCCGCTTTCATCGGAGGAAGAAGACAATGGAGAAGACGACGACAACAGTGACGGAAGTGTGATCTAATCCAATGGTGGTGGCGATGTCCACGTGGAATTAGGTCTCTTGGGCCATATGCAAACCACAAGAGGAAAATCTCAGTTAGATTTCTCCTATGAGATGTGGAGCTCACTAGTAGTAGTTGCAGGCTGATTGTGGATCGTGAGAAGATCTTTCTATCTATCACCGATTTGTCTAGTTTGGGTTTAGATAATTTTGGTACACTACACACTCATAGATAATTTTGGTACACTACACACTCATAGTCATAGATCATTAGAATTTTATTGTATCTGGTTTGTTTTATTGCGAAATGTTGGCCATTAATTTGGTGAAGTATAAAAAGAAATTGAAACAATAACATTTGGTTTTATTACATCTTCCCCTCTGTTTCTATGACTATAACAATGGCGATATGTTGCAAACAGCAAATGAGTTCCATAATCCATACATAAAATTTCATATATAGTGAGGTGAGCTTGTCCTCTCAATTGGCACACCGGTTACAGTTGTTGGTGAGGTACGCCTTTTATCTGTCACCGGTTCCAAAATCTTCTTATATTACTACCAATATACGTTCTACATCTCATTTGTATTGTTTCTTACCATGTCATCAGGTTGTTAAGGACGGTGTCCGTGGTTTCAGGATTCAAAACCCCGAGAATGGACTTTTCTTTGTCTCACCTGTACCGCTCGATAAGATCATCTTTCCGTTGGAAAAGTGGTCAAGGTTGTTTCTCTTCTCAGTATGGCTATTGTCTTCCTCGAAAACTGAGATTGAAAAAGTCTAAAAGGATCTCTTTGGCAGGAGGTTCAAATATGTCTCCATAGGTTTAACTGTTGTTGGTGTGATTCTGATTTCCAAGCATGTGATTCAGTATATTGTAGAGAGAAGGCGGGGGCGATTGTTACGGAAAAGGTAATGTCATATATTAACCAAAGCCATATACTTGCAAATAGATAGTCATTCCAAATTAAGTGTTGAGCTATTTGTTGCAGAGTTGCTGATGCAGCTGCTAAGAGAGCCGAACTAGTAACTGGAGGTATTAACATGTGAATCCTTTTTCTGCATACGCTTGGAATTGATTTGCTTACAAAAATGTCTCACCAGGATTGGAAACTCAACATGAGAACAGCTCAGATAATACAAGCAGAGATGGCCATGTACTTGATCTCTGTGTGATCTGTATGCTCTTCACATTGAAACCAAAAAAAAAAAAAGAGGTATGGTTTTTACAACATTATACTAGATCTGGGTTTATTTCGCTAATAAGAAAGAATATAGGATGTATTTTGCTATTTTAGAAACGTTCAGGACTAGAAAACAAATAAAAATCATTGCACGGGCCTGGCTCAACCCATCAAAATTCAAAGTCCAATTTTTCTCTAGTTAAAATTAAATCCCTCACTTCATCAACCCAGAAAAAACGAAAGTTAATAATACTATGAAACGTTTTAGGTTAACATCCCACATCGGTAATAAGAATAATATGACGTATCTATATATACATCTGCAAAGTAAAACCAAACACAATTGTCACTGGACGAAGTGAATGGGTCATATGGGCTTGTCCAAGTTCCGACCCAGGAAAGTCCCCGGGCCACTTATCCGCAGAGATGCGGCCTCGGTAACGAGAGAATCTTGCGGTGGAGAGATTCAAATTGCTGAGACGCGTGTGTGGAGCTTATGTGGTCTCTCCGCCGATGATATCATGGCCGTTCGACAGTTATTCACCTCTTCCTCTATGGACTAACTGAACGGGGCTTACGTTTCAATGACAAGCAACTTTTTCTTTCGTCGAGAGAATTTTGTCAAAATTAAAGTCAACAGCTATCATCAAAACACGTGATTCACGCGAATTGAAACGTGACAATAACAAAAGTGAAAAACATAAGTGAGAAGTACTTTTATAGATAGATCAACAAGTCTTGTAAGTGTATAAAGAATCTTTACAAGTTTTCGTCCACTCAACCGAAATTTACAGTGATAAGGGAGCTTCATCTTTCAATAAAGAAGCGAATCTCCAGCTCCAACGGAAGAAAAACTTGCACAAAAGCAAATTTCTTTTTAGTTAAAAAAGCGACCAAAAAACAAAAAAAGAGTATTATGAAAGAAGAAACTAGATAAATTCTGTTTTCCTTAGATATAGAAAAGACAAAGACAATCACATTTCCCCCCAAAGCGTAGAATCAAAGCAAAGCAATCGGAAAAAGAAATCCATAATCCCACTAATTTTTTCATATAATAATAAACCAACACCATAATCAGACATTCATGTAAACAAATAGACGATGCAGAGAGCAAATGATGATGACAACAAGAGAGGGTTTTTTCGGCGGCTTTTAAAGTTGGTGTTCGTTAAACTCATGGCGGGTGCGGGTCACAAGGAAGATAAGTCTGTGACAAAGAAACTGATCAAGAAAGAATCAAAGTCTGATATCACAATTTATTTCAAGCAAAGAGAAGAGTCCGAGGATAACAACGCTAATCCCATCAATATCTCAAGAAGCTCGGAGAAAGATAGGGTGATCATGCTGGTTAATGGTAGTAACGGCTCAAAGAAGAACTTAGCGAGTGAGCTAAACGTTAGGCGATCAGTAGCTCAAACTGGAGCTGGTGGTGTGACACAGCCGAAGCCTCTTTTGAATGATATAAACACTAAATCACATGCTTTCATTCAGAGTAGACTCGAGAAGATGCGAAAAGGCTTGTAGCCAAATGCATGATGAGTGTATGACCTCTCTGTTTTGACTCTTTTCTTTCTTCACCTCATATATGTCTTAAAGACTCCTATCTAGCTTTTTCATCAATTCAATTTTACGATACACATACTTCCTCCATTCTTCATGTTACATGAATGTATAATTTGTATTCTGAAATATATTTTTTTTATTGTATAATATCAAAATTTATGTGATTATCAAGAACCTCTTTTCAAAGCTAAGACACGTAAAGTGATGTATAGGTTCGTTGTGCACTTACCATGATTTATAAGCAGATTGGGAATCAAATCATGCTAAGGAAATTATAACAGATATGAGAGGAAAATTATTCCTCTCATTACATTATCCATGACATGATAAGTTTATTCCTTGCCTAATTTGAGATTATACATATAGCTTGCAAAACCACTGAAACTATTTTGTGTGTGAATGAACCCATTAGACAAATGAAGAGAAAAAGACACCTGCCTTAAACCATCTCAAATTCAATGCAAGGATCAATTGAAGTCATTGGAACTTGTCTCCTCTCTTCTTTTTATTTTTTTGGAGTTTCCTTATGTTGGATTTGGACACGTCTATGCACAGGCTAAAGCATGATGTCCAAGTGGATGATAGGAGAATCTTGACCTACACGTACCCGTAACACCTGTAGAATCTTGCATGTCACTAACCAACCCCTCTATATAGTATAACACAAAAATTATCATCATAACCTATTACATCTATAAAACATGACTAGAGGCATGATACCAACAAAAGCAAAGGTAGTAGTCATCTCACTGATTTGGGCTATTCTGGTGTTGGAAAGTGCAACAGTGTCAAGTGCAGTAGAAGATTTGGTGGTGGAACAGTGCAAGCACAACTGTAAACATGATATCCACAACAAGAAGAAAGAGTGTGAAGATAAGTGCAATGAACTGTTGATGATGGAGATAGAGAAAGAGACAAGTGGACGACAAGAAGAAGAACACAATCCCTTCTGTGAGGCATTTTGCAACCCCTTTGAAGGACTCTTTCAACATTGCATGGCCGTTTGCCCTCGCACCAAGTCCAAACCAGAGATGATGGTCATAGGAGGAGAAGGTGTTGCTAATGAGGGTTTGCAGACAAAATGCAACAGAAAATGCCTGTCTTACACCGAACCGGAGGCCTATAAAAAATGCATATCCGGATGCTTCATGTCCAACGAGGAAGTCTGTGAGACATCGTGCAGTATTCTTCAAGAGGAACCGCTCACTATAAGGTGCATGAGGATTTGCCATGAGAGAATTCCCGGAGTTGTAGCCTCTACTTAATGTTTTACGAGGGGACTTGTAAGGAATAAGTGTGTTTCTTTGGTGTAAGAATCCAAATTAAAAGAATATTTAACATTTGAGTTCCGGTTAAAGAAGAGACAAAAGATCATATTTTTTTGCTTAGAGATGTTAATATCATAACAGTTTTAGAGAACATCAAATCTATAAAGACTCAAAACGCATTGCTTTAGGGAGCAGAAAGAAGGTAGAAGAGAACATATTAGTTATGGCTCTGCTTGACACTGCTCTTCTCTGAAGTAGTGGTAGTAGTGCTTGGAAAAGGAGAGCCAAGCTTCGGATCAGGGGGAACAGTATCTTCCATGACCTTGGGGACAGTGAAATTGAAGTCTCCAAGTGGTGCGTTCCTGAATTCCGGATTGGCTTCAACGAAGGCAGCGATTTCATTGCGACTCCTGAGCTTCTTCCCGGTAGGAGTAAAGTAGTAGGTATCCATCTTAGAGTAATCTTTTCTGAGAACTAAGCTTCTCTTGAAACCTTTAGGCGTTTTGGGGAGACCAGGCTTGTCAATGACCCAAGTCCGAGAAGAATCGTAGTCAATATCAGCAGGCTCTTCACAAGACATGCCCTGTTTCTTCTGACAGTTAAAAGGATCCTCGAGCATTTTACTTCTGATATCTTCATATTCCTCCTGGCTATCAATCACCCTCCACTTGTGACAGTTATCGCACTGTGCAGCATAGGTATCAATCAACCTCCCAGGAGCAACATCTTTCTGCCATTAAGTCTCAGTGAAACAACCCCACACAAGACTTGTGAGCGTAGAAGAAATATATAATGTAAGGCAAGAATAAGGAGCGACACTACTCCAGCAAGCGTTAAAGAAAAGAACCAAGGCTTTCTTAGAGCAATAACTGAAAGCAACGACACATCACGAGACTGACTCAAAGTTTGCAAGACCAAAGATTTCAAAGTTAACTACCAACAATTTACTTCCAAGCACCAAAAAATCGTGAACCCCAAAACTGATAACCTAGAATTCTATGCCTTGTATAACTTCCTCCATCAATAGTAACTACTAATACGGGATCTGAGATCTCCAAAGACAGTAAGAACACGAAAAACGCATGCACTTTGACCGGAATTATAAGAAGGTTCGCATCTAACACAATAAAGAGAAGAAAAACGCAAAGAACGGAACCTAGAAAATGGAAAGCGAAATATATGTAAGTCATTGTGGGACTACCTTGGCTTTTGGTTTCGCTGGTTTTCCGATCTCCTCCTCTTCCTTCATCTCACTTACTTCCCCAGATTCTTTTTTAGTAAACTTTTTCTCCAAATCTTTGTGTCCCCCAAAAGTAAAACTCTCTCAAATAAGTCTTCCTGCGAACAGTGTGATAACCGCACAGCCTGTGCTTTAATGTATCACTGTGACGGACAAATCATAAATTAACACGTCGGCTTGAGCGAATTATTTGGGCTTCAGGCCCAGGTTTGTTTTGCAACAAAATATTATTATGGGCCTAATATTCATAAGTAAAGCCCATAATTCCCTTTTCTTATCTTGTTTCTAACGGATCATCGGACTACAATGTCGTTTTTTCCCCCCGGAAAATTAGCTGAAAATATCAAAATTCTAAGAGGAAGATCAGTGATTCTGTTTATCTTCATTATCATCTTCTACTACGTCGTTTTGTTGACTGATTCTCACTGTTCCGATTCTTAGTCCTTCTCTCCCACGAACACTAACGATCTCCGGTGAATCTACTGCCACGCTGGCAATCTCTAACCGTCCTTCGCTTCTCACTCTCCTGTGATGAAATCTCGGCCGTCCGTTACAATCCAGTGTCGTCAAAAATGGTGGCAGATCTCGCTTCCTCGTCACGCTTCTTCCTCTCCGCGGCGACGGCGCCTTTGATCTCGACTCCGTCAGCAGCGGCGGTCCATACGGTCCCCACGGCGATATCTTCCCTCCTAGATAGAAACTGTAACTGTTATTTTTCGAAGAACACGAGAAATATTCGTCAAGAATAACTCCACACACACCTCTATGTTCCCTGCACTCGTCGTCGGGATTCTCGTGGTCTGATTTTATCTCTAGAGATCTGCTCACGGATAAGCTTTGAAGAGGTTCGCCGCCGGAATCAACAGGAGTGCTCCAGCGCCGTCGATGGGAATGCGTAGGCGTGTCTTCCTCTGCCATTGACGACGTGCGGTGTTCTTCATCTATATCTCCGGTGAGAATCGTAGAGGATGACGTCATGATTAACATAACCGCTCGTCCTTCCCTGTTCTCTACTCTCTACGATCGCAACTCTGCATCATTTTTTGGGCCTTAAACGAGATTTAATGATTTATAGTATTTGGTGGGGCCTCTGCGAGAGGTTTTGCCAGCGTGGCAAACAGATCAGGATTTACTCATTTAACGGGCTTTTGTAAACCATGACACCTTGTAAGTAAATTGGTCCGCATGGTCAAATTAAACCTTGTCTTGGAAAAATCTTTTCACCTGTAAAATATTAATCTCACCGTCCTTTTTCTGGTGGCAGTAATTGTGAACAAAATCTTAAATCATATTAACTTTAATTTTTGGGAAATACGCATGCAGCACATCGAATGATTTTTAAAAATATTACATGAATTTTTCTACGAAAATTTTGAAACTAGTTTCTAAACATTACTACAGTATTAACTAATGGCTGCAATTGAGAGGGTGAAAACATTGAATTGGGTCATTCCCCATCAGTTTTAAAAAACTATAAAGTTAATTGGGTCGTAATTGCATAAAACGTTATTTCTTTCCCGGAAATAATACTCAGTTCATTAATTTGATGGGCTTATAGAACGATATTCTAAAGCCCATTATACGGGCCACAAGAATCTTTTGAGACACTCGACAAATGGCAATCGCTAAAAGCAAACCCAAAATGTTTTAACGATATGTGATAACTCCTGAGCCATGCATGCTAATTTTGCTATGTCATTTTGTAAGAAAACACGTTACTACAAGTTGTCTTTGTTTAGACCGTTAAACGGCATGCAGTCTATTATTCTGGACTAACTCCATGTGAATGAAAACATACATATGATGACGAGTTGATGATGAATGCGAAAGTGATAAGAGAGCGATGATGTTTAATGGTCTTTAGGGTTTGAGATATTCGAGATGAATAAGGTTCGTGTCTGAATCTCTAGGGGTTTAGGTTAATAGGCTAATAAAGACAAAAGCATCGTTGTTCAATGCTTTTGTCTCTTCTTTACTTTTCTTCTCTTTCGTTTTCTTTTTCTATTTTTCTTCCATTTCTATGAATCTCTGCACATCTAATACACTTTCCATTCGGAGTAGCTCTACTCTTTAACTTCTTCCCATATTTTATAGTCTCGTTATTTCCCCTTTACCTCTTTGATTTTCTCTTCTATGATCAGGTTATTTTGTTGTCAAGTGTGGATTGGATTTATTTTCTTAATTTGGTAATATTTTATTTTTCTTATGTTCTAGTATTTCTTTATGATGTACCGACAAAAAAACAAAAATAAACTATCATTCGATATGGGTTGAGTTATTATGGTTTGATTGATTTAAATATATTAGAATATATACATATCTGTGTATACATTTATCTCTCTTTGTATGTACTAATATTTGTAAATGTTTATCAAAAAAATTACCACTAATTTGGAGATTATATATAAAAAATAAAGACTGCTCTTCTTTAATTTCGTTTCCTCTCCCACATACACGATCGACACCTCCTTACATAGGATATGTTAGTCGAATTCACTACCAAACGCACCGCAGCCTGTAACATCTAATGTGAACCAGAGAAAAAAAAGTAACACCCATAAGCTATTGATACCCTTTTGAAATTATAAATTAAAGATTCCTCAAACCAAACCTTTAAGCTCAAAAATGTTAGTTAGATGATGACTATTTAATAAATTTGTAATTTTGGATCTAAAGCATTGAATATAGTCTACAAACGACAAAGCCAATCCATTGACAAAAGAAAGAATCTTAGTGTAAACGACAAATTAATGAATTATGGAGAAATCAGAAGATGTTGATAAATCACCAAACATATTTAAGATTTTTTTTGTCAGAATTAAAGACCACAAAACTATATGAGAGCGATCCTTTGTTACACAAATGCAATATATTTTCCAAACACGGAACATAATTGCCCAAATAATTAGACAATATTCACACAAATAAATTAAAAGAAAGACACTTTCCCCGAGTAATTGCCAAGACAATTTCATTACAAGACAAACGAGAGTCGTTTTCACGCACGCATCAATGAGCCAAAAGTTTGGTCATAAATACTTTGACAAAATTTTAAAAAATTAAAGTACTACAAAATTTTGCAAGATGTTAGGACTAGAAAAGTCAAATGTTAATCGGGGAAAAAAATTATATTCAAAGTAAGAAGTTACCTGTATATAAAATGTTATTTGTATCTTCTATCATTATTTTAAAGAAGAGCACCAACTAAACAAAAGAGAGAAAAGAAAAAAAAAACGCTTTTCCTTTTTTTCTCCAAACCTTAATGTCCCTACCACTTGGCATCACAAGAATAAGTATATAATAAAAAAATTACTATTTATAAAGAAATGTAGAAAATATATAGAAACAAACATATGTAGACAAAAGAGATTGTTTTCTCTAAGAGGGGGTCCATGTTGATCCTCCCAAAGTTCATAACCACTACAAGGAAACTCCAAAAATACTAAATAAAATACATGCACATAAAAGAGGCAATAAGGCAAAAGATGCCAAGGAAAAACAAAAACTATTAATAATGGAATATAAAGAAAAATGATAGATGATTTTGACATTTTTGTCCAATCATTATTTAATATATTAATTTTGGTTGTGTAAGCTTTTTTCTCATTTGGGTGGATGGGGGATTGGTTTTGGCATTGTGAAGCTTTTGCCACAAATGCACACACAACACTTGTCTTTTCTCTTCTTTCACACTTATTTCCTCTTCTTTCTTTCTTTATACTTCACTCCAACGCCATTGCCACATGTCTCCCTAGGGTTTTCACTTAGACCTTTAGATATTTCTTTTTTTGTTTTATGTTTCTTTCACAATTGGAGAAAAGATAGAGCAATTCCTTGGAGAGTTCGAAGTTGCGAGACTTAACAAGGAAAAAAAAGGGTTATAAAAGATTTGTCTTCTGGTAGCCAAAAACTTTTTAATGCATGAACTAAAACAAGAAGGAAGTGAGAAACTACAACCACAAAGACATACTCTATTAATAGCATGAGAAAGCAAAAGTTAATATAAACATACAAATCCTCACCAAGGATTAGTTTTTTTCACAACATGTTGAAGACAAGTTAGTTGTCTTGTAATTTACCCTCTGTACTCTAAGCTAGAACCAACTAAAGCCTACCCATACTAGTACGCAAACAAAGTACCATTCCCCGGTATAGCCCTAAAACGATAGATGCCGATAACCGAAGTGGTCTCTCGCCAGGCGCAACCAAGACCTCACAGAAAGACAGACTTATTATGCTTCCGGAGACCAAGGAACACAAAAGAAACGCTATTGAACACTAGACACCACTTGTGGAAACTGTACACAACCCAATCATAGATAGGCAAAACAAACCGATCCTCTAGTCTTCTTCTTCTACTCTTCATGTGGTATATATCAGCAACATGACCAGACATTGTCGTTGCTAAGGAGTAAGAAGCACAGGACTTGACTTGCTTTGAGAATCCTCTATGGAGTGCACAAACTTATTCAACTCTTCCATAAGACAATGAAAGTGATCATTGTTAGGCAAGAAGTAAAAGCCAATGGTAGCTTGTTTCAAATACAAAAGATTGACTTCAAGACCAGTCTTCTTAAGCCCATCCACATAGGCTAATTGCCAATCTTGAACAAGATCTAAACCAGCGACAACAACAAGACTCTTTGGAAAGTTGACTCCTTTAAGGCTTTGACCTCTCGGGCCAAAGGGATTACATGCTGGATGATCTCTATCTTCACCTTCCGGTAGATAAGCCCTCCAATACCAATCTCGATCTTGTATAGTCACAAAGTATTTGCCATCAAGGGTCTTCTCAGACTGAGTCCTCTCCTGTCCACCAAACATTGGATGAAGAAGAATGTTCCCCAACACTTTGACTCCTTCATTGGTAGCTCTGACAGCGACATTGTGAGCAATGTTGCCTCCAGAGCTATCTCCAGCCAAATAAACATAAACATTGGAGTCTTTACCACTCTGAAGCCAGACTCTGGACTTGACCCAGTTGAGAGCGTTCCATCCATCGTCGTAAGCACAAGGGTAGCGATGCTCAGGGGATCTCCGGTAATCAACAGAGACAACAACAACACCGCAAATGGTGACAAGGCGTCGGCAGAAAGTGTCGTAGATAGCACTATTGGCGGAGGAATGAGTGAAGCTGCCTCCATGGAAGAAAATGAGAACAGGGACGATCTCTGTAGTACTGAGAGGTTTGGTTAGCTCGAGGGTTCCGTGACGGGTCTGATGAAGGAGAGACGCAGGTTGGTAGATTCTGGTGAGAAGGTTAGTTGTTGAGTCGACGTGGTCGAAGGAGAAAACGCCGTCGAGGGGGAAAGAGTTGGCGGGAACTTTACGGTCAAGGAACTCGGCGAGGTCGCGGTTGAAAGAACCGTCAGGGCGACGGAGGACTTTGTAAGCAAGCTTGAAATTGGAAATGAGGACCCATGTGTTGAGTGGGACAATTCTCTACAGAGAGAGAGAGAGAGAGAGAGAGAGAGAGCAAAACATTAGAGAGGGATATGATGGGACGTCTTAGATTTCCTCTTCTTCTTTTTTTTTTGGAAGTAAAACAAAATTGAGCCGTACGGGTGAATCTATATGATCTTCAATTTTAAGAGAAAAACAAAAGTTGAGCAAATGAATCTAAAAAAAAAAGGGAGAGAGAGTTTACCTTGCATTCGTTAAGGTTGACTTCGTTACCACCAGCCATAGTCTCCAAAACCCAGCAAAAAAGTTATAATCTTGTTTTGTGTATAATCTCAATGAAACGACGAACTCATACCAGTGAATAACTCTCTCTTCCCTTTATGGGTTGTGAAGAATTCCGGGGAATTAGGAAGCAGTGGAGATGGAAGAAGAGGATTTGAAAGAAACCCAGAAAAGAAGATATAAAAGAGAGAGAGCTGGAGAAAGAAAAGAAGATAGCAAGGCAAACAAGTACAGAGAAACGAGAGAGAGAGAGAGTCAAAGGTGAGAGAGAGAGAGAGAGATTATTATGAAATGAAGAAAGACCAATCGGACGGTGGTGACTAATTTGGCCCCTCTTTCTTTTTCACTGTTTCAATCTGTGGGTCCCACTCTTCTACATATCCATTTTATTTTATTTTTGATAAATTTTGTCGATAAGGTAAAATTGATGATTTCAGTCGGCTGTTTAAATTTTTATTTTTTAAAAGAAACATTTAGAAATGATATTCGAATAAAGAAATATGATTTTTAAAAGAAAAATATTATTAAAAAAAAGAGAGGGAGAAGGCCACGGTGTCATGTGTATATATAGAGAGAGAGAAGGGAATGCAATTTGCGATTGGCTAATGGGCACGCCAGTTCTGACACGCTCCCTCCTCTCTCATTAGTGCTCCTTTTGACCACCTCCCCCCCTTTTTCTTTTCTATTTTCTCACGTTTAATTGGATCACTTTTTATTATTTGGCACTAATAATATTATGTGGCTATGTCATTTCTTAAAATCAAATTATACAATTTTGTCATTTTGTGACTTTCCATTTAATTCTCAATTATTATTTTCTCCTTTTTCTTTTAGTTTTGTTCTCTACAATCATATATAAATACAATAATTCCATCTAAATCTTTAGCATTTTGTGATGTATTCTTCTTTCAATGCTATTCTTCATAATTTTTTACTAATTTCATTTGTCAATTGGTTCCATGTGATATGAAACGAATTTTAAGCACGTATACAATAGAAAAAAGAAAAGAAAAAAAGAAAGTCTATCAAAAAGATCATTCATCATCTAATGATATATAATACAAAACAAAAAAGAAAGTTATGGTAAGGACAACTTTTAAAAAGATAAAGAGCAAATTTTTGTATCATAAAGTTTTAGATCTTGTTTTTTATATAAATGATGGTTGTGACTTAGGATGGGTGAAAGACAGAGAGAGCTTCTTTTGGTTTTCGTTTTGGTTTTTGGTTTGTTTTATTATATAGTACTAATGTGAATGCAAATTGTAATACTATAAATCAAATTAGAGCAAGGAAGGAACGTGACAATCCTAACCAAACGAAAAAAAAAAAAAGGCTATCCAGCGTGCGACCAACGCCATGGCATGTGGCGACAAAAGGGTTGTGTTGTTTTCTTTTGCTTAATTAAAACCACATGTGGTATCCCGAAAGTACCCTCATACTCTATGCAATATTTACGAGTCATTGCCACTACTGGCTAAACGTGTTCTATTTTGAGCGGATGACATCATGCCTTCCAGTCAGGGACCCTCTCTTTCAACCTTGGATTTTCATTTCTTTTTAGTATTTTTTTTATTTCCTTTCTAAATAATTATAATAACAAATTCCAATATGTTTTTTTTTTTTGATAAAGTGAAAAGAACAAACCCATAATATAATATCATTGAACGTACGACTTTACTTATCATATGATAAGTAATGTGTCTGTAGATTATTTAATTTTACCTATTTTGTACTACTTATGTTTGATCGTTTTCTGTCATTTACTCATTTTTCAACTGCTTTTTACGATTCTATTAACTCTTTTGTTGTGTCGTTTTTTTTTTGTTACTGTATTTATTTTCTTTAAATGAACATTCACTCTAGATATATACATGTATGGTTTTTGTATACTTCAATTTGCAAAAAAGTTAATTGTTTTGTTATTTTAAATCTTCTTTTGGAAGAAAATATGGCTAGGAAAAATATGTAAATCAGCCGCTCCAAATCAAATCCTTTGACTTGTTTATTTTTTCTAATATCAAAACGGGCCCATTAGGTAGAATGTGGGAATGGGCTTTAGCATTTTGTCGTGTTGTGTCAAAAGCGCGTGGCTGTCACACACCAGTAACGCTCTGTCGAAAGATAACACTTCTGAGTCTACCCGAAGGTCCGCTATTCTCTCTTCCTTATCTCTCTAGCATAATAAATTACCCCTACTATTCAATGCATTTGGACATCCCCCAGTAGATTCAACACATAGTACCGCAATATTGACAAAATTAAACTTATAATAATTAAATTAGTGGAGTTTTTTAACAGACGGTTCAACGAGGGTTTTTGCGGGTGTTAAAATCCGAAATATTAATCAACTACTACTAGTAAATTAAAAAGAAAAAGTCAAGGTTAAAACGTTAGGGAAATGAGGAACGGGTCCTACTTTGATGATGGATGAGCTGAGAAACCAAAAAAAAAACGATGTTAATTTTACAAGATAGGTCCTATAATGTTAGTATGTTACCTTCTGGCCGAAACAAAAAGGTCGTATAATGTTACCTTTTGGTCTATCTCTTGGATTTAACAAATCAGAACCATGAATCTTTCGATGATGGGACCAAAACAGTAGATATCAGCCGTTGTTTTGTCCCCATACAACTTGTGTTTTTTATTTTACAGTCGTAGGAGTTCATTGGACATAAAAACTTTAAAGCTATAGTATTTTGTGTTTCTCATGTAATACCTACAAAAGTAGAATAAAGCGTTTATCTTTAACGGAAAAAAACATATAACGAAATGAATTTGTCGTAATTTGAATGAAAGTATGTTTATGATAAAATAACATCCTCTAACTCTATAGACGGACAAATTAATATGAAATGAATACTTGCTTTTTATTTTGACACGTCTCTCTTGTTTTGTATTTTTTCTCACAGGATATTTTAAAAGACCTGACCATTAATTGCTGATTTGCTTATAAGTAACAAACAACATTTCATTGTCACAGTTAGTCTAAAGTTACATGATGACAAGATATTGTTATGGTAAACCTTCTAACAAAAAAGAAGAAGATATTTTCTTATCGTAACGTGGCGATGTTGATTAATTTGTTGAATTAATATTTGTATTTCTTGTTTTAACTAATGCAAATCAACCCCAAAAAAGAAAAGAAAGGGGATCAAAAGGAGAACACGCTAAGGTATATGATTCGCGTGTCTATATGAGGCTTTCCTAATTTTGTCGTCATCTATTTTGTCTTTTTGGTGCGTGTGCTCACATTTTCCACTCCTTACTTTGAATAAAACTTTCGCACATTAATTGTTTTCTTCCACTATCGTTTGGGAAGCGAAATAATACCGAACTCGGTTAATCAGGCTTTGGAAGAAACACTTATATTCGACAAGTCAATATATATTTTTTGAAAACCGCTCGTATTGAGGTTTTGAATCTGAAAATAAAGAATTAAATGGGGTTACAAATACATAATCGTATATAAAAAAGTATGAAGATGTAGAAAACCAATGTACAATTAATCACTTTTCCCAATACTATCAGAATTGTAAGCATGATAATTCAATGAAGATATGCTTATCTCTAGTTCCCTTACAAAAATAATTTCAAAAAATTTGAAATGGACAGATTGATGTGTTTAAACGAGCTCTTAACCCCAAATCTTCCCCACTAATGTGTTTGAATTTTCATTTTTATAATGTTTTTTGGGATAAATTTTCAAAAGTGAAAGAAGACGACAAAAAGTATTTTGTTTGCTGTCCGCTCTTAATTTGTCGTTTTTTGGTCCTGAAAAGCAGCCGTCCAACATCGAAAGCTTTGGGCTTTCTTTAAGACAGAAGCTGCAACAATCCAGCTTTTATTATTACCTGAGTTATATCTATTGAACCCGACAAGATCATAACAAATGGGGATGTAGCTCAAATGGTAGAGCGCTCGCTTTGCATGCGAGAGGCACGGGGTTCGATCCCCCGCATCTCCAATTTGCTTTTTAACTTAGTTTTTATTTTAAGGTTGTAGAATTCTGTATTTTTAAGATTCCTTAAGTTCCACGCCAACAAATTTCAAGAGGGGATGTAGCTCAAATGGTAGAGCGCTCGCTTTGCATGCGAGAGGCACGGGGTTCGATCCCCCGCATCTCCACCACTTTTGTTTTTAATACACCAACTTACAACTTACAACTTATCTGCGAGTGGTACTAGTAAATGTTTCATTGAACTTGAACAGGATAATCCAATAAAAACTATCATTTAAGACCTTAACTTCTCTGAAATATTTCTTCTTTTTATTCTTCCATATGCAAAGATAATTTAAAGGAAGAAGTAACAGCTGTACACAAATCTAAAGGAGAGAATATGAACACACAGACTTGTAAAACTTAAGAAGTATTGGCCATGGAGTCGATGAGCAACTCATATCCCTCAGGGACATGAGACTGTAGACGGACGCATTCAGCCAACGCAGGGACGTCGGATGATACGTCTAGAAACTGAGCCACAAAGAGAAGCAGATGAAAATCAGAGATCCTCTTCACGAATGGGAGGCTCCTTGCTCGCTCCATATGCGTTTTCAAAGCCCGCATTGTTGTTTGAGTGTTCCTGTTCTCTATCGGGAAGGTACACGACAACGGTCCCTGGCAACCAAATACACAATTATACATCAAAACAATCATCTATATTCATAAGATTCAAATGTAAATAACACTTGTTCTTCCTAGCTAAGGCTACTCAAGCTCTTCATTCATACAGAAAATAGCAGAGACCGAAAAACTCACAACTTATCATCCTTTGATTCCTATCACTAGTTCCTCAATCAATCAGTCGCCAATGTTCTGATCCTAATCTATTAAACGATTCCCTCCTAAATTGTAAAAGAGTAATGGTTCCATAAGCTAAAAGGGTACAAAAACGAACCTGATGATCCAAGATCTTGACGAGAACAAGGAAGAAATCATTATCGACTTCTTTAACATCCTTGACTCCAACAACAACCTCTTTCTTCAACTTGGAGAGCTTGGGATCATCCTCAGGTCCAATCTCAGTCTCGAACCATCCTTCCTTAAACAACCTAACGCACATATCACTCATCTGAAACGGCTCAAAGTGAACATCAGCACCACCATCCTCATTGATCTCAAGCTTCACAACAGCAGTGACCCACTCCTTCAATTCGCTCTCAGCGTGAAGCTGAGCCGCAAGCAACACCTCAACGTTAGACAAAGTGTACTCCTTCTTGTCCTGAGTCACAGTCTGGTTGAATATAAACCCAACTCTCCTCATCCCTAACCCTAAAGCAATAGCATCAACACGTTTCTCTTCCTCAGAGTCTCTCATCAGAATCAGATTATCCTCCATCCCTTGCTGCGGTGGCTCGTAGATGAAATTCACCTCAACCTGACCATCCTCAGAGACGTTCCCGTACATGAATCCACCGCGTTTGACAGCGAAGGCAAGCGACTCGTTGACGAAATGCTGAAACGCATTGGCGCAATCGCGATCGAACGAGACGGAATCGCAGTGAGCCTTCTCCTGGCGACCGACGCGCATCTGTCGAGCGATTAGATCTTCGACGGTCATCTTCCTCCCGAAGGAACCAGCAGGCGTTACAGCAGGACCACCACGAATCGTACGCTCACCTTCGTAAGCAAGGTAGACCATAGAGCCGTGAGCTAGATTGAGAGACGAGATTCGGAGGTTAGGATCGGCCATGTCGGTGAACGCTAGGAAATCAGAAGGGCTCTTAGCGAGGAGAAGGTTTCTATTGGTGGATAAGGTTTGGTTGTGGATAGGGATCTGAAGCTGATCTTGGATTAGGGTTTTGAGTTGGGAGACTGTGATATGAGGTCCATCTACACTCACTCTCTCCAATCCATCTCTGCTTCGGACTCTGAGCATCGTCATCCTCGTTCGTTCAAAAACCCAGCATTTTTGAGGAACAAGAACAAAACAGATTCGAGGAAATCTCGAAACCTGCTTGAAGAATTTATAAGACAACAAAGAGAGGATAGAGAACAAATACTTGACGTATGGATTTTTTGGAAGGTATATATGAGTTTCTTCTTCCGATGGGAAACGAAAAAGCTCTGAGATTCGAACAAAGTAGTTTCCCAGTTTAAGGAAGAATCGATAAGCCCCAGAAGACACCAAAACAAAAAAAAAAAAACTAAAGGGACGATGATTGCCCAAACGGTGACGTTTAGTGAAGCGAGAGTAAACGGTGACCCACTTAGCTATAATGGGCTTTTACTAATATGGTCGATTGCTTTTCTTGTCTTTTAAATTTTAGCCGGAAACTAGTACTACTAGTGTACTACCGGACTATATTATACAGTGAACGATGGCCCTTATCAACAACTTTTCAAATCTGATGACCACAAACATCAATATGCTCTATAAGTCGAGAAATTACATACATATAATAACAGAGGAATTTTAATCAATACATTCAAACACATAATCGATTATAACTTAATGTAGAATAACATAGAAAATAATAATATCATTTTTGTTCCGAACATAAAATAGACTATTAAGAAGCCAAACAAGCTTCCCAAAACATTCGATTTTTTTCAATCTCACTCATCAACCTCTCGTCATTTCCCGTCGAAGATGAATCAACTGTCAGATTTTCGCCGTCTCTCCTCTCTGGCCACTTCCGATAACTATTCACCTCTCCATCTTCGTCAACGTGACCTTCATTTTCTCCGGCGACGTCAGCTACTTCTTCAACCGTGTCAAAATCCGTTGACCTACTCATCCTCTGACTCGTTGACATCTCGCACCTGCATGACTCAGCATCTTCACCGCAATCGTCACAACCTTTCACATCATCGCCATCGTGTCCACGTTCCTGATGGGTCGTCTCGGAATCTGCAGATGCTTCGAAGAACAAAAATGTTGACACTTCAACGACGTTGTTCTTTGTCATGTTCATTATTTGATGTTTTTTTGTTTCCTGGAAAATGATAAAAAAAAAAACACAAGCACAAAACGCAAATAAATCTCTCTTTTACATGTATATATACATGAGAAGAGATAACGTTGCTAAATCAGATTTCTTGGGAGCTTTAATAAAGAAATTATATTTAATTATAATATAATCCAAAAAGACAGAGAGATTGTATGCAACTTATGTGGAATTCGCATTCTAGAAGGTGTGAATTTTTATATAAATAGTAATGGTTTATTACTTTATTAGTTACTAGTTATATAGTAAATCATAATAATGGAAAGTGAAAACATTAGAATAAGATTGGTAATGTTAAATTTTGTTATTTCATGCTCTATGGTCTTATATTTTGTTAACCCATTCGGATAACCAAATTAATCTAATATATATTAAAATTAAAATGATCATAGGCATATATACTTGAAAGTTATCTTAGCAATTTGAATAGTATTTTCAGGTTTTTATTAACTAGTATTCCTAACAAAACAATGATCCAACATTCTTCTTAAAATTGGGTTTGCTTTTATTGTTTATTTGATTGCATAAAGAGTGAATGACCAAACATCATTTAGGTACGTCCAAGTGTCGAAGATATGAGTGTTAGCTTGTCTCATGCCATAATAATGTAGCACCACTCATCAGGTTATCATAAACCACATAATCCAATCCATTCATTTATTTAATAATACAAACATACTTTACGTGCATGCATAAATTACAAGCGTTACATTGTGAGCCTATACACGAACCCGACAATTGTGATTTGGTAGTTAACGGCTATGCGGAGAAAATTGGAGAAGCTACCAATTTTGAAAAAGTCCAATCTTTTCGTAAAGTTTTTTTTTTATCACTGGGCTTATGCTTTACACGCAAACCCTAACGGGCTTTCATGAGGCCCGTGTTATAATACATAGGAAGGAAACTATCATTGTAATAGACAGATGACACAAAATCGAAGAGAGCTAATTAGGTAATACGTGAAGTGATATGATACTAGAATAGATGGGGATGATACGAGATGAGTGGTCCAATTTACATGAAAAATTAAATGGTCCAAAAAGGAAAGGCTGAGAAAATTACATAGTGTGTGTCTCTTGGAGGACCACATTCCTCGATCACGCCATTTATTGAATCAAATCTATATAATTATTCAGACAAATATATTTCAAAATTAAATGCTTAAAGCTACTACTGTATAATATTTTCCAAACGAAATTGATAGTTCAGTAGCAGCAAAAGTATGAAGAAAAAAAAAACATAGATAAAACTGGTCCCATAAAACTTTACAATAATGGCAAATGCTGTTGCTCTCTTTGCTCCTTGATAATCTTCCAAACCATGCAATGATGCAATCAAATTATGTATGGTTTATAGGTATTTCATACTCTTCATGTCGTATCAACGTGATTAGTGATCCTGAATTTTTATATTTCCCCCTTCATTTACGCTGTAGCAAACGTGGTAAATGCATTTCGTGTAACTTCAAATTTTATGTTATGTTATGTTTTTTTTTGGTTCAAATTAGTGTTATGTTGTGTTTAATTTCATCTATTCCCCTGGCATTTAGATGTATGGTAAACGCATGATCGTGCAACTTCAATTTTTTATTGTTATGTTGTGTTTGTTCTCAGATATACTCTGCTTCCTTATCTGTTTCCCCACCCTATACTCATTTTGGGTAGTTTGAAGTCTGCTATATTTCAAGTGTTCTCCAGTTAAATAGTCGACTTCCATTGATCCTTATTCCATAGAAACGTATGTACTGTATACGTATATGCCGGTATACGTGGCTCACCGGCACGTATCAAACACCTAATATAAGTTGCGTTCGTATAGTACATGTGAAAGCGAGAATTATTGAATCAATACATTAACGAAAATTTCAAGAAAGGGGTCAAGTTTCATGGTTTCCATCGACCATATCATTTATAAATAAGATTATGTTAGAAGATTAAAGAAATGTGTCAAGTTTCTTGGTTTTTAACTTTTAAATTCATCAAGAAATGATTATTTTATCAAACTATTTTGAGTCAGATCTTATATTTAGACCGGTAGTAAATCATATTTGACTATTTCACTTTGATTGAACAAATAGAGTTTCAATAGCTAGTATATATAATTTATGGATCTTTTTAATAATAAATCAATTGACAATAAATAAATTTCACTCATAACTATTAGATGTTAGTATTACTTTTGATATAATATCCAAAAAAATATTATTGCAATGGATTCAACATGTATTTTGATTGATATTATGATATATATGGTCCCCATGTATTAATACAATAGATTTCAATGTTTTCTAAATCTAAAACGATAATAAATATATAATTTAAGTATTAAAAATATTTTTTTTTCTTTTATGATAGGATTCATAATGATAATAAAGTTATAAAATAAGACTGTGACCATGTAGCCCATCAACATTTATAGTAGTAGATGACCTTGCTCATAGATCACAATCAATAAAGAATCAATTTTTATTTTTTTTGCGTGTGTGTGTTTTAAGTTTTTTTTTTTTTTGGAACAACAATGTATGTGTGAGAAATACCTAATTTATATGGTTTGAGTCACAATTTTTATTTTATTTAAAATTTTCCTAATGATATGCGAATTCATATCAAATTTTCATTTTACATGATTATAATATATAACTTACAAGTTAATTCTAATATGACCACGTCGGCAAACGCAAGCTGTTCATTGTAAACGTTTTGCATGTAAGAAGATAGATTTGTAAATATGGTTTATTAATTTTGTAAACAGGTTGATGTCATTTAGTGGAATCCAAAAAATTTCATGAAACTTACACTCCCACCAAACCAATACTCTTTCAATTTTTAATCTTTAATAAAATTATGTCTGGTTCGTTGAATATCCAAAAAAACATGTTTATCTCATGGCATGTCGTCACAATATATTAATTTCCGATTATGAGACTACGCCTGTATTCAAATTTAAAGTGGGGAAGTTTTTTTGTTTTTTTTTGTTCTTTAATTAAAGTCACAACCTGTTTTTTAATTAAAATTTTCTAAAGACAATAACAATCAGCTTTAAAATTTCAGAAAAGTGTACGAAATGTGAATTGGATCGCACATTAACATAGAAGAGAACACTGTAGATACTACTTAACGTGAAATATAGAAGAGAACACTGTAGATACTGAGAGAGCCGGTGTGGTGATAATTAAGAAATTTTGTGCTTTGTGGAGACACGTGTAATATAAATGATTAGACATGCTTATTTAGTTTTTGTTTAAAGTAAGTTATGATTGCGAAAAGTGTCCGTCAAAGGAACTGACCAATGAGTTTTTAACACGCTTACTCCATCGGATAAAGAGGAGAGACTGAACATTGGACCAACCAAAAAAAGAAGACAAATGATAGTATATCGGAAATTTAAATTCACTATTTATTTTTAACTTAAGTTTCATTTAATGACTCTCTTGTTCAATTATTCTTAGTTGACTACTCTTCTTATCGTGCAATGGCAAAAAAAAAAGATGTAATAGATGATATATAAAGGGTTAGCTAATTCCAATGATCCAAAGGCAAATTTGTTCTGTTTTGACTATTTAGTTCCAAGATTTCTACTATTGCAAACCCATCGAACGTTCACACACTATTAGAGTTAGACCATAGAATAATTTTATTTGATAAAGCAGACAAAAGATGTGATTGGGCAAAACATGAACGGCAATATAGAAGACTCGACGTCCACCCCACCTACTCACCCCCACCCTACTTTCATGGCTCCCACTAGCTCGGCCCATTGGGCCTTTCTAACTAATGAGAACATATAATTACCGTACATTCTCTTTAATTCGGCTTCTTTTTATCAGTTTGTCGATAATTTTTCAAAGTTTTTCCATTTATCATTCTAACTTTTAACTAAATAAATTATACTCATAATAATAATGCGTTGACCAAAGTATTACCTACTTAGAATGATGTGGTTTTCATGCGTAACCATGAACCATCCAATATCAATTAAAAAAGCTAATAATGAAAAAGGTATAGTTGCGTGACGTATATTTGCAATATGGGATTGGAGAATAAAATAACATAGGAAAATGGCTAAAAATAAATGCGGAAAAAAGTTACTAGTAAAATCGTGATTGGGAGGGACACGAAATAAGAAAGCGAAGATATAAGAAATATAATTGGTCAGAATTTGACAAATCATATAACGATATAGAGAAGAGAACAATATGAATAAAAATGGAAAAAAGGATGGCTTCCACTAATGGGGAAGGTCATTATAATCAAGACATAATCCAAATTAGCTTTATAAATCACGTGCCACTTTACTTGTACTTGTACACCACCTCTTCATCAATCGCATTATATATATCACTCATCATCTATCTTATATATAAACAGTAGTATTATGTAAATACTATAGTACTATGTTATTCTTTTATATATGTCCGTCCACACATGCGTACACATATTTCTATCTCACATAAACAGTAGTAGTATAATGCAGTCTGTAATATTCTCGGCTTTTAGGTACACAATTTATAATTCATTCAGAGTTGGATCTAATATCGCTGAAGAGATAATTAAAAAAATAATTAGGGAGATAATTAAGGGATAATAGACAGCAAAGAGCAAGCTAGTTTTGAGTACGAAACCCGAGACTAGGAGAAAGAAATAAGAGAGATTCGCGGGGGAGCCATGCGTGGGATTATTATTCTAATCATTTCCTTAAAAAATTCATAATCAATGACCTCTTATTATATCAGTGTAAGTTAATCCCTTTTTCTGACGACATTAAAACTTATAATTTTAAAAAAACTTAAGCGTATTACGTGCAAGACAACTCAGCTCCACACTTCTCCCATCTGACTATACTCAGCCCTCTCTTTGTTTTTTCCTAATTATCTCTTTCTTCGTTACTACCTCAATTTCTGAGCACTTGCTTGCTACATTTTTTTTTTTTAAAATCTTCGTATTTGTATGTATGTCATTATAATTTTTAGATTTTATTTTTGGTTTAAGAACTAATCAACAGTACATTCAAAAAGAAAACTAGAAAGGTGCGATATTTTAAATAGTAGTTTAAGTGGATAAACGGTCAGGATGGTATGTAATACGAAGATGATATAGAACAGTTTGATAATGTGACAAGTTTTTTTAGTTAGGGCAGGACAGACCTATCAACTCCATGCTCAGACTCTGCAAAGCCCATCATACACTGTTTCGAGAAGAAGGGCATTCTCGTCAATTCAATACCCATTTATTTTCCTCTAAGCCGTTGTACTTGCGACAGAGCCCGAAATAATTGTAGTTTTTATACGTTTATTACACCCAGACGAGGTAAATTAATTAAGAAGTAATTATTAATTTTAAAAGTCACGATTGTGTATGTATGTATGTCCGTACACTGTTAAAAAGGGGTCCCAGATCTGACGGTCGTGATTAAAATGCGACGCTGCACTTTCTTTCTTTCTTTCTTCTCTACTTTATTCAAATTTTTCAGTATCCATTCTTTCTCTCTCTTTTTTTCTTTCTCTACTCATAAAAGTTGTTCACTTTAAATTATTGGATACTTCCCTCACATTTACTCTTTTTTGTGCAATCCTTTCAATTTTAATTTAAATTATTCAGCAATCTTCAAAAACATACAAATAATGTTTTAATCCAATCTCACACGAAAACACTGATTCTTGTTATGTTAATTCATCATTCAACTCTATTTACTTCACTTTAATGCTATGAGAAAGGATACACTTTAGTTAATCAAATTTATCAATACTATATATTACTAGAAAATAGAAAATGAAACTGTGATTAGTCTTGATGGTTTATTTATGAATCCAAGTGGTGGGTAAATAAATGAACATGCAAAACTAATAATAGGAGGAGATAGATGCTCAGATTCCACATCAAAACATGATTGGACGGTTGTGATGTCATCATAAATAACAGTAATAGCTTCTTTTTTTATTGTTTTGTTACCGTCAGATCATTAGTAGTCTAGTATTTTTTTTAACATTCTGTTGTGGTCCCCGCAATTTACGGGGCTTCCCCTCATATCCAGCCGTGCATCGCGTATCATTAGATTCCCTCTTCTCCTACACCTTACCACACCCTATCATTGATCTCCTTCTCGCGCTATTTTGATAGAAGCCGCGATAAGCCGACCCCCCCTCTCCAATATCTCGTCCCGTTTTCTGCGGCTGCCCTTCTCTGCACAGTCGATAAGATAATCTCCCGCTTTCATTCAATCGGACGGCTGGTATTTGAAGCTTATAAGACACGTGTCATCATCAGAATCGACAATCACAATCACCGAAAAGGCTCACATGGATATGTTTGACCACGGTTAACTTTTAACCCAACCATGGTTGGCTTTTTTAACTTGACCTCCTTCTCCTTCCCCCTATCCTTTTCTCTTCTCTTCCCACTCTCTCTCTCTCTCTATCTATCTTCTTCATCTTTGTTTCAGCTTCTCCTTTGAAACTAGATTATCTCCGTTAATGGCGCCTCAGATCTAACCTTGGGAGTTATATATATATACTTGTTCAACTCTTCTTCGAACGCTGTCCAACTTCTTCCTCTGGTTCGATCATCGAGATCTCGAGGTTATTTGGCCGCAATGCAGAAGCGAATAGCCTTGTCGTTTCCAGAAGAGGTACTAGAGCATGTGTTCTCGTTTATTCAGCTGGATAAGGATAGGAACTCAGTCTCTCTGGTGTGCAAGTCATGGTACGAGATCGAGCGGTGGTGCAGGAGGAAAGTCTTCATCGGGAACTGCTACGCCGTGAGTCCAGCGACGGTGATTAGGAGGTTCCCGAAAGTGAGATCCGTGGAGCTTAAAGGAAAACCTCACTTTGCTGACTTTAATTTGGTACCTGACGGATGGGGAGGTTACGTGTATCCATGGATTGAGGCCATGTCTTCGTCTTACACGTGGCTTGAAGAGATAAGGCTGAAGAGGATGGTGGTCACCGACGATTGCTTGGAGCTCATAGCCAAGTCTTTTAAGAATTTTAAGGTTCTTGTGCTTTCTTCCTGCGAAGGCTTCTCCACCGATGGTCTCGCTGCTATCGCTGCCACTTGCAGGTATTCTTTTTCTGAATGTTTTTTGTTTCATCAAGAAGACTCCCTTGTGTCTCTAGGAAGAAGCTTTTGTTTGTATTAAACTTATTGGTGTGTGATTTGTATATTCATTATACTACATAAAGTCTCAATTATAGCAAATTCATGTACTTGTTATTTGATCTGGGCATATAGGTTTTGCTGCGTTGTTCCTGCTGATGTTACTCTGGTCTTTGTGAGCTTTTTTTTGGTTTGGTCAAGATTTTGCGTATCTAAAAGATATATGTTTTAATCACGTTTCTGAAGATTCTTATTATAGCCACTCTCTTTTTCTTTCTGGTGGGTCTTATTTAACGGTGGTGTATCTATTTATTCCTGGATTATTCGCTCTCAGTGAATCTCCTGAGGTGGGAAATCTAATCAATTTGGCTTTGTGTGTGTTACTTTTCTTTTTGTAGGGGACTTTCAATTTTCTTTTTTTACCTTGTTGGGAAACTTAGATCTGTTTTCGGATTCCCCTTCTTTACTCGCTTTAGCTCTGTTTTAGCATCTCTCACATTGCTTCCACGTGATAAATTTAGTAATTTGTTATTGTTCTATGCTTAGATAGTTTCCCAAAGTGATCTTTCTACATTGTATCAAATACAACTTTGGACAAATTAATGACAATTATGCTCATGTATTGTAGGCAATGTTTATGTTCTCGAAGTTGTATAATGTGGGTCACTCGATGCTAATTATGTGATTTCTTATGCAGGAATCTGAAAGAGCTTGACTTACGAGAGAGTGATGTTGACGACGTTAGTGGCCACTGGCTTAGCCATTTCCCAGATACATACACTTCTTTGGTATCACTCAATATATCTTGCTTAGCATCTGAGGTCAGTTTCTCTGCTCTGGAAAGGCTGGTGACTAGGTGTCCCAATCTCAAGTCTCTCAAGCTTAACCGAGCTGTTCCACTTGAAAAATTGGCTACTTTACTTCAAAGAGCACCTCAATTGGAGGAATTGGGCACTGGTGGGTACACTGCAGAAGTGCGACCAGATGTTTACTCTGGTTTATCTGTAGCGCTCTCTGGGTGCAAGGAATTGAGGTGCTTATCTGGATTTTGGGATGCTGTTCCTGCCTATCTTCCAGCAGTTTATTCGGTTTGCAGTCGGCTTACAACTTTGAATCTGAGTTATGCAACAGTCCAGAGCTATGATCTTGTCAAGCTTCTTTGTCAATGCCCTAAACTGCAGCGCCTCTGGGTGAGTCCATTTTAACATACATTAACACATGAATTTGGAATAGGTCATTTTACTGTATGGTATGAGAAAGCTTATGTTCATAGTTTTCTTAAAAAATTTGAATGATATAGAGCAATATATCTGAATTATAAGCATTAAAGCCTTTTTCTTTTTGTAACTGTGCTCTAACTTATTATTGACTACAGGTGCTTGACTACATCGAGGATGCTGGTCTTGAGGTGCTTGCTTCAACCTGCAAGGACCTACGCGAGCTGAGAGTGTTTCCGTCCGAGCCTTTTGTCATGGAACCAAATGTGGCATTGACGGAACAGGGGCTTGTCTCCGTCTCCATGGGCTGTCCAAAACTCGAGTCGGTTCTCTACTTCTGCCGTCAAATGACCAATGCTGCATTGATAACCATTGCTAGGAACCGTCCCAACATGACTCGCTTCCGTTTGTGCATCATTGAGCCAAAAGCCCCAGACTATCTGACTCTAGAGCCACTGGATATTGGATTTGGAGCCATAGTAGAGCACTGCAAGGATCTCCGTCGCCTCTCTCTATCTGGCCTCTTGACCGACAAGGTTTTTGAATACATTGGGACATATGCCAAGAAGATGGAAATGCTCTCAGTGGCATTTGCAGGAGACAGTGACTTAGGCATGCATCATGTTTTGTCCGGGTGCGATAGCTTGAGGAAACTAGAGATAAGGGACTGCCCGTTTGGAGACAAGGCGCTTTTGGCCAATGCTTCAAAGCTGGAGACAATGCGATCCCTTTGGATGTCTTCTTGTTCCGTGAGTTTTGGAGCCTGCAAGTTACTAGGACAGAAGATGCCAAAGCTGAATGTGGAAGTCATCGATGAACGGGGTGCACCGGACTCGAGACCAGAGAGCTGCCCTGTTGAGAGAGTCTTCATATACCGAACAGTGGCTGGTCCTCGATTTGACATGCCTGGCTTCGTCTGGAACATGGACCAAGACTCAACAATGAGGTTTTCCAGGCAAATCATTACTACTAACGGATTATAAGACAAAGAAACGAGGTACATTTTTCATTAATCCTTGTTCATCATCCCATATAATCGTGTTCCGGTTTAGGAACATGAGAGAGCTCGGTCGCCAATAATTTGAATCTCGGCTGCTTCATATAACCATCAAGCTCATGAGCAATGAATAAGTGGAGAGAGAGAAAGAGAGATCTAAGAGAGCTTTGTTTTATTTATGTAAGAATTATTGATTGTTGTATGTTTATTTGGCTACTTACACTGAGAGATCCTGGTGGGGTATTTTTCTTAAGAGGATAAGAGATTTTTTTAAAAGACAATGTCAAAAATGTAACTGTTCTACTTGTTTTGTTTGGACTCTTTTATCCTTTTAAATGTTTTCTATCTCTCTCTCTCTTTGTCTTTGCCATTTCCTTTGTCCGCTTAATGAACTGTTTGCAGCCTTTTCGGTTTTGGAACAGCACCTAGTTTCGTCTCAGGTCCCTACACTCTCTTTATCACCATAATTAGAAACAAGAGAATCTTGCTCTGTGTAAAGGTCTTGGAATAGCATCATCGTCAAACGTGTGATAGGACACAATGTAATTGAACTGTTGTTTTTCATATGAAAAACAAGCTTTTTCAAATTTTCAGTTTACATGATGACTAAACACAGTAATACCATTTATATAACAGTACGATATTTTCCGTTTCAAGTGTTTTTAGGCCAAGAACAAAAATAAATAAGCAGAACACAGCCCTATCGCTCTATGGTTGGACCAATGACGGGAAAATTCAATGAAGAAGAGTTGGCTTCAGAAAATGATCACTCTGTTTCACTCACTGGATCTTGTGGCGTTGAGATTCTCCGAGTGTTGTATGAACCGCAATCACTGCACTTGTGTCCCAAAATGTGGAACATAGCTTTACTCCCCTTGTTGCAGTCATTGCAGAGAATTGAAACCTGCAGACATTTTCTTGGCGGATGTAAAACCATGAGCACAAGGAAAACAAACCAAGAGGTGGCACAACGTTGGATTTTTAGACATTTACCTCAAACTTGTACTCAACAGGCATCTCTGTTGCGCTTATCTGTACAAAGAATGTTGGTTGGTCTTTACCTCAATAAATTCACCAAATCAAAAATTTGATTCTTACCTCGAAATCTAATAGGTGCCACGAAGGAGACATATCCACCATTGACTTGGCACAAATTGGGCATCGGTACCTGAGAGAGAGAACATTGGTGATTAATCATAAGAAATCCAATTTTGATATTGTGACGAACGAGTAAAATTAATGGAGAATTTACTGGTTTTCATTGATCATTTGTTCAAAGCAATCCATATGCATTGTATGACCACATTTCATCACATGTGCGGCCTTTACCGAATCAAATAGATACTGCCAGGTTGATCCAAAAAACAATATGAATTTAATCACTAACAATATGGAAGAAAAGACCAACCAAAATTGATTCCATTCTAACAAACCTCATAACAGACAGGACAAGAATTTTTTGTAGAGTTCTCAATGCACGAGTGTTTATCGCGCAAGCCCATTCCGTAGCAAGCTCCTGCAATATTTACAGGGGAATTTCGTAACAAAAACTCTTGTATAATAACTATCCACACAAGACAGTGTAGTTAGAAAAAAGAATTTTGTAACTATTAAACTAGTTACAGTACTTAGCTACAATACAGCTCCATCAGGATCAAAGCTGTATGTGCAACAAATTCAAAGATTTTACTTTACACTACAAATGTCACTTGTCGAATAGATTCTTATGTTCCTAAAGCACATTTGATAGAGACAACTCGCAATCTTAGACACCACCAATGTATCTAGAACATGCTTTAAAGAGGCAAAACAGAATCCAACACATGCAAGTTGATAAAAGCACATAATAAAACTACATACCACAGTTCTGGCAATGAAAGAATTTGTCACGCCCACCAACTCTGAAAAATAATAAAACCACAAGATTAAGCTACAAAAATATGATTGTTATGTAGCACAAGTAGTCAAATATCAGAAACAACTCACCTACAAATTCCACAGTCATCACAATGAAACTGTTCTTTCGAAATCTGCAAACATAACAACGGCGTGATACTTTCAGGAACGAAGAAAGTGAAACATAATCTCGCATAGAGAAAGAAAACCATATAGAATGAAAGGATCAAAAGGCTCACATCGTCGTCAAAGAATTTGCAGATATCGCAAAAGTATTCTCCCATATTGACGCCACAATTCGAGCAGACTTTAGCAACCTAAATTGTTTTTAACAGAAATGATTACCCAAAAATATGAAACATAACTTGCAGATAAAGAGTAACTAAAAATGATCAACGTACCTCTTGCTCAGTTTGACAAATTGAACAAACAACCTGAAAACATAGAGAATCCAATTTCCTTAAATACAAACCTTAAGAGTTAAGATTGAAACACAGGTTTTAAGCAAACCTGTTTGACGTTTTGGCGGACCAAATCATGACGTTCTTTAGGATCAGGAAGAGAATTCTGAAACAAGAAGAAAGCAGCAATGTTGTTTTAGACAAGCAAAGAGAGAGAGAGCAAGCAAGGGGAGCTCTGATTAGGAGGAGAGAACGAACCGCAGAGTCGTTGTGGCAATGGCGGCATGAGAAGATGAGATTGCAGCAAGGAGCTCTGATTTTACATCGTCTCTTGTAGTGCTCGCATCTGTTACACAGAATCGTTGAAGAAATCAGAGAGATAGTTCCCAGAAATCAAGAGATGAAATCGAATCCAAGGGAAAGAGAGGAACCCGAATTGGAATTTGCCAAAGTCTTTGTCTCTGGGAATCGAAGAATCTGCTGCTGCTGCTGCTTCCATCGAGTCTGACTGGAGACTAGCACTTCCTCCCATCACGATTATTAACTATTAAGCGAGAACCTAATTACAGACTCGGCCTAAACTGATTACTACACGTGTACATTTCTTATTGGATTTTAACGTTTTTACCATGCCCTTCCTTAGCCGGCAGTTAATAATGTTCTGATTGGATTCTTTTTTATCCAATACTCACTTTGTTGTTACGTTTTTGCATGAACAACTTTAAAATTGTGGTGTACAAGGTTAATTAGACAGTCGATTATTTGTAAAAATGGGACGTTTAGGAGATCTGAGAGATGAAGAGAGAATTGGGTATGCTTTTACGACGCGCTAGTCAGAGAATATTTGGATCCGACAGAGACAGGAAGTGAATGAAGGTAGTTGTTACACGTCCTATAAAAAGACTTTCCTTACATACCAATTACAATTGGATTCTCCCAAAGATCCCAAACAACTCGGAAGTTAAGTAAAGCTGCTATTCCACACATCTTGCAAATTCCTCCTTTTCCCTTTCCTTTTCTTTGCCACCAATCATCTCTCACTTTAAAGTAAAATAAGACTTATGCATTACTTTTTTTTGTTCATCTCGATCGATAGGGTTGATATACCTAATCTGGGTTATTCATATATTTGTGTCGAGCTCTGATTTAAATTACTGGTATTTTTGTGCAAGAGCAATTCAATTTTCAAAGTCTATCTTACTAGTAGTTATGAAAATCGAAGAGATTAAAAAAAGAAAGATGAAAGAGAACTGTGTGCTTCATTATCATGATATAAAGTGACCATGGAGAATAAATGAATAATTGAATATAATGTAGTCAGATTCAATCATATATTGTGTGGTAATTTGAGGTTGAGGTAGATGAAAAAATAAACATTTCTAGGGTTTTGATACTGGACCGCTCAAGATTTTTAATTTGTGACTTGTGAGCTAGGGGTTGGAAATATTCATGGTCTCTCTTGTGACCAATATCTAAATCTCTTAATACTCACTAGACACATTTCGCCAGCTAAACTAAGTACAATACATATTCTAAATCAAGAAAAGGAATTGCAGTCTTTAGTTCTAGACGTTCTTTTGTCTTTATTTGGGTATTTACATTGTATTCACAAACTTTTTAAACAAATATCTTCGAGCCAATACATGCTTCTCAAATACATGGAAATTTTGATTTATTGTTAGTAATTCTTATATACTTTCTTTGTTTTTTCATTTGTTAAATTTTGATATCATTATAAACGACCTTCAAATCAATGTTATTAAACTCATCCAGAAATGTGATAATAGTCGATTAGTATTATATAGGCAAAAACTAATTAAAACGAAAGACAGTATAACATATATGCTCAATAATTTTTCCATTAAATAGATAGTACACATCAGTACATCCACCGATTAGTTAAGCTGGAAATACAAAGCTAGCTCATCAATTTCTTAGACATAAGCTAAACAAGATATAAGCACTAGCTATAAATAAGAACCTGATACACATTTACGTGTTATCTAATTCCATCATTATTCTCACTGTCCAATTAATAGTATATACTAATTATCTTTCTTAAGCATCGATATTGTTTTTCTAGTTATGAAATGACTGATACGGCTTGATCAAGGGAACGAGGGAGCCACTTAGGTGAAGCGACATGACATCGTTGGTCGAACCCACGAGCTTGCCACTTACAAAGACAGCAGGAACCGCGTTGGCGCAGCCAAGACGAACTAAGGCCTTCTCGATCTCACGGCAGTCAGGATCGTTGTCGATCTCGTGGATTGTTGGTTGAACCCTAAGATCACGGAAAAGGATTTGCACGGCGTAGCAGAGACAACATGAACTTTTGGTGAAGATCACGACTCCTTTCTCCGATGACATTCTCATAACCTTGTCCATGGTCAGATTTTGGTCTGAGGGCTCAGGACAATCGAGAAATTATATATCTTTTAGTATATGTAGCTTTGATGTATGTTTCTTTGTTCGTTAGAAGACTCGATGATCTGCTTCGGCTATTTATAGGAAGGCAAGCAGTACGAAAGTCTTTGGACTGGTCGTTTTTCTTTGAACAGGAAGTAATTAAAGAAATATTCAGATTCCCTCCGAAGAATTAAAGCGGCTTTGCGAGAAAAAGACCATTTGTTAATGTTCTGTTTTGGCTGAACAAGTTGTAATAAAGTAATCAATTTTTTTTTGCAGCTATAAAATCGAAGAATGGTACGATAACAGTAAATCAAGCATATGATTCGAGAGATTATACATTGCAACGACTTCGAATCTCTGTGTCACTCAGATAAATGAACAGTTTCAGAATCTCATGACAAGCGAGTGAAGCTACGCGTGTGTTTTCATGAATACTTTGCAGTTTGCACATAAGCTGTGTATATAATGAATTTGCACGCAGAAAAGAAGTTAGGTAAGTTTGTTTTGATGTTGTCGATTAGAGGATTTTGAAGGAAGCAACGAAAAGCATATGGCGAATGCATGTTTGTGTCCCTTACACTAAATACAAGCTTACGTCGACATGAACGTCAAATGGCAGACACGAGATATATGAATGATTTTCATTTTATTCGCTGGATATATAATTGGTACGCACTACAAAACTAATACAATGTTAAGAGTACTTTCACTTTAAACTAACAACATCAGTCAGACTCTTTTTAAATCTGCTTTGATTAGCTAGATATACCAACAAATAGTAGACATGATTTTAAAGCCAAATTAGCAATATGGGTTATGGTATGGGCTAGTCAAATTATCAAAGCCCGATTTTCCTTATAGCTCACTTATTGAATCCCTAGGCTAAAAAGAAGAATGAATAAATATGGATTCGAGCTTTCGGCGATCATATATTTATCAACTATATGTAATATGAAGTGAGTATTCCCTTATTAATTGTTTGCCCGGTGCCCCCTACCACCAACTTGCTTAAAGACAAATATTCGTTGTCTATCTCACACTTACACTCATGTTTGATTCTGTTCTTGCCTTCTCTCTACCGGAGCTTATCTACATACGTGTAGAATGGTAGGCCGATCGCTAGTATGAATCATATCCAGAAAATTTCATATCTGCAAAATGTGTTTACTTGACCATATTCTAGGTATCGCAAACACTAAACTAAATGCAAAATTTTGTTTTGTATTTGTAATATAATATATGCACTCACCATCATAATGATTTTAGAGGTTGAAACATATTTATGGGCGATTTTTACGTTACTAAATGATGGTTAAATATGATAAACATTTTTGAAATTGATCTCACTCACCCGATAAAATTTATTCTGGAATGCAACGTGAATTTTCACGCTGACCACATGTTTAAGTTAGCGTTGTTCCATGTTCCGATGACTTCTGGGTGGAAGCTTTTGAAGTGTATAAGATTCTCCCTTTTTTCGATTCACCGAAGATAAGGGAACCTATAGTACTCACGTACGTGTATCATTCGTTCTTGATAAACATCATTTGTCTTGTCACGTCGTCGATCTGTTAAATCATCATCCCCATACTTTGCTTTTAACTCTATATTCATTCGTTAGTATAATATTACTAATCTCCTCTAAGTTTTTTTTTATTAAAAAAAAATATTCTCCTCTAAGTTTAAGCTGCTCCAAATGATATATGTCTTTGTAAGAGAACATAAAAGTTAAGAGGAATGAATACATTACTAGTCAAACGGAAAAGAAAAACACACACTAAACTCAATTCATGATCAGTATTGTATTCTAGCGAATGACGATTTTAAGATTTGAGTTTACTCTTTACGTGGAATTCGAACAGTAATGTTATACAACAGTGCTTAAAGGTACACTTGTCTTTTCATCCGTACAATGTACGTAAGTCAACATACATATATACATCTATACATGTATATAAATTATTATCCAATAACTACGATCCATCCGAAGAAAGCAAAGCATTTTAATACATCTATGCTCCCTCCCGATTATATTTATCATCTATGCGCTCTTAGCACATCGATTATTGACACAATTACATGTGCATACATATATATATATATATATAGATATATACACATACATGTACGATGATCGGACGCTATAACCAAATGGCCTTAGCGTCTTTAAGCATCTGCTTGAGTGACCCGTCCACGTGGAATGAGATGATGTCTTTGGCTGATCCGATGTACCTTCCTCCAACGAAAACAGCTGGAACCGCCGGGTTCGATGAGCCGAGGGCACGTAGGGCCCGTTCCATTTCACGGCCTTCAGGGTCTTTGTCGAGCTCATGGATCGCCGGACTAGCGCCTAGTTCGTAGAATAGCGTCTTGATGCTATGGCACATACAACATGAGCTCTTTGTGAATATCACCGCCGCTTTCTTCGACGACAAATCTCTTATTCTCTCCATTTGCGATGGTCAAGAAAGTTAGTGATCAATAAGTGTTGTTTTTTTTGTAATGAGCAAGGCTTAGGTTGTATTGAACATATGCTTGGATAAGCTGTTATTTATAATGGTTATTGTGAAAGATTTTGGATTATTTTATTTTAGCCTTTTCTTTCTACAAATATATTATGGATAAATATATAAATGATATACCCCACACTAAATTTATATTGTTATATATTGAAGTACCCCACGAACAAAATTTCCTAGAAAGAAGCTAAGTTCTTTGTGATATAAATTTGGATAAGAAAAAAATGCTTATAGCCTGATGATTTCGTGTGATGGAGACACTTGCTCTTATTTATTTATTTTTGGTAATTGTTTTTTTTATATATAGTTTATACTTAGATTTCAGTTATATATATGTATACTATAGATGGGATTAAGTGTAATATTATTACAACATATATTATATCAAAAACGAATAGAGAGATGAGTTACATCACTTTCGGTCCGTGGCTGGCATCTGCATCACGTACCCAAAACATTAATTTTTATAAATTTATAAAATTTTCCATTTTTTCTATAGTGGAAACGTGGAAGGTTAATAATTTGCTGTAATGTGGCATAAACAAAAAGGGGATCGTTGATGCGTTTTGCTGTTAATAAATATATTTCGGACATAATGTAGTTGACATTATTGTATCTATATTATAAAGTCTAATTACCTGAAAAGGATAAAAGCCATTTCTAGACAAAATCATCTCGTATATGTTGGCAAATCTGGACGACAAAAAATCTACAGATGCATGAATTTCGTTATATGATCAAATGTGTATGATTAATGATTAATAACTAAACAATTAATAAAAGGTCTATGCATTAATGTTTCATATATAGTTGTTACACTTAAAATAAACTAAAAATCAAAAAATAGTTTTTCAATGTCAAAAGTTAAGTGTATGCAAAGAGAAAAAAAAAAGAGAGCAGAGATTTGGTGGTGGTGGCTAGTGACTGTTGCGTCATCTTTGACATGGAAAAAAAAAATCTGAGATAAGAAGTTTATCCATATCTGACCCCACTCCACAAATCGATGTTTAGACAAAACATATGAATATTATTTTCGTATTTTATTGTTCGTTTACTTGATTTATATTCTTAGAAATATCTTCACCTATATAGGCTAGATAAGTTCTTAAGCCATTGTCGAAACCACGTGGCGGTACCTCCTCATGTAAGCATAGACCTATGTACTTTTACATATTATCATACATAAGTTTCTGATATTTATTTTTGTAGGTCACAATATCGACCGTCCATAGATTCATTTTATCGATTAGATTCTTTTTTACTTTTTAATGACCAAAGCGTTGACAGAATAATATATCGTCTCTACTTGCCCAAGATTTAGGTTCCTCACTGATTCTTCGACAAGTTAAATCACAGTAACGAATAACGATGATTGCGATAATATACAAACCCTCTAACTGACATAGAGGGTCCGATGGATTATTTTGAAAGCCCAAAAGATTCGCTTTGATAAGGCCTTTTGGCCCAATAATTCCAATTTACTTCCATTCTTTCATGACATTAGCCCATTTCCTTCTTTTCAATTTTATTATTGGTTTTGTCGAGTGAAGCGTAAACCCTAAATCACTAATCATCGATTCTTCTCCGTTGGATCAAAGGTATCATGAACTCGGAACTTTTCTCTCGCGTTTTTTTTCTTCATTATTTGATAATCGAATCCGTAAATTCAACTTGAGTTGTGGCGCTGTAGATTTCTCTTATAGATTTTAGAACGAAGAAAGAAAATCGTATGTCATCTGCTTTCTCAATTTTTTTTGGTTGTGGGTTTCTTTTAGTGATACGTATCAGTGAATTTGGTGGAATACTGGATTGGAAAATTGGGGGTTTGGTCTTGTTTCTAGAGTTGTTATGTCCTTTGTATTTATGTCAAGTGTTGCTGTCTTAAAGCCCAACTTAAACTTGAATGTGTCTGAAGTCTAAACCAAATTACGTGTTAGATAATTGTGTTTGTGGTATTCTCTTGTCTTGACACATTTCTTTAGCTTCATTTAATGGCAGACAATAAAACATCTGAAGGTATTGTATCCGAAGAAACTCCCATGGATGCTTCTCAGGAGCAACAACATGAAACAGTTGAGGAGATGCTTGCTCGCCACAGGTAATAGCATCATTAAGCTTTCTTAATGTTGGAATTGAATACTTAATTGGATAAATTGGCAATACCTCTTTACTCTAAATCATATATTTCGTGTTTTTTTTTTTTTACTACAAGTGTTGATGTTGTTGTTGTTTATTGTAGGCAAGAGATTAAACAACTTCAAAACAAAGAGACAGAGATGAAGAAGGCAGCTGCCAAAGGTAGCAAAGCTGAACAAAAAGCTAAGAAGAAGCAAGTCGAAGATGACATTTCCAAACTCTCCACTAAGCTCAAGGACAAACAGTTGAAAGAACTCGCCTCTCAAGGTTTCAGCAGCAGCAGCAGCAACAACATTGCCAAGGACGAAACGACTGAGAAAAAAGGAGACATCGACACTCTAGTTAGAGCTATAGCTGGAGTCTCAGTCACTGCTCAGCAAGAGCACTCAAAGCCTAGCAAGAGCGTGAAGAGGCGCGAGAAACGGGCTAAGGAAGAAGCAGACAGAGAGCAGAGAATTAAAGAGGAGCAAAGCCACGTGAAAAGTGATCGTATGGTTGAGAACGCCAAGCTTGAGAAGAAGCTTAAACCATTGGGATTAACAGTCAGTGAGATTAAACCAGACGGACATTGCCTTTACCGTGCTGTTGAGAATCAGCTTGCCAACCGCTCGGGCGGTGCATCTCCTTACACATACCAGAATCTAAGAGAAATGGCTGCTTCGTACATGAGAGAGCACAAAACCGACTTTCTCCCGTTTTTCTTGTCAGAGACTGAGGGTGACTCCAACAGTGGATCTGCAGAAGAGCGGTTTGAGAAATACTGCAGAGAAGTCGAGTCAACCGCTGCTTGGGGCAGTCAATTGGAGCTTGGAGCATTAACACATTGCTTGAGGAAACACATAAAGGTGTATTCGGGATCGTTTCCGGATGTTGAGATGGGCAAAGAGTATAGATCCGGCGATGACTCGAGCCTCATGTTATCGTATCACAGGCATGCTTTTGGGCTCGGGGAGCATTATAACTCAGTGGTGCTCGTCAACAACATCACCGGATGATGGATGATGGACTTTATCTAAAGCTTTAAGAAAAGTGCTTTTGTATCAAAAGTTTACTGAAATTCTTTCTTCTTTAATGTTTGTTGGATTTGAGAGAACCAATGTGTAACTTCAATTTTTCATTTGGTTACAAGGCGAAGCATAATCTATTGCTACACAGTTCCAGGTTTTTCATTACAGAACAAGAATGTAGCAGCAATTTGTACGGAGAACATGACACGAAGAAACATATGACCTTTGAACAATTTCGCGAGCCAATTTGGCAGAGACAGTTCTAGAGATCTGAAAGGGAATATAACAAACACAAGTTGTTCCTCCCGAATCTTGAGATTTTAGCACCAAAAGAAGAAAATGATGACGAATCTATGCTTATTATCACCCATAAATTTTGCTAATTCAATTGACACATGGCCTTATCACGAATCTGCCAAAGATTCTTCATTTCTGTAGATTTCCAAATCTGGTGTCAGAATCATGCTTTCCTGTTTAAATCTGCTAAAATTTTGTATTTTTGGAAAGTTGAAAATGCAATGAACATGGATTCTCTTTCTCGTGTTCAATGCAACAACAACTACAAAGACTCTTAAGAGTCAAGACCAACAACTCTCACATTTAGATAAAAAAACTTGAAAATGGTTTTGACAAAGTGTAAAAGCTAAAGTAAGAACTGTGTTGGATCACTTACTTGCTCTCTAGACTCCAGGTCACACAAGCAGAAAAGTATCTCAAAGACGATCCTCTTTTTGTTTGTTTTTCTTGCTTTCCGTTTCTTTAGAGCCTGAAACTTGTGGGGAATCTATTGTTGCTTGAAAAGATAAGCATCTAACTGGATAAACCATAATCCAATCTCCACCTCAGTGGATGCATCAAAAGCAAAAGATTTTGCCAAAAAAAGAAAAGCACCATAGAGTAGACATGATCACACTGTTGCATACCTCCCTGGATCCGTGGATCATTACAAACCATATGACAAGGATATTTCCGTAATTAGAAAAGAAAAGTTTACATGAACTGTATATGCAACTTGGTTCTGATGTTCATGCAGTTTTTAGAGAACGCCAAAGGGCACATCACTAGTATGGAAGTAAAGTAGTGACAAAGATCTGATTTATGCAACGTTACCATCCTCCACGTATCCAACTCTATAAATAGGCCTACTTTGTAATTTGTATAGCATCAAAGCAAAAACAAACATAAAGATCCTTGAGTTCCCACTCACATAGTCACACTACATTTGTATCACATTTATATACATAGAAATGGAAAGCGTTAGAAGTTTAGTTGAAGACAAACCAGTGGTGATATTCAGCAAAAGCTCTTGCTGCATGAGCCACTCAATTCAAACACTGATCTCAGGGTTTGGGGCAAAGATGACGGTCTACGAGCTAGACCAATTCTCAAACGGTCAGGAGATCGAGAAGGCATTGGTACAGATGGGGTGTAAACCCAGTGTACCAGCTGTGTTCATAGGGCAACAATTCATCGGTGGTGCTAACCAAGTAATGACTCTTCAGGTCAAGAACCAGCTAGCCGCAATGCTAAGAAGAGCCGGAGCCATATGGGTGTAACAGAAGACAAGAGAGTCAAATGCAAACTAGGATAGAATAAGATGAGAATGATACATATCGTTGTTTTGCTTCTTCTTTAATTTTCGGGGTTTCGAGTATCTACCATGCACGGATATGTTTTCAACAAGTGCAACACTATAGTTTACACAACTCTAGAGCTAATTAAGATCAAGAACTTTGTATTCTCAGTTACCATACTTGTTAAATCAACCAATATAAGCTAAGAAGACTAATAAGCAATAAAAGAGAAAGATTTGCTTTTCCATTGATACCTAAAGATTGTTCAACAAAATGAAAGGCCTTTTATTTATCATCAGCCATGAGAAAAGAAGAAACAAACAAAAGTAGAGATTTTCACTAACTTCTTCACTTGTAAATGTAATCTTTTAAAAGGCCATTTGCATGCTCGACCTCAGAATGTCTTCGCCAACTATCAACAGCTCTAGAAACTGTAGCTTTTGCTTCCCGAATCTCTTGAGCCGAGAACTTGTGCTCTATGATTCCCAAAGGTCCAGGTTGCAGAACATTGATCACAGTTTCAGCTTCTTTCTCAAGCTGCCTGTACAAAATGAAACCTTAGAATTTCAACATAAACACACACACAAAAAACAAATCTTTTATTGTGTAATCTCTTGTCATACGGAGAAATACGATGCAAGCATTAACCAACCTAAAAAGCTCTAGATTGGATACAAATTGAATTCTTTTTATCAGTCAATTCTTCAATAGTAACGCAGTAATACAATGAAGAGAAGAAAACAATGGAGAAACCTTAAGATCCCGGAGAAGGGTAAAGCTCTAGCGATCCTGTAAATCGACATCGTCGCCGGAGGAAGAGAAGAAATTGAGTACCGCGATTCAATTGATTTATTATTTAACAAAAACTCAACTTCGCGACGAATCAGTTTTGACTTCACATATATTGGGCCATAGGCCCATAGAGTTACTAGCAGGTGTAAGTTACACCGTGTAACCGAGAATGTAAATTAGTATGGGCTAAAGGCCCAATAAATAAAAGGGTTTCTTCTATAATTGGCGAGGATAGTTTTGTCCTAATAGCCAAACACGTCTCATCATCTAAACTAGGCTTCCTTATCCAGCAACTCCCGCGCCACTCGTCTTCTTCCACCTCTCTCTCTAGAGTCTAGACAATGAATAGCTCGATGACGACGAGTCCAACGGCTCGAGCCTTCCTTCATCTTCACTCGTCACCATTCACTTTACGTTCGAGAAAGTCACCGTCTGGAGTTTGTCTAGTCTCGTGGCCGCCTTCTCGGTCTCGCAGGACTCGACGACTCGTTTGTATGGCCGTAAGTGATTCTAGTTCTCCCAATGTTGGATTTTTTTTTCAAAAGTTTCAGAATTGTTCGATGATTTTGTCTGTTGAAACATTTAGGAACCTTACCTCATTAGGAAAATGGAGTCTGTTGAGAAGACATGGAAGGAGTTATCGGTTTGTTCCTACACTTATTCCATTAATGGTTAAGGTTTGTTTCTTAATCTCATTCTTAAGAGTTTTGAATGATTTGTAGGTGAAACTAGCTGACCCAGATGTTGTTTCGAATCAATCTGAATACCAAAAACTGGCACAATCCATGTCGGAGCTTGACGAGGTATTTGCACATTCTTTTAGTGTTCAAAATTTGCAGCTTTTTTCGGGGTTTCTTAACATTGAATTCAATTTTAGGTTGTAACAGTCTTCAGAAGATTCAAGGACTGTGAGAAGCAGTTACTAGAAAGCAAAGGTCCCTTCAAGTCTCCTCCTTTCTTTTACTTTGCTTTGATTCTGTTCCTCGGAAGCTGGTTATGATTTACTGATTGGTTTATTGCTTCAGTTTTGGCGAAAGAGGCTGGAGATGATGAAGATATGGCTGAAATGATAGGAAGTGAAATCAACTCGCTCACTAAAGAAATTGAGGAGCTTGAAAAACAACTTAAGGTTTAGAGCCTTGGTTCCATAGCTGACTTATTCGGCAGCTGAAAATCGAATGTTGCTCATTTTAAAAATTTGATTCTGATACTCAACTCGTAACATTGTGTTGGCTTGTGTCAGGTGTTACTTCTTCCTTCCGATCCTCTTGATGCCAGAAACATTTTGCTTGAAGGTAACTGACTAAACTATATGTCGACAAGTAGTATCATTTGTCTACACTGGCCTTTTTTCTTGAAAAACTGCCTTTTGCTCGGACTTCCCGCCATTGTTTTACCTATCTACCTCTGGACGAGTCTGAAATCTTAGTTCCTTCCGCAGTTAGAGCAGGAACTGGTGGCGATGAAGCTGCAATTTGGACTGGTGACCTTGTAGGTACATGCTTTCCTTGATTTCTTCTGATCCTCTATCTGATTTTAATGCCTTCCGATAGTTCACCGTTTTGTTTCAGTCTTATTTCTTAAAAAACTTTCAAATTTTATTGTTCCTATATTTCATGGCTAAGAGAAGCAAGTGCAATAATTAAAAACTTCAGATCCTACCATGAATCAGTATGCTTTGCATTATTCTTTTGCTTGCAGGTGCGGATGTATCAGAGGTACAGCGAGCGCAGCTCTTGGAAGTTTTCAATGGTTTCATGCTCAGAGGTGAGATGCTCTCTGTGTTTTGTTTTGGCATTTAAGGAGTGTGTAATGAAAATGGCAGTAGAGCATAACAACTTAGAGACATGTTCTCACCAGTATAGCTTTTTAATCTTCCTACTTTTATAAGGCTGAACATGGAGGTTACAAGACGTGTGTGATGGAGATTAAAGGAAATCGTGTCTATAGCAAGCTCAAGTATGAATCTGGTGTTCATCGAGTCCAGCGTGTTCCTCAAACAGAAACACAGGGTCGTGTACACACTTCTACAGCAACTGTAGCCATCATGCCAGAGGTAAACTAGCTTTCGCATGTTCCATTTTTCGATATTCTGATTGATAATTGGTAACCAGTCCAAAACTGTCATCTCTGCTTTGTTTTTTTTGTCATTTTAGGCTGATGAAGTGGAAGTGGTGATTGACCCAAAGGACATTGAACTTACATCTGCAAGATCTGGCGGCGCTGGAGGTTATGCTAAAGAAATTCGCTTTCTGTTTCTCTCACATTTCACTTGCTAATAATACTGAAAAGAGGTCTTGGTGCAGGCCAAAATGTGAACAAGGTGGAGACGGCTATAGATCTATTCCACAAACCGTCAGGTATTCGCATTTTCTGTACAGAAGAAAGGACCCAGATTAGGAATAAGGCGCGTGCTTTCCAGCTTCTGCGAGCAAAACTGTAAGCAACATTCAAGGAGCAAACTCTCTACTCTTCTTCTCCTCTATCAAGTCCCACCTTAGTCTTTTTTTGTTGAAACATTATATGTCTATATATAGGTATGAAATAAAAGTAAGGGAACAACAAGAGAAGATAAGGAATGAAAGGAAATCTCAGGTCCACTTCATTTTATTATCCCCATAGTCTTTCTAAACTCAAGGTCATCATCAAATATTCATCTTATTCTGCTCTATGTCGATTCTTGCGGAAACAGGTTGGGACTGGAGCTCGTTCAGAAAAGATAAGAACATACAATTATAAGGTAATACACGGATCCAGAGCCTTGCTTTGAAAACTTGATGGATTCTGTTTTGCTTATGATGTCTGAAAATTACAGGACAGTAGAGTGACTGATCATAGGCTAAAGATGAACTTTGCGCTTACAACATTTCTTGACGGTGCTTTAGAGGACGCAGTGCAGGTCCTAAACACTAAACCTTAAACTTTTTCTTACGTTTGTATTAGTTAATGTGAATCTTGAAGAATGTTTGCATTATTCTTATTGCAGGCTTGTGCTGCTTTGGAGCAAAAGGAACTCATGGAAGAACTCTCCGAGTCTGTAGCTGCTTCTTCTGCTACTTCTGGATAAATCCTCAAACTATACTCCAAGGAAAACTTTGTAGTTGTACACACATCATAATTATAAGACTTTTATTCATTCATATATAGCTAAGCATATGATAATGCAATTTAGCAAATATTGATGGGCATACCTGATGGGACCAAGGCCAAACCGAGTTAGCCACACTGAAATACTGGAAAAACATATTTATCAACCAATTCATATTTATATATTCAAACCTTTTTAAAAAACAAGATTTTTGAGAGTTATTACTTTTGCGGAAAACATTTGACAACTATTTCAAAATGTTGTAAATTAAATAAAGATGTTATGCAAAAAAATGTTAAAGGAAATGGAGTCAAACTTAAAGAAAACAGAGACGAATCCTCTCTGCAGTTTTTATGGAATTCAAAGTTTGGCACTAAGCAAACATCCTGCAAGTCTGAAGCCTAATCTGACCATAATCTGAAAACTGCAGAGGTACAAAGAACAAGCCCTTTGTTTAACCGTATGCAACAACTAGTTCTGAGAATTTCATAAGAGTCTTGAAGAGGCACAAAAGATAATAAGCTTTGGTGTCATTAGTAGCAGAATTTTTGACATGAGAAACATTATGATTTTCACAGCATCAATCAAAAAACAGATGACAATGTAGTAAATAATTCACAACAACAATAAATAAGAGAACATATGGCAACCCTGAATTAATGAGAGTCTCTCATCCCTGATGCTAACCCTAAATTTTTCTTCTCCAGTTCACTCTCTCTCTCAGTTAACCATGGGCAATTATGGAGTCAAAGTTCCTGTTAGAGATCCTCTTTGTTCTAAAGAAGGTAGGTAGTAATATTTTTATATATTTTCACTATTTAAAAAAAAATGATTCAATTTAATATTAGATTAGTATTTGCTCTCATTTTTATTTTCTATCTTATATTTTAATTAAGTTTAATTGAAGTTTATAGTGCTATTTGTGAAATTAGAAATGTTGTGCTAATTTTGAAAGATATTTTTTTTTGGTGCTATTTTTGTCAATTCCCCATAGATATTTTGTTTCATTTTATGTCAATTCGCATTTTAATTATACGTTATTTTTCTCTGTTAAGAGATGATCTTCTTGTTAATTTTTCATCTTAAATTATTTTGTTTAAATATATCTCAATTTGCATGTCATTTTTTTTTTGGTTTGTCTGTCCAGATTTGGATACAAAAGACACTTGTGAGTGTTGATTTTAGGCTCTCTCATAAACGAACTATTCTTGCAGAGATTCACATGCTAGAAAATGTGGAAATTGCATATATTTTTTTTTTTCTTAAGAACCCACCATTGCTTATTACCAAAATTTTAATCTTTTAACCAAACTCTTAACATCAAAATTTTTAAAATTAATTATATATATTCATAAGAACTATCCTAAGACTACTGCCAATAATGATGCTTTAAGATCATCCTTATTGATGAGTTCTTAGACAAAATTCTTAACATTTTTGATGTAGAATATAATAATTAAATATTAGGGAATTTTTAAGTGGAAGACAGAGTGTATCAAAAATCTCTTATTTAAGAACTAATTTTACTCTTCTAAAAACCTTTTTTTTTTATTTTTTATTCATATTTTATTTTATCTAATATTTTAAGAAATTATCTAAATTTTTCTTAGAACCCATGGATAATGATGCTCTAAGTCTACAAATAAAAATAATGGCAACTATGGAAAGACGAATTAGGTTCCATTTTACTCTCTGAGACACTCTCTACTATTTAAAATGAAAATATATTTTCTCATAATGCCATATTAACGACACATACTTTATAATTATGATAATATTATCAACTAATTTTTTTTAATTTTGAGTTGGTATTAACAAAATTAGTTGCTATATAACCAATTTCTTTGTGTTTTTGATATGTAACTAAAATTGTTGCATTTTTTTAATCAAAAAAATATAATATACCGTAATAAATATAGATTGACATGAATATTGAATATCTTGTAATTATATCACATAAATGCATAGTAAATGGAATTAAGATGTCGAAATCAATGAGAATGTGGGTACATTTACATTTACTTTATAAAATTTCGTTACATTGGTAGCAGTCTTTCATCTCACAAAATTTTAATTACTACTAATGTAGTGAATGACAAGTATATGAAAATATTAACAGAAAAAATATAAAAAAAAATAACAGAAAAAACTGAGTTTAAAACACGCGCCATCATAACTCTATCACGCACCTTGTATAGTTCAGACCACCGCAAAGCTAGTGAAACCGAGACGCAAGGTATAGCGATTTATCTCGCGGTCATAAAAGTAAAATTAAAGGTGAAAAAATCATTTATTATTATTGTCCCTCATTTTTCTTACACGTAGAGAAGAAAAAATGGATAAAGTAAATTAAAAAACAAACAAACCGCGGCTGCCCTATACCAAAACCCGGGAGATTGTACGATTTCTTAATTGGTTTGGGCCTTTGGCTTTGGGGGTGGTGGCTTGTACTTAATTGATTTACCCATCGAAAGAGATCGAAACACATTTTTTGATCATTCGGCGGAGGAAATCGGGAAAACTCAATTCTGCTTTCATTCGATCGGATTGTTTCCTTCAATTGAATTCGTCGATACTCAATTGCAATTTTCCACTTTCTGTGTTTCTTACTTTGTCTGTTGTATTCGCTGATCCGATTTCTAATTTGATCAAGCTAGGGCTAATACATCAAACGATTTGGGGTTGGGTTTCACTGTTCCGTTGATCGCTGGGGTTGATTTTTAGGAGGATTTGTGTACCTTGATTGATTTTGAGGGTCTGTTGATTGCAATGTTAGAAAGGGCCTAGGGTTAAGTCTAGGGTTTTGAGGTTAAGATCGAATATATAGTTATGGAGGAGTCTGAACTTGAAGAAGGAGAGGCTTGCTCTTACAATATTACTAACGAATACGCTGGAAGCATAGACCCTGATAACGATCTCTCTTACATTGTGAGCACCTCCTTCTCAGCTGCTCTACGAGTTTTCTATCTTTTTTGAGAATTGGATTTTGAATTGTGCAAGTGTTGATGTTGCTGTGTTGTCTTACTTCAGTCTCTTTGATATTAGATTGCATCAGTTTGGTAGGGATATATAGATATTTACTTTTGGACCTTTAGGTATATGTGTATGCAGTTTATATGGTATGTGTTTAAATGTTATAGATGATTTTGTTAGGTAATTTCATTATGATTTAAGTGCAACCGAACACCATGTTAATTGCGCATCGTAGATTGGTCAAGTTGTTATCCTATTTGAAGGCTTATCGACCTTCCATTTGGAACTCTTTATTCTCCGATTGCCGCGTGTTTAGTTTCGATTCGATGGTTTTTTTACAGAGATTGTATGGACAAGTTTCATCTTATCGGTAACAGTTTTACTGAAAAAAGTGTTTGTAAACATTTTAAAAGGCTTTTTGGATTCGCCTCTGTAGTATCGAAAAACAAGTTTCGTTAAATCATTTTCACCTAAGAGCCTAGAAGTTGTTTTCAGAGAAGTAATCTATGTTTCGTTTATCGACTGTATTTTTCTCTTGTTTATTTTGAAGGATGAGAAGCTTCAACACATCCTTGGACACTTCCAGAAAGACTTTGAGGGCGGTGTTTCAGCTGAGAATCTTGGTATGTTGATGTTGTGGCAGAAACTCTTCTTCTTGGTTGGTCCACAAAGTGTGAAACTAGTCCTTTGAATTTGATTACAGGGGCGAAATATGGTGGCTATGGCTCTTTCTTGCCAACTTATCAACGTTCTCCTGTTTGGTCTCACCCGAAGACACCAGCAAAACCTCAGAGTTCTACAGGGACTAGATCTCCAAACAACTTACTAGGGGAGGTATATTTTTCTCATTGTCTACACTTTTCTCTTTGTCAATGCTGTAATGTTTAATCTCTTACCTTTTTTCTTCTTTCAGTCCCAGAGTGGCAATGCAGCTTCGTCTAGTGTTCCTAAAAAGGCAAAATCTGGTCTTGCTTCCTCTGGAAACCCCAAAAAATCAGTGAAATCTAAGAAACCTAGTTCCAGTGCCAGAATGGAATCTGCAACTAAGAAACCTTGTGTCTTCAGTAAGCAGAATTCTCTGAAGCTTCGGATAAAGATGGTACCAGATGGTTTATCTACCGAAAAGAATGCTGCTGCAATATACAGTGGCCTTGGACTTGATGTGTCACCTTCTTTGTCCTTAGATAACAATAGTCTTTCAGGTAGTGAAGGGATGAATGAGGAGCCTCAGGGTTATTCTCCAACGGAGTCTCCCACCAGTATTCTTAATGTGAGATTTTCCTTTGTTTTGTTTCACAATACTGAAACAGTTTCCTTTGTTTTAAGATGCTTATCGAGTTGATATATTCTTATATGCAGGTAATGACTTCACTTCCTGTGGATCATTGTCAGTTCCTATCTCCTCTCTCTGAGGATCTGATTCGATTCATTGAAAGGGAAAAATCCGAAAAGGGATATAAGTATACATCTCCATCCAGGCTTTTCACTGCGAGTTCTTCTGCTATGGCATACGGTTTGGAACCTCAGAAGTCTGGAGAGAAACCATCAGTAGAGAAGAAAAAAAAGATGGTGGAGAGGAGCAGCTTTTCTGCTGAGACAAATGTCCGCAGTAAGAAGGGCCTGTTTGATTCAACTGATGCCATTACCAAGGAGTCAATGGAAACAAACACATTATATCCTACATTTGCGGAGAAAGAAACAGCCAGTAGTAAATTATTTGATGCATCCAAGGAAAACTACAATGGCACTGTTAGGGGCGAAATGGTGGGTGATGTCGACAGAAGGTTGTGGGGTCTAACTCGTCATAAAGATCTTGGGGCGCATCATGAGAATCCAAAGACTATTTCTGCTGGAAGTGTTCGTGAAGATAAAAAGGCTAAACTTGGTGATAATGAGGCTTCAGGATACCCAAGGAAAGTTGGCAAATACAAAGGCAGCAAAGCTTCTGATTCAGTCAAAAAGGAATCGAGTGCATCAAAGGCGAAAAGTGGTCATAAAGTGGAGCTAGAACATCCTCTTAGAAAGCAGAAGTATGACCAGATAGAACAGGAGCCACCGTCTTCATCAAAGTTCAAGGAACAGCAAACCTCTGTTGTTTTTGAGACTAAGCTGAATGGTCAAGCTGAGAAGAAGGAAGTGGTAGCCGTGAAACCACAAAGTGATAGCAAAAAAGCCGAGGACACTTACAAAGACTTTTTTGGAGACATAGGGGACTCTGAAGAAGAAGAGGAACAAGACGTAAAAGATTTGCGGATTTCAGAAAAGGGACTTCCGCCCTTAGAAGATATGCCTGAAAAATCGAGCTTGCCGCTAGTAGAACCTCAGAACGTTGGTCCTGAACCCATGTTGAGAAAACTTGGTTCTGATGCTTCTCTTCCGAAAGCAAATCCCGTGATCATACAAGAACATTGGGTTGCTTGTGACAAATGTGGAAAGTGGCGGCTTCTTCCTTTTGGCGTCTTCCCAGAAGACCTTCCTGAGAAATGGATGTGCACAATGCTTAATTGGCTGTGAGTCTTTTCAACTTCTCTATTATTGGTCCTGTTATTTTGTTGGTGTGCTATATGAGGTGGTTGGCATAACGTGTGTTTGTTTCTCTGTGTTATTGGTCCTACTTTTTTCGGGATGAGGAACTAAAGAGAAATTGATTTTATTTGTGATAATGTGCGTTTTAGGCCTGGAGTGAACTATTGCAATGTTCCTGAAGATGAAACAACGAAAGCACTGTATGCAATGTATCAGATCCCTGTCCCTGAGAACCAGGCTTCGATGCAGAGTAATCCCAGTGGCCCTAAGCCTCAGTTTACCCAGGGAGATGACAACACAAAGAAGAAGAAAAAGGGTTTCAAAAAGATAGACAATGGAATGGATAAAGAAGGTGCTCGAACTGCAGAAACTAACAAGACCATCCAAACATCGTCAAGAAATGGTATTCAAAATTCGCAGGGACTTGGCGACTTGGCCGAGGATGAGAGGCAAATACATAAACAGAAAGAGAAAGGAAAAGCAGTGGATCACCTCTCTGATGAGTCGAAGAGCTTGAAGGCGAATAACAAAAGAAAAACAGATCTAGAGAGTTCTATGCTGGCCAAAAAAATGAAGATCGAAAGTTTTCTGTTTCCTGATGAATCTGAATATGGAAATGGACGTCCTACCTCGAGTAGTGGTGTCCCTATCACGTCAGCAGATATAAAGCCAAAGCCCCGAGTCTCCTCCAAAATGCCAAAAGAGGAAGGAGGAGCTTCAGACACTGGAAATAGCAATAGCACTGGGGGGATTAAAAAGAGGAAACTGAGAGAAAGCCATGGTTCTAGGATTTACAGTGAGAACGAAAATCATGAACGAAAGAAAGCTCGAGTTCGTAAAGAAGAGAAGGAGCCTAGTTATTCACAAGGCAATGGGAAGTTGGAAAAGAAAAATAGAAGTCATTCGAAAATAGAGTATGCAAATGTTCAGAACTCAATCGCGGCAACCTCAAGTTCTTCTAAGATTTCTGATTCTCATAAACCCAGAAACAGCTCCCGCGAAGCTAAATGTTCTCCTGTTGAGTCGGTGTCTTCCTCACCTATGAGGCTTTCCAACCCGGAGAAACGTATATCTGTGAGTAAAAAGAAAGAAGAATCTTATGATGCTAACGTCTTTGCAGCAGGTAGTTTGAAAAAATTCTCAGATGGTGAAGGTGAAGATGATGGTGGGAGTGATAGATCGCAGAGTCAGATGAAGGATAAACATGGATCCCATGAGTCTTCTGTGCTTGATATTTGGGATAATAAAGGATCTTTGAAAGCGAAAGAGCGCGCTGATCCTTCTCTCGATGCCAATTTTGAAAATGGTGGCCACAAGACTTTACCGCGGAAACTGGATCATATTCTCGGTGAAGGAAAACAGTCTAGCGATCATCATCGACGTAGCAATGATTCCCTGGCAAAGAAGTCAGGAAAAGGTTCATCTTCTCGGTCCAAAGAAAAGAGCCAAAGCATTAGGTCTGATTCACGGGATGGTCCGAGACATATTGAAAAGAAGATATATGATGGTAGTCCTGACAGTAGAGCGGATATGATCGTGAGACCAAACATTCCAAAACCGCACGACTCCGAAAGAATACCAGAGAGGAGTAATATAGCAGATTTAGCTTCTCCATCACGGCCACCATCTAGAGGTGTCCAAGGGGATTCCTCTATGCTTTCTGTCCGTAAGAAAGTCGATAAATGCAGCACATCAGCTGGAAATAATAATATCCAAGCTGATGATGTGACAAAGGCAACAGCCCAAATAAGAAGGAAAAGCGAGCCTTCTCCAAGCCCCTTGCGAAAGGAAATAACATCTGCGCAGGCCGCCCATAATACTTTAAAAGAAGCTAAAGACTTGAAACATACAGCTGACCGTCTCAAGGTTTGTCTCATAATTCAGTTGCTGTGTAATGTCTCTTTCTCTTTTGTATTTGCTTCTCATAGTCTTACGTTTCTTGTTACTGCAGAATTCTGTATCAAACCTTGAGCACATTGAGCTCTACTTCCAAGCTTGCCTTAAGTTTCTTCACGGTGCTTTTCTTTTGGAGATGAGTAGCAACGAGAGTGCTAGACAAGGAGAAACAATGGTCCAATCTATGAAGATTTATAGTAGCACTGCGAATCTTTGCGGGTAATTTACATTTGTGAGGATAAAGGAAAAACGTCGTTCATTCCTTCTTTTCCATTTGTAAGCACTGAAACCTTTTTCCGTGATAGATTTTGTGCCCATGAGTATGAGAAGTCTAAAGATATGGGAGCTGCTGCCCTGGCTTACAAATGCATGGAGGTCGCGTATATGAGAGTGGTTAATTCCTCCTACACCAGTGCTAATAGATATCGAAATGAATTGCAGACTTCTCTACAAATGGTTCCGCCAGGTAAGCTAGTCGAAGATAGCCAAATTCCTTATTGGCCATGTCTTTGAGTCTTTCCCGTTGTAATGGTCTTGTCACTGCCTTTTAGGTGAATCTCCTTCTTCATCTGCCTCGGATGTTGATAACGTGAACCATCCAGCAGCAGTAGACAGAGTTGGTACCTCAAGGGGCATCAGTTCTCCTTTAGTTGCTGGGAACCACGTCATTTCTGCACAAAACCGTTCTAATCTCTTACGTCTGCTTCAATTTGTAAGTGTATTAATGCCTCTTCCAAGTTCATTCCCCACAATTATACTTAGATATAAAGTTTGTTAATTGAATGGAAGATGAAGTGATGCAGTTAAAATGGAAAGTCATAAACATAGGCCATTGATTAATCTCAGCTACTCTCTACTGTTTGTAGGCTCAGGACGTAAATCTGTCAATGGATGCCTCGAGGAAATCACGTGTGGCATTAACAGCTTGTATTGAAAACTCAGGGGAGGCCCAACAACAAGGAGAGGGTATAATATCTATTAAAAGCGCCCTTGATTATAACTTCCAAGACATGGAGGGATTGCTACGTTTAGTGAAGCTTGCTATGAAGGCCAACAACCGGTGAAAAACAGAAAAAAACAATGAAGCAACTTATTTGCAAAAACTGAGAAGAGGCAAAGTTATAATAGTGAAGAGATCACTGTTGCCTTGCTGCTCTGGATCCATTTCCGTTCACAGACGGCATTTCAGGATTTTGTTTGGATCCCGTAATCATTTGTACAAAAGCAAGAGGAGTTCATTTGACAGAGTCCACCCTGACGAGGTTTCTGGTAGACCAAGGAAGGAACTTGGCATTTGAGTTTTTCAGATGCTTCTTTTATTCTACCAAAGGAACAATTCACAATGGCAACATTATAACAAGCTACTTTCCCATCTAATTATCCAAGAAACATGTATGGATTATACAGAGCAACCAAGATGTAACTTCTGGTACCGGAATTTCTATTTCTCGATCCCGTGACAGTGACAGATAGTCCCCCAGTATCAGGTCAGTAATTGATACATCAATTTCAATATCTTTTTGTTTCAACAAGCTCTTGTTTTGTCTGTGCTAACCTACTTTGAATGTGTGTCTGCAGATTCTAAACTGTTCTCATTCAAAATAAGCCATTTAGGGTATTACAAAGAAAATATATAATAATATTACAAGATTTGGAGTTATAGTAGCTTTTCCTGTAGTGGTGATAGGCTTTCTAAGTTTTAGGAGGTAAGAAAAAGTTGCATCTATTCTTTTGCAATTTTAATTTGTTGAAGTTATCTTATATTTACTCAAACTCAACTCTGATGTCCTTTTGTTGCTCTTTCTCTTGGCAGTGTTGTCTTTTTTGTAGATAAGAAAGTAAAAGTTACAAATAGAGTTTTGCCGTCTTGCTTTGCCGGAGGAGCTTTCTTAGTCACTGGTAACTTCTCGATCTGATTTTCAGGTGCAGTCTTCCGGCAAAGTTCTTAATTAGGCTTTGGTTCGTGTAAGCTAAAACAATATGTTATGTTTTTGACTGGAAATTCTCGACTGAGTCTATATGTATATATGTATGCCGCCTCTGATTTCAAGGGCCTTCTAAATGTATAAACTGTGCATTGTCCATCAAAAATGATGGATATTATCTTTAATACAAAAAACATATATGAGTGAGAGAATTTTACTGTCCTCTGATCAGACACTATATATATGGCTATTTTAGTTCTTTTATTATTTTATTCTTTTATTTCAAAACCTCCAAAATTCAGTAATGTGTTTATTCAATCCAACACAAACATTGCTGCAATTGTTATCACCAAAAATCTCTGCAAGAGCAAGACCCGTCTCTAAAATGGTGAAATCTATTACAATCTCTCACAACAATTTCTCTACTAAAAAGCTTCGAGATCATCTTCATTACAAGATGACAATCTCCACAGATTCTGAGGTTCTTGATGATTCTCACTGGAGTTCCAGGCCTTGTCTTCATCAAACAGAACGCAATAGCCAGTTTCTCACTGTGGTAAGACAAAGCTATCTCTTTATCTTTCTCGTTAAGATCAAGTAAAACCTCCTTAGTGTCTGTAACATATCCAGCTTCTCTCAGCCTCTGCATTATCTCATCGAGCATAGCATAGATCCTTTCGCTCTCTTGTTGAGATTCGTCTCCTACAACAAACTCGTGAACCACTCCCTCTACTTCAACATAGCTACATCCCGGAACTTTATTAATGCCCTTTACCTGTAGAGAGAATCTGTATTTACTTCAGAAACTGTGCAACAGTTAAGAAAAGAGTTGGAAAAGAGGGAAATAGTTTTGCATTGCCTCCATTTCGTGTCTGATACACTTGACTTCCATCCACCTCCCTGTTTTGGCATAGACGTTAGAGAGAAGCACATATGCTCCACTGTTCATAGGATCTAGCTCGATGAGTCGCTTGAGGGCACCTTCACAAGTCTTGATATCCCCAAGCATTCTTGATCCGCTTAAGAGAGACCCCCAAATAAGTACATCAGGCTCCATAGGCATAGATGCTATAAAGCTCTCTGCTTCTTTGATCAAACCAGATCTTCCGTAGAGATCAACCATACAACCATAATGCTGGATTGATGGCGTGATACCAAATTCCTCAATCATCATTTTAAAGTAAGATTTTCCTTCGTTTATTAGACCTCGATGTACACAAGCACCGAGAATGCCCACAAATGTCACAGAGTTTGGGTTTATGTTGTCACTCGTGGTCATCTCAGAGAACAGTTGGAAGCACTCATCTGTGAGACCGTACATTGCTAAGCAACATATCATAGCACTGTAAGCTTTGACATCTTTCTTGGATCCCAAGGCATTGAAAACCCTTTTCGCCCTCTCGAGGCTCCCACATTTGGCGTACATATCAATGAGAGCTGTGCCTAAGACAATGTCAATCTCAACGTGGTACTTATCGATGTAAGCGTGAACCCATTTCCCTTGCTCGAGCGCACCCAATCGCCCACAAGCCGAGAGTACAGTCGACATTGTAAACTCGTTGGGTCTGACGAATGCTTCGTTTGGTTTAGGTAATTGCATCTCCCGGAACAAATCAAGCGCTTCTTTGTATTTCCCACACATAACGTAGCCGTTAATCAAGCAGCTCCAGGAAATCACGTTTCTTTCAGGCATTTCGTCGAACAGTTTCCGCGCATCATCGATCAACCCAGCTTTGGCATAAGCATTGACCACAGAGTTCCAGGCCGGTAAATCCTTCGAGCCCGAGTCATCGAAAACTCGCTGAGCTGATCTCAAGTCGCCACAGGAAGAATACATGTTGAGCAGTGAAGTTCGGACAAATGGGTCTTTGTCAAGTCCAAAAAGAAGAATCTGAGCATGAGTTCGTTGCCCAAGAGGAAGATGAAGCGGATTGTGGAAAGAAGGGAGAAGAAACGGAAAGGTATGAAAATCGGGAGAGACGCGATGGTTGCGCATACGGAGGTAGACTGAGATCGGAGAATGTCGTTGAGGCGACGAAACATTGTGAACAATGGCACGAATGATGATGTTCCACAAGAAAGATTCAAGCTTTAGATGTCGAATATGAAAGATGGGATTTGCATAAGCTATTATTGCCGCCCCCTTGCTCATTGTCTCAATCTAACAAGTGTATCAGAAATCGATTTTAAATATCAAGTACGGTTTTGACAAAACCGAATTGAACCGGTATTTAAATGAATATTTGGTTTCTTAATCAATGTACGGACGGAGAGGTAACAAAACAAAAGGGTTTTGTCCTAATTCAATTTTGCAGAGATGGAGGAAGAATTGCTCTCCGCCGTGCCGTGCTCTTCCCTAACCGTCGAGTCAGTTCTCCGTGTCGCGACGGTAATCACTAGTATCCAATTGAAATTCATGTTTGTGTTAGTGTGTGTATAGATAGATGTCTGAGATTTTTGTTGAAGCTCAGGCCGGTGGATTATATGGGTTATGCGCCGGACCTCGTGACGCTCGTAAAATAGGTATTGAAATTAGCTTTGATTTAGAGAGTTTTTACACTTTTCAATTCATTAATCTGTGCTTTGTTGCTGATTTGCTTCGCCAGGTTTAAGCGGCGTTTCTCAGGCTTCCTTTGTGGCGAAATCCATTGGCAGATTCGGATTTCAATGCGGTAATTTGCTTCCTCTATTGTTTTTCCACCCAAATTAATCTTCAATGACTATGGAATTTGGGTATAAATCTGTAATTTTGGACTTAAGATAATTCTCTTCTTTGTCACTAGAAGAAGAATGCTGCATATACTTTTTTTTTGTTTTGAAAGATCATAATTCTCTGTTTTGCTTGCCATGTAATAATATATAATGCAGATTTCTTTTAGTTGTAATTTTTTTTGGATTAGTTGCTCTGCTCTTCTTTAACTTAGATCTAAATTCTTCAAGTAGTGATTGCTTCTTTAGATTTTGGTATATGCATCAAGAATTCATTTTTGTTTCAGGTCTTGTAAGTGGTGTGTTTACTATGACACATTGTGGGCTTCAACGATATCGAGGCAAGAATGATTGGGTGAATGCTTTGGTAGGAGGAGCTGTGGCGGGAGCAGCTGTTGCCATTAGCACAAGAAACTGGACACAGGTTGTTGGCATGGCTGGCCTCGTCTCTGCTTTTAGTGTTTTGGCTAATTGCACCAGGACAGAAAACCCAAACAACACTAATTAAGGTGATATTTAGAACACTGAATTTTGCTAATAATGCGAGTGTCTGTCGCAGCCACATTCACCGGATATTGAAACTATCTTATAAGCTTGCAGGTCTTTGACAAGTCCATTCAAGAAACTGTATGGAATTGGAACTTGAAGATCAATACACTGACTCTCCGGTTCGATCCTATTTAGTTGGCTGAACCCGTGGATGGTTCTTCTTTTCTATAGACCACACTTTTGGTCTTGTCTCTCTGTAGTCATCATGTACACACAAAGTCCCTCGAACCCGAAACCGTATTTGCATCAATGCTTATTACTGTATAATGTTATTTACAAGATAGAGATAGTCATAGAAAAATTAAAACATCAAAACTGATTTTTAATAAAGTGTATGTTAATAGCCATGCTGTTTCTTAGGAAAGCCAGTTTATTCACGAATCCACCATTTTTCTACTTCAAAATTTATAAATGTATTTCACTCTTTTTGATATGATTCTTTTTGTTCTATATGCTTTTTTGAATACTAAAAGCTATCAGATCGTTCGTTGTGTAATTTTTTTCTATAAAAAATATCGTTGATTTAATAAAAAAATATAGAAAGTAAGATATAAAGATCATGAATATATAATTTTCTTGACGAAAAATTATTTTCTTGATATTCAGAAAATCTATATTGAGAGAGCAATACGTGTCCAAAAACGTAATTTTCTCATCTGGGCTTCTGAGGAAAAAAAATATTTGTATCATTTGGGCTTCAGTGTCTTTATAAATAGTGAAAACACAAAACCCTAAGAGTCGCTCTTGCTCTCAGCCGTCTGTCTTACCTCCAGAAGTCGACGACAACAATGGTACGCCGCTTTTACACCATTTTGCAGCTTTCATTGCCACTTTCGTTTGTTTAGGATCTGTATTAGCTCTTTGTTTCCTCGAATTTGAGCTTCTTTCGTCAAATCTATATTGGAATCTGGCTTATACTTATGTCCCTGAGGATTCTGGCTTTGTTTGATTTCGTAGTTTGTATAGTGAATGCATCGATGCTATGGTGATATGTGACTCTTGTTTCTGATGCTTATCGCCGTTTGTTGTTGATTCATAGGCACCGAAGAAGGGAGTTAAAGTGGCTTCAAAGAAGAAGCCGGTATGCTCTCTTAGCTTTTCCTTTAAGCATTGTTTGTTTTTCTCTGAGTATTATTATTAGTCTTGGTGGAGTTTCTCATTAGATTTGTTGTTGTGTGTATTTTAGGAGAAAGTTACCAACCCATTGTTTGAGAGACGCCCAAAGCAATTCGGTATTGGTGGCGCTTTGCCTCCTAAGAAGGATCTTTCTCGTTACATCAAATGGCCTAAGTCAATCCGTCTTCAAAGGCAGAAGCGTATCCTTAAGCAGAGGTTGAAGGTTCCTCCAGCTCTTAACCAGTTCACCAAGACCCTTGATAAGAATCTCGGTTAGTCTCTTTTTCTTATGGTTATTCAGAAATCTATATGTTTGTATGATCAGTTGCTTAATGTGTGTCATGTAATTGCAGCCACCAGCCTCTTCAAGATTCTTCTGAAGTATAGGCCAGAGGACAAAGCCGCAAAGAAGGAACGCCTTTTGAACAAGGCTCAAGCTGAGGCAGAAGGAAAGCCTGCTGAATCCAAGAAGCCCATTGTTGTTAAGTATGGTCTCAACCATGTGACTTACCTCATCGAGCAGAACAAGGCACAGCTTGTGGTCATTGCACACGATGTTGACCCTATCGAGTTGGTGGTCTGGTTACCTGCACTCTGCAGGAAAATGGAAGTCCCTTACTGCATTGTTAAGGGAAAATCTCGTCTTGGAGCGGTAAATAATTCACCACTCCATGGATGTAAACTTCCATTAAGAGTTTTTCTTACTTTAATGTTTTCACCCTAATTTATGTTCATTTCCTGCTTCTACTCTCCAGGTCGTTCACCAGAAGACTGCTGCTGCCTTGTGCTTGACCACTGTCAAGAACGAGGACAAGCTTGAGTTCAGCAAAATCCTCGAGGCCATCAAGGTAATTAGCTGAATCAGCTTTTGACAATGGAATAGTTTTGAAATGATACTCTCATGTAGTCTTCAAACCATACTCTTAACGTGTTTTTTTGTTGGTGTGAATAGGCTAACTTCAACGACAAGTACGAGGAGTACAGGAAGAAGTGGGGAGGTGGCATAATGGGATCCAAGTCTCAAGCCAAGACCAAAGCTAAGGAGAGGGTTATTGCTAAGGAGGCTGCCCAGAGAATGAACTAGGCATCATACCTTATGTTCTCTGCTATGAAACATATGATAATGGTTTTGTTGTTTAGCGATATTTTGAAACCTTGTTTTATTTTAATTTCTATGCTCTTTCGGATGTTACCACCCTCTTCAGAATTTTATGCAGTTTTGTTATCAATTTCACATATAAACTTTTATTTGCAAAATAAATCCTTACTTTATTGTGGTTTTTACGTTACAACCGATATAATCTGGCCTGATGAATAATGTGTAAACATCAGAGGTGGATCAGCTTTTTGAAATGAACATTTAGTGATGGTATTGCCCAAACGCGGGGACTATTACATGCGTCAAAAATGGAATCCTGCAAATTGAGCTTTTCTAGAGATTGATATTTGCATATGATAGGAAATTATACAGCGAATAGAAAATGGAGAGTCGAGCATAAAAGGCTGGCTTTAGGATAATGGTAGATTGGGTTGTATTGTACCAATGAATAATGGGCTTCGAATTCACACGCCCAGTATGACGTCATGTCAAAACGTTTTTCTATTTTGGGATCATTTTTCAATTACGATTAAAACTCCATTTTATTATTATTCCAAATAAAATATAAAAGAAAAATAAGAAAGAGAGAAAAAATAAGTGTCTCATTCTACAAATATATATAACAACAGCCTTCAATCTTCCATATCTATCTCTCTCCCTCTGCTCGGCGAGAATAATCACTTAATCAGACATCAGAAGCAGCATGATGAAGTTCAAGTTCCAGTACGAGGAGGTCTCTGTCTCTCTTGATTTCCATCTCTCTCTCTCTCTGCCCATCCTTTAGTTTAGTTGCCTTTTCTTCTTCTTCTATGTTCCTAATTCCTATGATATATATAGATCAGGCCTGTTCTTAACATTGTAAAACACAGGAATACATCAAAAACTCGAGAGACGTTGAGTTGTTCGCTTGCAGATGGCTTCCTTCTTCTTCTCCCCGAGCTCTAGTCTTCCTCTGCCATGGTAACACCAACTATACTAATAGAAGTTTTATTAATCCAATTTTATTTGCTTTTTTCTGATTTACTTGATTCACAAAACAAAAAAATCTCCTAATAATAATAAGAATTGGTCAATGTGCAGGTTATGGAATGGAGTGCAGTAGCTTCATGAGAGGTATTTAATGCTCCTCTGCCCCAATACATAATAGTATAAACTAAAATATTATGTCCTCTAATTAACAAAACATAATAGTATATATATAGTCTAAATTTGGGTCAAACATTATTGAAATAATGCATATACTCCATTTGTATGGTCTGACCAGAGAAAAAGCATTAATGTTGAGTGTTTTGTTATAGCGACGTGCTTTAGATAGAGTAATTATTGAATGAGATGATTTTTTTTTGTGGTGATCCATGATTTCTGTTTTCGAGCATAATAGGCAATTTATTATGTTCCTTCAATTTACAGAAACTATGTATGTGGCGTCGACCATATACATGTTCATTGAAGATCCCTGATCTCGCCATCTAATCGCGGATCTTGTGTTAATGTTTTGTTTTATTTTTAAGAACTAGATATATTATATTGAGGAAAAAAATCAGAGGAGATTAATTATAAGAATGGAAAAAGAATCTTATAGCAAAAGTTGGTGTTAGTTGCACTTTTGTCTGCTTCGTAGCTTTCGGCTTAGTTGTTGTTATCTTTATTTTGGGGAAACGTTACACTATCCTTATCTTCACATTTTTCGTATTTTTCTGCTCTAATTTATCTAAATGCCGGTGTGGCCGAGTTTATCTATTCATGGTAACAGAAAAAACTCGGTGGTAAATTCATACTATTAATTATGATATTTAAAACTAGTTGTGGAGTTATGGTACGTCTAATTATCTCGAATAATTTATCAACGTGATTGTGTGTACCTAACTAGAAATGTAATACTAAGAAATTGACAGAATATAAGACAAGAGTCCCCACGGTCACGGATATAAGTATTAGTTATGTTTCTCTTTTCCTTATCACAACGAGAAACTCGTGAACCGTAATTGATTGTGATCTTTGACAACTAATTCGGCTTAATCACATTGTCGATACATTGTCTCAATGAAATTCATCAAAAGTTGTTGAATAATAAATTTTTAATGTTTCCAACAGAATGCGGAATACGGCTGGCATCAGCGGGATATGCAGTGTTTGGGATGGACTACGAGGGGCATGGTCGGTCCAAGGGTGCTCGTTGCTATATAAAAAAATTCAGTAATATAGTAAATGACTGCTTTGACTATTACACATCCATCTCTGGTACTTATATATTCACATGAAAATATCTATTCCTTCATCATCTTTTTTCAATTCAACAAGACTAATTTCCTACTTTTATGATGTTATAGCACAAGAAGAATACAAAGAGAAAGGTAGATTTTTGTATGGAGAATCAATGGGAGGTGCAGTTGCTTTGTTGCTTCACAAGAAAGATCCTTCTTTTTGGAACGGGGCTCTTCTCGTTGCTCCCATGTGTAAGGTCACGTTTCTTCTCATCTCTATCATCGAAACCCTATATTTAATCAAGTTAAGACACAAAATCTATTAGTTTTAGACACAACTTAATTATCAACATTTTCATTAGTTTTGTGTGTGTGGGCAGATATCAGAGAAGGTGAAACCACACCCAGTAGTCATAAATCTACTAACGAGAGTTGAAGATATTATACCAAAATGGAAGATAGTTCCTACAAAAGATGTTATCGATGCTGCCTTCAAGGATCCGGTCAAGCGCGAAGAGGTATATTAATCGAATCAGTCAACACATAACTAAAAAGTGTACTAATAAAAAACTTGGTTCCTAAAATGTAGATAAGGAACAACAAGCTGATATATCAAGACAAGCCAAGACTTAAAACCGCACTTGAAATGCTTAGAACGAGCATGGACCTTGAAGACACTCTCCACGAGATCACATTGCCTTTCTTTGTCCTTCACGGTGAAGCAGACATTGTGACTGATCCAGAGATAAGCAAAGCCTTGTTCGAGAAGGCAAGCACACGCGACAAAACCATTAAACTTTACCCAGGAATGTGGCATGGATTAACTTCTGGTGAGCCTGATGCTAACGTTGACCTCGTTTTTGCTGACATTGTCAATTGGCTTGATGCTCGTACCGGCGACTCCGCTTCTCTGACAGTCACTCCCGTACATGATTTTACCTCCAATGTTCAAAAGGTCGTTGACGGTGTTAGTAACGGTCAAGGAAAATCTAAACGACCACAAGCTAGTCTCCTTTGTGGTTTAAATGGTGGTGGACGTCGTTTGGTCCATAGATCTTCTATGTAATGATAAACTAAACAGAGAAGAATCTGTTTTATTTTGTACTTCAGATTCGTTTTCCTAAATCAAACCACCATCGTGTCCAAACTAAAATACATAGACTTCTTGTAAGTTGTAACGAAACACAAAACAGCTACACGATCTTTCTTTACATGTTTGAAGGAAGAGAATCTCTGGACTTATATATGAATATTTAATGGGCTTTAGTCTCCTCAGGCCCAATAAATAAGTGGGCTTAAATTTACCCCTCTTAAACCGCCATTGTACCACTTGATTTTCTCGAGTCCCTTCTTCATCACGAAAGCGGGATTTAGCGTTAGCAGGTAAAACCCTAATTTCTTCAAGAAACATATCTTGTTGAATAAGTTAGGTTTCTTTGTAAAAATCATTGACTCTTGTGTCTGTGAATTTAGTTTAGGTTGAGAGGATGTATACGCCGGGAGCGGCGAAGCCTGAGTACGCGAGAGCTAAAATAGCTGTGTGGTGGGACATGAAGGACTGTCCGATTCCAGAGGGTTATGATGCTCGTCTGGTCCGTCCGAGCATAGAAGCGGCGTTCAATGAACTAGGCTACTCTGGTCCTATCTCCATCACCGGCTATGGTGACCAAAGAGAAACCCCTTGTCAGATCCTGCGAGGGCTCTCTTCCACCGGAGTCGCTGTAGCACAAATCATACCCGGTTAGTCCAATTGCTATCGATCTCTTTGAATGAATTTAGTGCTAGCTTGGTTTAAATTTGAACAACATCTCAAGTCAATTTCAACAGAAAGCAGATGCTCACTCATGTATTCGAGTATGCTGGAGTGGCGAGATCTTAATCCTCCTCCGGCTACAATGATGCTCGTATCCGATCAGTGGCAGCATGTCTTCGCTTGGGATCTGTCCCGTCTACAACAACACACGAAATACAACCTTTTTCTGGCTTATTCAACTGAGCCTTTCGCAGGTTCGGCACTGAGACCTTGTGGAGAGTGGATCTGGAGAAATTTACTTGAGACCAAAAGGGAATTTGTTCAGGACAAGTGCAGCAGCAGTTGTGAGGTATCTCCCATGTTTTATTGCAAATCTTGCTCTTACCAGGGCCAAAGCGTGGAGGGTTTCAGGAGGCATGTCTCGAGTGGAAAGCATGCAGTGAAAGTAAGTAAACATCCTCCTCTAGACCCAGTCAACTATAATGTTGAATAAAAATATAGATTTTGATCTCTAAAATATAAATTCTCGCAGGAGGTTACAAACCGTATACATCCAGAACTTGACTATTTGACGAGGACGTGGGCAAAGAACTACACTGCGAAGCCTGAGTACGCGACAGCTCCAATAGTGGTGTGGTGGGACATGAAGGACTGTCCGATTCCAGAGGGTTATGATGCTCGTCAGGTCCGTCCGAGTTTAGAAGGGGCGTTCAAGAAACTAGGCTACTCTGGTCCTGTCTCCATCACCGGATGTGGCGACCACAACAAAACCCCTGATCACATCCTGCGAGAGCTCTCTTCCACTGGAGTCGATCTTGCACATTCCATCGACGGTTAGTCCATTCGGTTAATTATATCCATCTCTCTGGAATTTCTACTGAAATGCTTTTCTGTTACTGTCTGAAACAGAAGTCATATACAGTCGCATGTTTATAAATATGAAGCAGTGGAAAGCTCGTAATCCTCCTCCGGCTACAATCATGCTCATATCCGATGGTGTGGTGATGATGTTCGAAAATTTAATCGCCGACTTACTACAAGAGACGAAGTACAACCTTTTTCTGGCTTATTCGTACAGGCCTTACAAAATGTCTGTCCTGCTCACTTCTGCAGAGTGGCTTTGGAAAAGCTTACTTGTTGCAGGTGTTTTTTTCTCCTCTCCTTATCATCATCATCCACTAATGACTCTGTTTCTGAGCTATATAATTACGCTCTCTGTTTCAGAGACAAGAAACCACGTTCTTCGCAAGTGCAGTCAAAGTCAAAGGGGTGAACCGTCTACCAAAATGTTTTCTTGCATGTTGTGTCTTTGTGATTGCAAAAGCCTTGAAGATTTGAGGACGCATCTCTCAAGTGAAGACCATGCAGTGTGTGTAAGCATCCTCCTCTGTATCATCATTTGAGCAACAAAACCTGTTTAACTCTTTCCATTTGTTGTCAAGCAGGAGCGTTATTTTCCTGAGAGAATTCGAATGAGAAACCGCTGTAGAAAGCAATATCAGAAGGCAAGTTTTTCTAATGATTGATTAAATATTTTCAAACATGGGATTTCTTCTTATTAACAGTTACATATATATCTTGTAGACCCAAGTACTAGAAGATTTTCGAAAGAGCAAACGTATGAGGAAAGCATACCGGACGGGTTTTGGTCATCTTCATAATCAGTTACGTCTTACTAATCGTTGAGCTCAAACCTGTCCTGGAAGTTGTTACTTCATTTTATAAGTTACAAATTGCTCAAACCCTACTTAAGAAATGTAACGAAAGGGACCTTGTACTTTGAACAACCCATCCAATGAGAAGAGCTGACCAGGCTAAACCACGAATCTGAGCATTTTTATTTCATGTAAAAGGTGAAACCATTTTGAAAAGTCAAAATCTCTGTACTCCTGTGAATATTTGAATGGGCTATGAAAATAATAACTAAACTGAAATTTATTCCAATTAGGCCTTAATTTATAAACAAAAAACATATGAGGATATTTAATGGGCTTTAGTATCTTAAGGCCCAATAATTAGATAGGCCTCAATTCAGCCCTCTTAAACCGCCACTGAGTTTGTTTACACTTGATTTCTCGAGTACACCTCATCATTCTTCTTCGTGTGAGAGAGATCTTTTTGGAAAACGAAAGCGGGATTTAGCGTATAGCAGGTAAAACCCTAATTTCTTCGATCTGCGTTTCTATGAAAATCTCTTGATAGTTTCTAAATTCATCGTTTTCCTCCTTTTCAGCTTCCACCGTTTCGCCGAATTTCATCGAGCTTCAAGTGAACATGAGGTAATTCTAGTTCTAGGTTTTCTCATCTTCGTCTTCTAATTTTTATCATTCTTCTTCTTCTAGATCTTCTCTAACACTTTTTTTTTTCTCGATTTCAGTAAACCAATGGAAGAGGATACCAACGTAAGTAACTCTCCCCGTCTTTCTCGTTACTGATTTCTCGATCTATCAAGCATAAACATAGAACCCTAAATTCGATATCTGTACCATGTCTATGTCTCTAGCTTTTTAGTGCCTGGAATCTTTTGTTGCCTGATCCTTCATTTTATGTAATTTGTTGATGAATATGTACCATTACAAGTCATGTGGTTTCTGTATCTTCAAGTAGTTGTGTTAGTGAATAGAAAACACTGTCCTGAGAATTCATCACAGATGGTCAGCTAGAGTTTTGGCTATATGAATGAATGTTGCTAGTTTTGGATGAGAGTACTTAACAAGGCAATCTTGTATTGGATGCATTGTTGTTTAATACTCTTCCTTGAATGTCATTCTTTAGCAGGGAAAGACTGAGGAGGAGGAGTTCAACACTGGACCACTCTCTGTTTTGATGATGAGTGTTAAGAATAACACTCAGGTGTTGATCAATTGCCGTAACAACAGGAAACTCCTTGGCCGAGTTAGGGCTTTTGACAGGCACTGCAACATGGTTCTTGAAAATGTCAGAGAAATGTGGACTGAGGTTAACATCTTTTGTATCTGTTTTCTGCCTGTGGTTTACTAGTAGACAAGTGCTGTTTCTTACATGGGTTCTCTGTGTTTTTTTTTAGGTTCCGAAAACCGGAAAAGGAAAGAAGAAAGCTCTTCCTGTTAACAGAGATCGATTCATCAGCAAGATGTTCCTGCGTGGAGACTCAGTCATTATCGTCCTCAGGAACCCCAAGTGAAAGAAGCTCTTCTTATGATAATTCTCGCTTCTTCTTGTCAAATCCTAATTGTTGCATCAACAGTGAGAACATGTTTTGATTATGAGCCTTAAATCTACTAGTGTTGCCTTGTATTTTTCACTTGTCTTCTATCTTTGACTTGAAACGCAGCCAGTGAACTTTGTAATATCAAAAGAGAAGTTCTTTTTTCTTTTAAAACTGTAGTGAGGTCCATGAATAGTAGTAAGTAAAGGTACCAAATTCTTACTCTACGTTTACACGATTATCAAAACAGAAATCAAAAGCGAAATAAATTTAAAGAAACGACGCTCTTGCAATTTTGTTATAAACCCACTACCAGCCGCAGTGGCTGCTACTCAGATTCTGCATTTGCTCAAGCTGAAGTTGTCTTGGTGGTGGTTGCAGCTGCGGAGGAGCCTTCCTTCTGGTCACCAAAGACACGTTGACGGAAATCTTTGACCATGAGAGGCAGTCCCTGACGAAGAGAGACCTTTGGTTCCCAACCTAAAAGCTCTTTGGCCTTTGTGATGTCAGGCTTTCTCTTGTGAGGGTCGTCTTCTGTGTTTGGTCTGAACTCTATGTTTGCATTCGGATCAATTGTCTCTTGGACCACCTTCAAACAAAAACCAACCAAATCACAATTATCAGAACCCAGGGTCATATATAAAAATCGAAAGGTATGTATAGAGAGAGAGAGAGAGAGACCTTAGCGAGCTCGAGCATCGTGAATTCACCAGGGTTACCGAGGTTGAATGGGCCGACATGTTCTCCTTCCATCAGTCTCATCAAACCTTCAACCTTTTGCATCACAAAAACACGAAATCAGATTGATCATACAATATTGACAGCTAAAAATAACCAGGACAAAGAGGGCAATAAAGTTGAGAGCCCATTTGGTCCTTTGTCACATGATATTGATTATTGATACTCAGCCGTCTTCATAAGATTGCTAAAATGGAGACCATTTAATATCTATAACAAATTGGGGTCTCTTTTGTTATCAGATCCCACGACATACCCACCAGTTTATTCAATAACATGTGAGCTCACTAAACACATATTTTTTCCCTTCTCTCAAATCTTTCTACCCCCCAAAATATGAAAAGATACTGGAATGCATCTACACAGAAGTAAAATCCTTTCCTTTGAGAATGTCACCCTAAAAAGTAGTCTCCACTAGATACAAAAAGAACTTAAAGGTCTAAACTTAAAAGGGTTGAAGTTGAATATACTAGTGATTTGACATCAAACCACCTACCAAATTTGGCTTTTTTTTTTGTTTCCTTTCCACAAGAATGTAAGAATATCTCTTGAGGGACCAAAGAAACAATAGAATACAAATATTTGTGTTGGCAAGTTGTAGGACTCTATTCTTTGAGGGGGGAAAAGGAAAGCCTTACCAGATCAGAAACAAATTGGAAACTCCTTGTCTGCTTCCCATCACCGTAAACAGTCAATGGCTCTTTCCTTAGTGCCTGTTCAATTATTGCCAATATAAAACAATCATTACTCCACCAAACCAGTCTTTAATCATTAATAGTTTTGTGCCCACTAGATTATTAACCAACCTGTGCAACGAAGTTACTAACAACACGCCCATCATCTATACACATTCTTGGACCATAGGTGTTGAAGATCCTAGCAATTCTGACCTGTGGCCAATCAACAATAAACTCTTGTTACTCAACTAGACAAACCGTAAAATGGCTTGAAAAGGAGGTTAAATGAAAAAAGAGTAACCAACCTCAACATTGGCACCTCGGTGATAGTCCATGGTCAACGTCTCTGCCGTACGTTTTCCTTCATCGTAGCAACTACGAACACCTGTTACATAACAAACCCAATTAGTCATCAATCAAATCACAAGAAAACATGCACGTGTTGGTAATAGTTACCGTGCCAGTAAAATTAGAATTAAAAGCAAGTAAGCTCTAGAATTTTGAAAGTCGGCAATTGAAATGTTAGGCTAGCAGTAAATGTGGAGGCTGCGTCTAAGGTAGAGACACGTATAATAGAGCCGCACGATCACAAAGACCCGTTATTTACGCTTCAATGGTTTGACCTTAGAGAGACAGGGGACCAGATCTGAACCATAAAAAACACCTGTTTTTTGAACAATCCCTCTCTCCTAACGTGCGCATTTTCCGACACAGAAAATGATAGAAAGCACAAAAGACATAGAAGCTCTATACACGTCGTCGTGTCACGCGACGGTGGAATAAACATTGGGAAACAATAACGCTTCCTTTTCATCAGATTCCGATTAGAGAATTCACAACCAAACACAAGGCATAAAAACTCAAACTTTAATTTGAATAACTAATGAGGGAAGATTATTACCAATGGGATTAACGTTGCCCCAGTAAGTCTCAACCTGAGGATGCTGCAGAGGATCACCATAAACCTCACTGGTACTCGTCAGAAGAAATCTAGCCCCAACTCGCTTAGCCAAACCAAGCATGTTCAATGTTCCAACCACATTCGTCTTGTATCAATCAAAGTCAAGGAACAAACACAAACAACAATTCCAAAATCGAATCGAAAATTGAAAAAAAAGAAAGAAAGGATATGATAGTCTTGACGGGATTGAATTTGTAATGAACAGGAGAAGCAGGGCAAGCCAAATGGTAGATCTGATCAACCTCAAGAAGAATCGGCTCAACCACATCGTGACGGATCATCTCAAAGTTAGGGTTACTGAAATGGTGCATAACGTTCTCTTTCCTTCCAGTGAAGAAATTATCAACAACAATCACAGTATCTCCTCTAGCCATCAAACGATCCACGAGATGCGATCCAACGAATCCAGCACCACCGGTCACAACCACTCTTAGCCCTTTGCGTTTCAATCCCAGTGGGATTTTCCCGCCTGTTGCTCCGATCCGGTTCAGGTACTCGAGGCTAGGTTTCCTCTGAGCTTGTATAGCCGGAACGTACGATTCGTCGGGTCGGATTCCGTAACCGGAGAAAGGATCCGAGTAAGGGGTTGATTGTGTGGAGCGAGGGAAAATTGTGAAAACCAAAGTAGCGATTGCAATGCCAACGAGAACGAAGATAAGTCTCTGTTCACGGAGCATGTAACGCATCGGACGAGTCACCGTGAACCATGGTTTGATTGGTTTCGGGTAATAAGCATCGGCGGTTGGTTGATCCGTCTCGTGTCGCCGATTGATCAGCTCGCTCGCCATCTCCAAACCTCACAAATTGAATTCTAGATCTAGAATCGAAAGATAGAAAACCAAAATCGATCAATCGTTAAGAAGAAATTTTATTTTTCTAGGAAAAAATCAATCACCGAGTCGAACTCGCCGGGAACTGAGTCGGACCTTGAACGAGAGAGTGAAAAGCGAATCGGTCTTTGTTGTGTATTTAACTAGCGTAAGCGTTTACAGGTTAAGGCTTGTTTTTCACTCTTATTACGAGATTACCCTTTTATTTATTTCATTGAACTTTCCTTCAAAATCGGACCAATGAATATTGTTACTTAGTCCATTATTTGCAACAACACGAAAACACATATTATATGTTTTTTTAATACTCAATTTGTAATTAATGAAATGATAGGTTCGTTAGGTATGGTAATCTCACGTAAACAAAGTCAATGCCAAACCCTAACTTAGCACTCAAAGCCAGATTGGTGTGAGCTTTGAGTGATTTCGACGTTCGTATTTTTCAATTATAGCATAAACATGATATTTAAAATTTGTAATAATATAAAAGCATGTCCTAACAAACTAAACAGTTTTTTACAAAGCACATTCATAACGCTTTTGACCATCAGGGTTGGAAAAACGTGATTTGTATTAGATTCAAAAATTGCCTATGAGATTAAATGTGACGACTTATTCTTATTTTATTTGGTTATTTTGTTAACTTCAAATTTTTTCAAAAAGGAGCCAAAGAGTAAAAGGTAAATCCAATTTAATTAGTGGTAGATCTCTACGACCCCATTTTGTAACAGTGTTTTTTACCGAGTGATTACGATTGTCTAAGTAGTTTAGAAAAAAATGGAATGGTCTAGAATAAAAGAAAACCCGTTTTGATTGAAACTAACCATATATTTGAAACATTTGCTCAAACACAATTATTTGATTATAGTTAATGAAACTTGTATATTTTGAGTTACGTCCTTAAGTGTTTCTGATTATATAAGATAAAGCCTTTGCTTATTACGACACAATAACACATGGTTAAACCATGATGGTTTGGATCTACCTTTAATAGCTACATATGAATTATACTATCAATATTTTACTAGCTTTACGATCTGAAAAGATAATTTACACTAAGTAGCGACGGCGTCTACCTCCCTCCCTCCCTAAACACCTCCCTCGGCGTCTCCCTCCCTGCGCAAAACTACAAAATTCCTAACTTGTGATCTAAACAAATCACAAAAAAACTTCAGACTCGGATGTGAATACAATTTTTTTGAAAAATGGAAGAGCATTGGTGTTTTATGTTTACGTTGACTTGTGATGCTAACCTGGCGGTTAGCTAGTTATGTCACCCCACATCTCCTTCACTTTCTTGCCTAACTTTTTAGATTCGCGATGGCTAATAATTGAATTTCTTATAAATAATTGTTTTTTTCTTTCTCTAATCAACTTCTTTGTTTTCTTATAAATAACAATTAAATTTTATACCCATTTAAAACTAATGGAATAAGACTAGCTAACTACAATGTTAGGAAGGATCTCTTATATGAAACTATGTATATGTAAGTGACAAAATCAAAGCATCTTGTTTTAAAAAGTTATATACTGATCTTAACAATATGAAACAAAATATATAATTAACACGGTGATATATACATGTAGACAAAACAAAAGTTGCAACTACCTAAACATATGATATGAAGCAACAATAATATGCTATCAAAGTAATAATTGCGCTATATTTGTATGAAATTCGTTTAGCAATGTTGTGGCGTTAAGAGTAAGAAAATTTCAAGTTATTATCGTAAAAGGAATTAAAATGGTTTATGGAAAGGACTAAAACGAGTTATAGTAGTTAGACAAAATCTTTTTGAGTGTTTAACCAAGAAAAAAATATCTTTCGAGTGATTTTTATTAGGTTTTTATCACCGACTTCTTCTCACGTTTTGACTTGATGAGAGAGAGGTTCGTTACTCGTTAGGTGGCATGGGCTTGTGACGGTCGAATAAAAATGACAATACTTGACTAATAACATTGGCCCAATATAGGACATTAGGCCCATTATTATTTCGCCTGTAAATAATTCCATTATAATGAGAGAGATACAGTTATCGTAGTGATCAGCCATGAACCACCTTATTAATAATATGATCTTACACTTTCATGGAAAATTAAAGCTTTTGTAAAAGTTTATGATTTAAGAGATTACAAACCATTAGCCGCTAGCTTGTTGAGGAGTGCGAGAGAATTGCTGGACAAGTACATAGACGTCGTGACTCTCTTCCGAATCATCCTGACCGTTGATGATGACCTCGTCGATGTCTTTTCAAACCCATCAAGACACGTGTCCTTGTCAGTGAGGGAAGAGCTAAGCCACGTAGCAAGATCACTCATCTGCTGCTGAAACTCGCTGGCTCTGAGTGTCCGGAGGACGGCCAAGGACTTGTGGAGACTATCAAGAGAGTCTTGGAGAAGTTCGCGACAATCCGACAAAGCGATTCGGTCTCGTTTCCCAATCGTTGAAAGCCTCGTTTTGAGAAGGTGTCTAAGGACGTCTTTGTTGTCGGTTATGGCAACGGAAACGCCGGCACGTGCCCATTTGCTGGGACTGTTCTTGGCGACTGATGCAAACGGCAATAGCGTTTTAGCGCAGAGGTCTTGGTAGCGTGTAACACTACACGCGTTTTGAACGTAGCTTTCGCGTTTGGACGGTAATGATGAAGTTGGGTTGAGAGAAAGGAGAAAGAAGACGAGTGCAAACGTGATAGAAGAACTCATGGGAGTTTTCATGTTTTGTGAGAATTGTAATCTTTATACAAAATTAATTGGTGTCTCGACGAGAGATCGTATATATAGACACGTATAAATTTAATTTAGGGGTTTTGGTAGGTTTTAAAGTGAAAGTATAAAAAGTATGGCGGTCCATTTGTAGGTGTCGGAGTTATGATCACAACATTTCGTTCTAACACTTCGTTCGATTTTATTAATTTGTTGTTTTGCCGATAACAATTCGTTGGTTTAGTTATCTCGTATTATGATTACTATGTTGAATAGAAATATCATTATTTTTTTTACCATTTTCAACAACTACTCCAACCTAATAAAACTAGTGATCGATCTATTTATTTATTTATTGTTTTGCTAATCATTGAGCTTATTCTTACTCTACCAGGCGGACTTAACAAAGATTGAAAACGTAATTTGTCGCATCTCTTATGCAACGAAGTGATAAGAAGAGTGAGTATAAATCCTTCTATGATAATATTTATTTCATCAATGGCTACGAATATATGGTATATATGAAACTGTTTATAAATGGAAGATGAGCTAGTTGTGTACGGAATGAGGTTTTGGTACCTTACATCGAAAAAGCTACATTATGTAGTTTTGTCATCGCCATGAGGCCCATGACCATATCTCTTTTCGAATCCATTTTTTTAGTTACCTTTTTCTTTATTCACGACATGGCTACTTTCTTTAGGACGTGCGTGAGTTCTTATATACAACATAATCACGTAATGCGTGAGCATTTATGAATACAGCTAAAGAATTGAATCAAACTCACATGAATTGAGAGAACAAAGTATATGTGGTTATGACGATTCACATGATTCCTATGAAACAATGCTCTTCAACACAAGAATCTAAGGATTGCACACCAGCGAGAAGATGACTGAGACACTAATAAGAGAAAGCTAGAACTCTGAACTTAAAATCATGAATGGAGATGATAAAAAAGGACTTCTGAGCAAATGCTGTGGACACTCATGAATGGGGGTAAATCTTGACAGATTGTGTAGTGGTTTTCATTGGAAAATGAACCATACTTCTCGGACCCCGTATCAACAATATAGGTTCTATTTTATTGGTTTGAAAAACTAGAGTGACCATCACGGCTTCAATCTTCTCGCGTCAACTCTATTTCAAACTTCCCATCAGACTCTGTGAAACAATCGGGGACAAGGAAATCTAGATAGATGACGAAACCTAAGCTTATGTAGGAAATAATTATATTTCAATCTAACAATAAAAGTGACATGGATTTGAAAATGATACAAAAGATGGGTCTCTACGACAAGACAAGGCTTCTAAGATTTGAGAATGACACAAAAGATGGGTCTCTACGACAAGACAATGCTTCTAAGAAAAGTAGAAAAGTGAGGTCTACAGTCTAACATACAACATAATCAATATTAGCCATGGATGTAAGTGAATTCTGTAATTCTTGTTTTGAAATGGACGAATCTCATCCAAAAATGTATGTAAAGAGCTTCTTATTGATTCAACTTGGCCGTGAAAAGAGAAAACAAACAGAGAAGCATAAAAAGGATCCACCTTTCCCGATCAAACAAAACGAGTAAGGGAGAAGTAATCCAATTTCAGACTTACACTCATACAGATTTTTTCCGAAGCATCTCCTCTGATGGAAGCTCCAAAGTAGCTCCCGCGTGTTCCTGACTTGCTTTCATCTCTACGACACAGAAAAATCAAATTTCCAAAGATATGAGCTTTCACTCACGCATTTCAACAAACAGATGGTGCGCAAGATAAAAAGAGTCAGAACGAACCATATCCGCCGCGTTCGTTGAGTTTAGCCTGGACGATCATGGTGGAAATGAACTGCGTCGCTTCACGCGCCTCTTCTAGAAGGCGAGTGATGTCGGAGTTAGAAGCCACGAGGCGATTCTCTTCGAATTTCTTACGGATCTCGGACGCCGAAGCTTTTAGCATCTCGGTATCTCCGGCGAATGATTTCTTTGTTGCCCTGAGCAGTGCTCTGTACGCGATCAACGCTTCTCCGGTCACCATTTCTGCTCTTTCCCCTTTCAACCTCCGCCGTCGTCTCCCTCCCAAAATTGGATTTAGAAATTTGGTCGCCGACAACCTTCTGATCAACTTCGAGTTTCATTGGGCCTTTACAACTTTCATGAATAAGCCCAATTTTGGCCCATTAATGGATTATTTCGGATCATACCCGTTCAAGCTGGGTTAACCCGAATCTTTCGTATCCTTGAGACAATTTACATGTGTATACTTATTATGGTTTCTCGATGAGTTTCAATCAGCGAATGCTTTGTCTGATTGTTCACTTCCTCCCTCGAAGTGTCTTCACCATTTCAAAGAGGTACGATTTTGTGTTTATAATCGTAGATTCCTTTCGCTGTTTTGATGTTATCGATCTGTACGAAACCCTAGATCATTGAGTCTGACCAATTCTGAAATTCGTCTCTTCGTTTGCCATTTATGTTTGAGAAATTCTGATACATGTTGTCATGTTGATCTCTTTATGTTTGGTTGACCAATTCTGAAATCTGAAATTCGTCTCTTCGTTTGCCATTTATGTTTGAGAAATTCTGATACACGTTGATCTCTTTATGTTTGGTTAATTCCTGCCAGTTTAGATAGAGATGGATCATGTATACAAAGGTCAACTGCAAGCGTATGCCCTGCAACATAATCTGGAGCTACCAGTGTATGCGAATGAGAGAGAAGGGCCTCCTCATGCTCCTAGATTTAGATGTAATGTTACATTCTGTGGACAGACTTTCCAGAGCTCTGAATTCTTTCCGACACTAAAATCGGCTGAACATGCCGCTGCAAAAATTGCAGTTGCTTCTTTGACGCCACAAAGTCCAGAGGCTAGTTCCTCACACTCTTTTTGGACTACAAGTTATGTGCTTTTTCAACATTTGTTTAAATTTTGATTTTCAAATTTTTGTTGTTTCAGGGAATTGATGTTGCCTACAAGAACCTGTTACAAGAAATTGCACAGAAAGAGAGTTCTCTGTTACCATTTTATGCAACTGCTACATCTGGTCCATCGCATGCGCCTACTTTTACTTCAACTGTTGAGTTTGCTGGTAAAGTTTTCAGTGGAGAAGAGGCGAAAACCAAAAAGTTGGCTGAAATGAGCGCTGCTAAAGTTGCATTCATGAGTATCAAAAATGGGAACTCGAACCAGACCGGATCGCCTACTTTGCCTAGTGAGAGACAAGAAGATGTAAATTCAAATGTGAAGAGCAGTCCACAAGAGATCCATTCTCAACCTTCTTCCAAGGTGGTGATGACCCCTGATACCCCATCAAAGGGGATTAAAGTGAATGAAGATGGTTAGTTTTCTTTGAATACTACACTACATGAATAATCCGTTGGTTTGTTTGTTAAAGGAAAAACTCTCTTTCTTTGTTATAACTTGTGGTCCAATCAGAGGGACGTATTTTCCTGAGATAGGTAGGAAACAGCTATGAAATAAGAAAGCCAACCTTACTTTAACTGCATGAAATGGATTCCAATTTCAGTTTAATGCTAAATGGTCAAGATGGTTAATTCATTCAAAACTCATGCTCTACAGTCTTGATTCTGTGCAGAATTTCCAGATCTTCATGATGCACCAGCCAGTAATGCTAAGGAGATTAACGTTGCTTTGAATGAGCCTGAGAATCCTACAAACGATGGTACTCTTAGTGCACTAACTACTGATGGTATGAAGATGAACATTGCTTCTTCTTCTTTGCCTATACCTCACAATCCTACAAACGTTATTACTCTTAATGCACCAGCTGCCAATGGTATCAAGAGGAACATTGCTGCTTGTTCTTCGTGGATGCCTCAGAATCCCACAAACGATGGTAGTGAAACATCATCATGTGTAGTAGATGAGAGTGAGAAAAAGAAGCTCATAATGGGAACTGGCCACCTGAGTATACCAACTGGCCAACATGTAGTTTGTCGCCCATGGAACCCCGAGATAACTCTTCCTCAAGACGCGGAGATGCTCTTTAGAGATGATAAATTTATAGCCTATCGTCTTGTGAAGCCATAACGACATCATCATCTTTGATGCATAATAAGTGTAGAGATAGAATGTTAAGGTAAGCTATATCTCATCTGTTTGTAGAAATAGAATGCTTCTCGTCTCTGGTTTTCTTAAGCAATATGCTATGTAGTATGTATACTGTGTAATGACTAATTTTTGTTTTAAAGCATTGTGTTTATTAGAAACAAGGCGAGATTAAATGTTAATAGATTATGGAAAAGCTTAACAGAATAAATATTAAATAGTAAGATGTAGACATAAGCAAAACCAGCTAGATAAGTAACCGCTTCAAGTAGAATATTTGTAACGATAACCGAATATAATTAGAGACACTAGAGTAGAGGTAAGCAAAATATTTGGGAACAGCAATTCCATCACGATATTAGATATTCGAGACCGGTGCGGAGATGTGCTGATGATTTTCGGAAGACATTCAGGTTGTACATAGCTAAGTCCATATTGGTACCCACAAGTGCTGATTTTCCGAACAGATCCTGGTTGTGAACGAAGCAGGGTGTGCCAGCAGTGCCAAGGCACAGAGTCCTTATTTTCTCTCTTAAATTTTAGGGTCCTAATTTATAGGAATTTTTATTTTTCTAGATAAAATTACAATGGTTGAATAGAACTACAAGTGTATTACGTTTACAAGAGACAGTAAACACTGCCACGTAAACTAAAATTTTTTGGATTTAAAGGTTTAAAGGGGATATTTTTTTTTTTAGCACAGAACCCAAAATAATATTGAGTCGGGCCTGGAACGAAGTGAGACTAAATTTTCGACGAAAGAAGTTATAACACAAAAGTCTGGAGAGGCAACAAAGGTAGTCTGTCTCTGGGTAATATTTGAACAACCTTTTCTCACTCTCACATAAGAAAAGATTCCCTAGCTTAGAAACAGCCATGGGCGTGAACTACCTTCTCCAAAACAATGAAAAGCAATTGTTTTCTTTAAAAGTGGAAAATTAACTATTAAATTTGAAAAAACAACCCAAACATTTTTTAATACCGTAAAAATACTAGAATTAAACTTTACCAAAAATTAATATAATTCTTTAAAAAAAAACTAAAGTCATATTTAATTAAATGTTTTATATATAAAATATATAACATTATATATGACATATAAATTACTATCATATATAGTCCGTAATGGCCATTAAGAACTGCTAAATCAGGGGTTTGAAATTCTAATCCACCAACAAGTCAAACATAAAGGAACTTTTGCACTTTTTTTTTTTCGACAGCAGACTAAATTTTATTAAACTATTAAAAGCCTAGTAACAAAGTAACAACAATTCCTGCTTAATGTTAAGGAACGGGTAAAATTCTGGTAATAATTACCTTCACACTAACGTAATTACAGGAATTGATATCTCAAAGTTGGGCCCATGAAGTGTTTACGTTAAAGCCCATAATATAAAGGCACATTTATTTCGGGTTCTAATTGGATTAACCTGAATAGATCGGATCCTCGGAAATCAGGCGAAGAAGACGACTAAATTTCTCCTGGGATTAGAGAGAGAGGAAGGAAAAATGGCGTCGGGGTGGGGGATAACGGGAAACAAAGGGAGGTGTTACGATTTCTGGATGGATTTCAGCGAATGTATGTCTCATTGCAGAGAGCCCAAAGACTGTACTCTTCTTCGTGAAGACTACCTCGAGTGTCTTCACCATTCCAAAGAGGTTAGGTTTCGCCTTTTTCCTTTTTTTAGGGTTTCTTTCAATTATCGTTCCTGTGTTGTTGTATGTGTCATCAATTCACGCTTTTGATTGCTTGATCTGTTTCATTGATGATTCGTCCTGTTATCGGTCGTCTGTACGATCATCGATAGTTTCTGGATCACGAGTTTAAGTCATTCCTAGATCCGTTGGAACAATCTCTCAGTCTGGTCGTTTCGTTTGCTACATGTATAAAAACATAAGCTTTCTTTTTGCTTGAAACTAGAAAAGTTGAATTGCAATCTCCCAAGTATATATGTGGATGCTTTCACTAGGTTGCTTGTAGGGATTAGGTTAATATAATACCACTTCCCTTATCTGAGATTTAGTTTCATGGCCATGAATTGTTTAGCTGTTAAGTTTGGAAGTTGAGACTTACTCTTTATCTCTTGTCTCTGTTTGATCTTTCAAATGGAACGATATTGTCTCTCTTCTCTATGTGTTGAAATCATAAATTTGAATGAAACTGAATGTATAGGCTTGCGTGTGAACTTTTGAGGGAATCAAAAGCTTTATTATTGTTGTCTCCAATATTGTTTCTTTCTTCTTTGCTTAGTATAAGCCTATGGTAGATGAACTGATAAGGAGCGCATATTTGTGTATTTTGATCTAGTTCCAACGAAGAAACAGGATATACAAAGAAGAACAACGTAAACTAAGAGCTGCATCAAGGAAAGGCGAAGAAACCGGGGATGGGACTCATACTCATCACTAGTCGAGATTTTCCTCCTATCTCCAAAGTTTGCATCTTTCGAAGAATAAACAAAAGTTTCTTGAAGATTTCTGTATCTTGTGTGCCAAACTTCATTTGATCGTATTCAGTTTGCTTTTGCAATGGATTTTTTTGTCTTTGCTTTGTCTATTACCTTTGACCGAGTTGTAATATGCCTTTGGCTACTCGTCAAACACAGACTCCTTCTTTAATGGTAATAATTACTCCTACAGTTATATTAAAATCATTATTCGAGAGACATTAAAAACAGAACAGTGGGTGGAATAATGAAAAGGTCCTCTATAAATAGTTGTCATTGACTTTCACTTAGTCTTCTCTGCAACTCCTATATGTAATGTGTCTAGAGAGAACCAGCTTTTTCATTGGGTAATATCAAAATGGGGACGAGATCTCTAGAAATAAATGTGACATCAGCAAAAGGGCTTAAGAAAGTGTCGAAGATGGATGTTTTTGTGGCCGTGAAGTTATCCGGTGATCCAAAATGCTCTGACCACCGTGAGCAGCGGACACAAGCGGCAAGAGACGGTGGAACCAGCCCCAAATGGAGCAATGATGTCATGAAGTTCATCCTCGACCAAAACTTAGCAGAGGCTAACCGCCTTGTGATCACTTTCAAGATCAAGTGCGAGCAACGTGGAGGAGTAGATAAAGACATCGGCGAGGTTCATGTTCAGGTGAAAGAACTTCTGGATCATCTTGGAAACGATAAGACCGGTCAAAGATACGTCACATATCAAATCGGGAAATCCAAAGCCGATATTAGTTTCACTTATTCGTTCACAGGTCCGGTGGAGGTCCCGACCGGTGGCGGCTGCTCACGGTACGCAGCTCAAGCGCCGGTGCGTCCTGTATCGACCTACCGGCCCGTTTTGAACGGACCCATGTTGAGTCAGTTGAACGGACCCGTGTTGAGCCAGTTGAACGGTCCCGTGTTGAGTCAGTTGAATGGTCCCGTGTTGAGTCAGTTGCAGGGACCCGTGTTGAGCCAGTTGAACGGACCCGTGTTGAGTCAGTTGCTACCAAGTGTTGGATCGTTTAGTTACAACCACGTTCCTTGTCAGCCACCGATTTATCCACCACTTGCTCAGCCTGAGATTCTTCCACCGGTATGCTTCCCCGGATTGTATCCGCCGAGTAACATGCCGGGAAGTCCACCCACAATGTATCAATCTATATTTCCTGGCTTATCATGTCCACCAGAAGGTTATTCAACGGTGGCTCCGCCGCTGACACAACCGGGACTATATCCACCGATGAGTCCTTACAGATATTAATTGATTGTCAACGTCTGGAAGCCTAGTCGTCGGTTTGGAGATTTGTTGATTTTATTTAACTAATGATGTCATCAATTCCCCCAACTTGTGTGTGTGTTCTTTTTCTTCGAACTCAACATAAAAATTGTTGTGTGTTTTTTTCTCTCTTTCTAACAAAATCACACCCTAAATTGTTACGTTCTTTACTTAGACGTTTTTGGTTTGTAAAATGCTCTATCTGTATCATGTTTGTACTGTCTTGTACTCTCCAAAAATGGTTCACCATTGATGAATGATGCACCTGGTTAATATATATAACAAACCTTTTTGGAAAAAGAATAAAAATTGTTGCGTTTTTTTTATTTTTGAAAAATCTTCTTCATAATATTATTTCTACATTTTTTTAGTTGGCATAGATAAATGCGAGATTTATGTAACAATCAATTAATTATCCTTCAAAATAAACAATAGGAAGAAAAAAAAAAAATGATTTTTAATGAAATAACACATTTTTTTATTGTATTTTCATTTATAAAAATTCAAATATATTTTATAACCTAATGGTAATAGTATATTATAGTTATACACTATAGTAGGATCTATGATATCTATATCTGGAGTTTATCTGAATCGTAAAGCAAAGAATCTAATTTTTTTAAAAATTGTCTTAATAAAAATAAAAAATCTGGTGTTATTCACAAAGAAATAATATTTCTGAACTGTAAAAAAAAAAGAATCAGTTAAAAATTCCCTGTAAAATTTGATATTATCCAATTATTTGTTAAATAAAGAAGTCGAGTAGCCGCCTGAAAGATATATGACGGCAGGCAACAAGCAAAGCACGAAGTCATCTTCTTCCTATTTCTTCTATTCCTCCTTCTCCACGCTTCTTCTTCTTCTTCCTCAATCTCTCTTACGATTCCTTCAAATCATTCTTCCATGGCCACCGTATCTTCTTCCTCCTGGCCAAACCCCAACCCTAATCCCGATTCCACGTCTGCCTCAGATTCCGATTCTACTTTTCCCTCTCACCGCGATCGCGTAGACGAACCCGACTCTCTCGATTCCTTCTCCTCCATGAGTCTTAACTCCGACGAACCTAATCAGACTTCTAATCAATCGCCTCTTTCTCCCCCTACGCCCAATTTACCGGTGATGCCTCCTCCGTCCGTGCTTCATCTTTCCTTTAACCAAGATCATGCTTGCTTCGCTGTCGGCACTGACCGTGGCTTCCGGATCCTTAATTGCGATCCCTTTCGCGAGATTTTCCGGCGTGATTTCGATCGTGGCGGTGGTGTTGCAGTCGTGGAGATGCTTTTCAGATGCAATATATTAGCCCTAGTTGGTGGCGGACCTGATCCTCAATATCCTCCTAATAAGGTTATGATTTGGGATGATCACCAGGGCCGATGTATCGGAGAACTCTCTTTCAGGTCCGATGTTAGATCCGTCCGGCTTAGGAGGGATCGGATTATTGTCGTTCTTGAGCAGAAGATTTTTGTCTACAATTTCTCTGACCTCAAGCTGATGCATCAGATTGAAACCATTGCCAACCCTAAGGGTTTGTGTGCTGTTTCTCAGGGTGTTGGTTCTATGGTTTTGGTATGTCCAGGTTTGCAGAAAGGTCAAGTTCGGATCGAGCACTACGCTTCTAAACGGACCAAATTCGTCATGGCTCATGATTCCAGAATAGCTTGCTTCGCTCTCACGCAGGATGGCCATTTGTTGGCCACTGCTAGCTCTAAGGGTACTCTGGTTCGGATCTTCAATACTGTTGATGGTACCTTGCGTCAAGAGGTACGCTTTTTATTCACAGAAAGCTGAATACTTTCTAATGATTCATGTAAGAATGCTGGCAAATTTGGTTGTTTAGTCTCTGACTTGTAGTCTGGCACTTCTGAGGATGAAATAGGTAAAAGAAAGAAAGTAGGACTATATTTCTATTATTAGCTTAGAGATTCAGAAAAGTGCTCTTTTATATCCTCGTGATTGCTTTGAGCTGATTTTCTTGCTGTTTCTGGATGTGTGTGATAGAGGCCGATAGTTTTGTGCCTCTGTGATTTATTTCGTTTTCACCTCTATTCCTGTTCTTAGATTAGATGTTACCTTTGATAGACTGCTGAGGTTGAGACATGTTGAAAAGGATGCATCTTTTCCTTACTGAGGTTAACCTGGTAATGTTTTGAAAACATTAGCAGGTTCTTGATGAGTCCATCAGCAAGAGCCATAGTTATGACAAAACACACTTTGATTTATATTACGGCTGAACAGAGTCTAATTTTCATTAGTCACTGAATTAAGTCCTCTTTGCATCGGTTCATCCATAGAAAAAGTTTCAAGTATCTATCTTATCATCTTATTCAAGATTTTGTAATCACTCATCATGTATAAGCTATGAAATATTGTGATTCTAATATCAAGGAAATCTCAAATATATCTGTGACCCCTATAATAATGCTGTATGATTTTGGAATCCATGGCACTATAATACCAACCTGATGTGACTGTACAGGTAAGGAGGGGTGCGGATAGAGCAGAGATCTACAGTTTGGCCTTCTCTTCAAATGCTCAGTGGTTAGCTGTCTCAAGTGACAAAGGAACGGTCCATGTCTTTGGTCTCAAAGTCAACTCCGGATCTCAAGTGAAAGACTCATCCCGAATTGCACCTGATGCTACTCCCTCATCCCCATCGTCGTCTCTGTCTTTATTCAAAGGTACTAAACCAAAAATCAGTTACTTTCACAACTTAGCAGCATATTTGATCAGAAACTCACCTCATAAAGCTCCCATTGACATAATTAAGCATATAACTCTTTTACTCTCTTTAGGAGTGTTACCGAGGTATTTCAGCTCGGAGTGGTCGGTGGCTCAGTTCAGGTTGGTTGAAGGAACTCAGTACATAGCCGCCTTTGGCCATCAAAAGAACACCGTTGTTATTCTTGGCATGGATGGGAGGTAAGCAAACATTATTCCATTGACAAACTTTAATCACGAAATTGCAATTGAGAACCTGACAAACATAATTCTCTATGATTTGTTCTGTGTATGGCATATTTGATCTGACCGGAGTTGGATTGTGTTCCTTTGATGTTCTTAAACAGCTTCTACAGATGCCAGTTTGATCCGGTGAACGGCGGTGAAATGTCTCAGCTTGAGTACCACAACTGTCTGAAACCGCCTTCAGTTTTCTAAAAGCTTTACTACTTATACTCTTTTGTTCCTTCTCTCTCTTTATATCTCTCTGCAACTTAAGCGGTGAGATATGGTGTATAGTTTTGTGTATATAATAATGATGGGTCGTCCTATAATTTGTAAAACCTTTTATCGCTAACCAAAACTGATTCACGGCTCGTCAATTTGTGTCTTCCAAACAACTTGACTAAACCAATTGTGTAATATCGATCAGTCAACTTTATTTAGTTTGGCCACGTGTACTGAATGCCTCGTGCACACAAATTAATTAGATATTAACGATGGCAGATGAATCTCGTAAACCAGAGTTTCGAGGCACGAGAAAAAGGAATCCTATAAATTTCAGTGACCTCAAAATAACCAATTTCTGAAATAATGTGTATAAAACTGGAAAGATTCGAGTACGTACATAACCTAATGTTAGGTTCGATATTGCAGTACATAGTTATTAAAAAGTCCAAGAAACAGGACCACATACATACTGGCTAGGTTTTACGAAATTCAAAGCATATGTCATATATATAGAAGCACCGCGTTGTGATCTCCCTCACTCTCTCTTCCGCGTTACGAGTAGTGTGACGCGGTCTTTGATAAAAAGAACAAAAACAGAAATGGCGATGAAGCTATATGGAGATGAGATGTCAGCGTGCGTGGCACGTGTTCTTCTCTGCCTTCATGAGAAGAACACTGAGTTCGAGCTTGTCCCTGTCAATCTCTTTGCTTGCCACCACAAGCTCCCTTCTTTTCTCTCCATGAACGTACGCGCTGCGCATATTTCTCAACACATTACTATCATGCACACATATCTGTATGTATGAAAGTATCTAACCATATATGTTCTGTTCGATGCAGCCCTTTGGCAAAGTTCCAGCTCTACAAGATGACGATCTTACCCTTTTTGGTTCGTATAAATTTGTTTTACATAATGATTTTAGTTTAGTTTAACAAATATTTGTCTACTGAAAACAGAGTCGAGGGCAATCACTGCATATATAGCAGAGAAGCATAGAGACAAAGGAACGGATTTGACAAGACACGAAGACCCTAAAGAAGCAGCGATTGTGAAGTTATGGTCGGAAGTGGAGGCTCACCACTTCAACCCTGCGATCTCCGCCGTCATCCACCAGCTCATCGTCGTGCCGCTTCAAGGTGAGTCTCCTAATGCAGCCATCGTGGAGGAGAATCTGGAGAATCTAGGGAAAATACTTGACGTGTACGAAGAGAGACTTGGGAAGACAAAATACTTAGCCGGAGATACTTACACACTCGCCGATCTCCACCACGTGCCTTACACTTACTACTTCATGAAGACGATTCATGCCGGTTTGATCAACGACCGTCCTAATGTCAAGGCGTGGTGGGAAGATCTCTGTTCTCGTCCGGCTTTCCTTAAAGTCTCTCCAGGCTTGACCGTTGCTCCCACCACAAATTGATCTCAAAGATTCTCTCTAGGTCTTTTTGTTTTCTATGATATCAAGTTTTTGTTGGGTCTACATTGGTTATTTGCGTTTGCTATTACATTGTTTTATTCAAAACAAATTGGTAAATGTAAACGCAGAAATGTTGTTTGCGTTTACAGTTTACAAACATATTTGATGAAGTAAAATACATGATGTTTCTTAATGAAATATTTGCTTTTTAGTATTCAAAAAAGATGACTAAACTCAAAACAAACTGGGATCAAGAATTCAAGATTCAAGACCCGTATATATTTATAAGTATATCACACAATGAAGAAGAAACAGATATTCCTACGTAATTGTCATACGAATCGATTATCAAACATATGAAGTAGCCTTTAAATGTTTGTTTCATTCCAAACACGTAAAAAGTTATTATTTTACTAAACGTCCAGAATCCATATACATTTGCAAATTCACTGAGTTTTTTCCATAGAATTGATGAAATTAAACCAAATCAGGATCCCAACTAGACCAGAATCGTTAATATTATAACATTACAGTGAAGAAGAGCCAGAGAAATTTCTCTGCAACTGAGTCATATCTTGAGAAGCAACATCAATTGTACCATTGAGAAAACCAGTGTACCAAGAAGCAGAGAGCTTTGGCGACCTCTTGCGACCAGGATCGCTAAAATTGACATAGTACATTCCGAAGCTGCTTTTATATCCAACCTGTACCTCAAACAAATCTATCAGCGACCATACGAAGTAACCTCTCGTGTCCGATCCACTCCTGATCAGTCAAATTATTTGTCACAAAGAGAGAGTCAAGTAAACCGAAACTAAACCACCGATCAGTCAAATATATTAACGTGAGGACTAAAATTTGAAAAAGGATGACCATACTTGATAGCGTTGAGGACAGCACCAATGTAAGCTTGAATGTATTCAACTCTTGGTGTGTCTTGTAGCATCGAATCGTGTTTCATCGGTGAACCTGTTTTTGTTTTCGGGTGCGATTTGAAGAATCTTAAGAACAAGAAGGTTTGCTTTCAAGTAGACAAAAACAGAGCCAGAAGACAAAAGAGAATGAAGTGTACCATTTTCAAGAATGTAGATTGGAGGATTGTTATAGCGATGCTTTATATGCTGAAGAACACCTTCCAGACCCCATGGAACAGCATCAAACTTCAAAATAGAACAAAAGGTTTTGGCATAAGTACATATGTCAATATGTTTCTGCAGAATTGCAGGACCTTACCACGAATGATGAAGAGTTCCCAGTGGCTGTCCAAAGAAGAAGACTTATAAATTAAAGAGAGTTTCAAAAAAAAAAATCGATTGAATAGTGATGAAAATAAACTTGGCATACAGATAATATACGCGCCCATGTCTGTAAAGAAGTCTTTGTTAGTGCTGCTGGGAAAGATATAAGGTGCGGGCTGGTTTGTGACATAAACTGTCGTGTAATGTATAATTCCTACAAAGTCAGATGATCCTTTAACTTGCTCTGATTCTTCCTCTGAGAAAACCGGTAATCTCGATCCCAAGGTTCTCTTCATTTCATCCGGATAGTCCCCAAATACCAAAGGCTTCAACATCCTTTATTATCAATTTAGTCTTTAGATTTTGTCCTCAAGTTAAGAAATAAAGTTTTGTTTCTCACCATCCATAGAGGAAAGCTTTAGCTCTTTGAGTTGCGATTTCATCGTCCTTGGAGTTTGTATAAGGAGTTAACCCCAATGCAAATATACTAAGGCCTATGGATCCTCTTTGCTTACTCTGCACCGTCATATGGATTAAGTTCATACGGGTTGAGAGTTTTAAGAGCGAAAAAGAGATAAAAATGTATACCTTGTACTTTAGTTTATACAAATTTGAAGCAGAGGCATGAGCTAGCAACATGTTATGGCCTGCAATATATGTTTCCATACAATAATTTCCTGTAGTACAATTTCCATACCTAACGTCTTTGCCATAAAAAGCAAAGGCGAAGATTGTAGCTTCGTTGATTGTAGTCCATAACTTCACATCCTCCCCAAACTCTCTGAAGCATACATCTGCAAAAGCTGTAAAGTCTTCTCTGCAATATAACAAATAAACAACATTAATTCTATTTTTGTTTTTCTATTCATATTTTAAAACGTGACTTTGTTAGATCATAATCTTCTTTGATCATTTACATGATTTTGTGGTTGATCCATCCTCCATACTCATCTTCAAGAGACTGAGGAAGATCGTAGTGGTAAAGTGTAACGTGAGGTTCGATTCCTGTTTAATAGTTTTGTGAGAAGCAAATGAATTGGCTTTAGTTCCGTTAAAAGTAAAAAGACAAAAACCTTACCATGGCTTCGTAGCTCTTTGATGAGATTCTTGTAAAACAATAAACCTTTTGGGTTAATGCGTCCTCTTCCATCTGAAAAATGACACAGACAAAAAGGGTCTAATATAAGAGGTCAGAGACAACATTATTAGTTACTTGGGAATTAAGAAACCAAGAATAGGCGTTACTAGGTATAAGTCTTGACCAGGAGATAGAGAATCTGAATGATTCTAAGCCCATTTCTGCCATCAACTTAACATCTTCCTGGACAATAACATCTATGAATGCAGAGCCAGAGACTTACGATAACTTCTTCAACAAAGAAGAGAGACAAACCTTGTATTTGTGATACCCATCACATGCTATATCTCCATTACTTCCATTATCTGCGATTTTTGAACAATGATCTATACAATCTTCTCACAAAAACGCCGAATGATGACTCAAAGTTGAAAATAAAACAAAACAACTTACAACAGTGGGAGGTTGTATCCCAGACGCTAGGAGTTCTTCCGTCTTCATTAGCAGCTCCTTCCCACTATTTCCACAAATTCCCCCAAAAAACTCAAATTGTAGACAAAACAATTAAAAATGGAAAACCCCGATTGCCATTGATGTGGTCAGACTCGAACCTGATAAGCAGAAGTACCGGCTCCGAAGAGGAAATCCTCTGGAAAATCGTTTCTGGTGAAGGCATCAATGTAGCTTGTCGCCAAAACGATAACCAGAATAATGGATAACAGATTGAAATGTTTCATTTTTGATTTTCCTCCTCCGGTTTGAGTCCAAATGAACAAATAATTGAAGAGTCCGGTTCTGTCGTTTTCTTGGACCATTTAAAAAGAAATACATATATTGAGTGAAGTGTATTTTGGTGAATTGTGAGGACTATAGTCTATATCTTTTCTATTATCTTCCACTCGTAATACGCGACAAATAAACATCTGAAAACGACTATAGAAATATCTTTTTTTTGGTGAAGTGTGTAATCCTTGCCATGTACTGACTCTACCTACATGCCAAATTGCCAATATAGGTAACACATCATAATGGTTCGGTTGTAGTTTAAAAACAAATTTCGGAAAATAACAAAACAATATTCATATCCAAATCTTATGATGACCGACAAAAATCACAAGACAGTTTCATTATTCATATCCAAATCTTATCAAACCACTGAGTTTTTTTTCATACGATAGATGAAATGAAAACCAAACAAAACTAGGATGATTTAGTTAAATAGATTACAAGGACGAAGAGCCTGAGCATTTTCTCTGCAACTGAATAGTATCTTGAGAAGCAACATCAATAGTACCATTGAGGAAACCAGTGTACCAAGAAGCAGAGAGCTTTGGAGACCTCTTGCGACCAGGATCACTGAAATTCACATAGTACATTCCATAGCTGGTCATATATCTACCTATTAACTCATACAAATCAATCATCGACCATACAAAGTAACCTCTCGTGTCCGATCCATTCCTGATCAGTCAAAATATTTGTCAGGAATAAAGTCGATCAATGCTAGTATGATGAACTTGAAGATGAAGAAGGAGAGTTCTTTTACGTGATGGCGTTGTGCACAGCACCAATGTAAGCTTGAATGAATTCAGCTCTTGGTGTGTCTTGTAGCGTTGAACCATGTTTCATCGGTTTACCTGTTTTTTTTTTTGTGTGTTTTTTTGGTGTGAATTGAAGAATCTTAAGATCAAAAACAGAGCAAGTAGACAAAAGAGAATGAAGTTTGTACCATTTTCAAGAATGTAGATTGGAGGATTGTTATAGCTCTGCTTTATATGCTGAAGAATACCTTCCAGACCCCATGGAACAGCATCAAACTTCAAGAAAGCAAGAAGGATCAAACCAGAGCTTTTGGCCTGAATATATGTATTGTGTGTTCTGCGGATTTATTGGTCCTTACCTCGAATAATGAAGCATTCCCAGCGGCTGTCCAATGAAGAAGAGTTATATATCAACTAAAAGAGTTCGATCGAATGAAAAGAAACTAGGCTTACCGATCAGATATGCGCCAATGTCTGCAAAGAAGAGTTTGTTAATGCTGGTAACGAGAGAAGGTGCGGGTCGGTTTGTGACATAGAATGTGTTGTAGTGTACAACTCCTACAAAGTCAGATGATCCTTTCACTTGTTTTGACTCTTCTTCTGAGAAAACCGGTAATCTCGACCCCAAGGTTCTCTTCATTATATCCGGATAATCCCCAACTACCAAAGGCTTTAACATCCTGGATTACCAATTTAGTCATCAGATTTTATCCTCAAGTTACTGAAACAAAGAAAGCATTTTTCTCACCAGCCAAAGAGGAAAGCTTCAGCTCTTTCAGTTGCGGTTTCATCGTCCTTGGAGTCCGTATAAGGAGATAGCCCATAAGCATATATACTAAGGCCTACGGATCCTCTTTGCTTAGTCTGTACCATCATACTGTTTATGTTCATATGGGTTTAGGGCTTTAAGAGCGAAACAGAGATAAATGTGTATACCTTGTACTTCAGTTTATACAAATTTGAAGCAGAGGAGTGAGCTAGCAACATGTTATGGCCTGCAATATATGTTTCCGTACAAACATTTGCGGTAGAGTAATTCATAGGAGGACAATGTCCATACCTCATTCCGTCGCCATAAGAACCAATGGCGAATAAAGTAGCTTCGTTGATTTTAGTCCATAACTTCACATCCTCCCCAAACTCTCTGAAGCATACATCTGCAAAAGCAGTGAAGTCTTCTCTGCAATATAACAAATATTCTTTATTTTCTAGCCATATTTTTTATATCAGAATCTTTAATTGTCCTTTTACATGATTTTGCGGTTGATCCATCCTCCATACTCATCTTCCAGAGACTGAGGAAGATCATAATGGTAAAGTGTAACCTGTGGTTCAATTCCTGTTAAAAGGTTTACCAATATGTCTATCAGAACCCAAAAGCTATGAATTGGTTTTAGTTGCGATAAAGTAAAAGACAAAAACCTCACCATGGCTTCGTAGCTCTTTGATGAGATTCTTGTAAAACAATAGACCTTTTGGGTTAATGCGTCCTCTTCCATCTGAAACATGACACAGACAAAAAGGGTCTAATATAAGAGGTCAGAGACAACATTATTAGTTACTTGGAAATTAAGAAACCAAGAATAGGCGTTACTAGGTATAAGTCTTGACCAGGAGATAGAGAATCTGAATGATTCTAAGCCCATTTCTGCCATCAACATAACATCTTCCTGGACAATAACATCTATGAATGCAGGGCCAGAGACTTACGATAACTTGTTAGACAAGTAAACGGCAAAGAAAAGAAACTAACCTTGTATTTGTGATACCCATCACATGCTATATCTCCATTATTACTTCCACTATCTGCAATTTTTGAACAAGGATCTATAAATATTTCGTATACAAAGAATTTTAAACTAATTGAAACAAAAAAAGCTTACCACAGTGGGAGGTTGTATCCCAGACGCTAGGAGATTTTCCGTCTTCATCAAAAGCTCCTTCCCACTATTTCCACCAACATCATTCAGAGAACCAAAAAAAAAACTTAATTTTATAATCAATACAAAACACAGAAACAGAGTCGAACTTGGTAAGCAGAAGTGGCGGCTCCGAAGAGGAAATCATTTGGAAAATCGTTTCTAGTGAAGGCATCAATGTAGCTTGTCGCGGAAACGGTAACCACAAATACGAAAAATTGAGAGAAAGGTTTCATTTTTGTTTCCTCCTTTCGTCTTTGATTAATTACAAGACATGTTTAGTGTTTAGTCGTGTTCTTGGACTGTTTAAGTAGTGAGTGATAGGTGGATCTTTTCTATTCCATTTTCCACTCGTAAAAAGCGACAATATCTGTGACAGATGACTAAAAGTTTATCTTCTTTTCAGTATTGTATAGTCTTTATGATGTGTGACCGACATACATTTCCAAATTTCTGTAATTATAAACGTTAACTAATCTTTCATTTTTGGAATAAAAATTCTAATTGGTGGATTAAGAGTTTTTACCCCTTTCGCTTCATGCTAAGATAATTTGTATGTAGTAGATTGAAAGAGAAAGAGTGTGTGTTCACGTTTACCCTAATTTTATCTGTTTTGTAATTGCAAGCCTAAGCCCAACTAATGTATTTGGTTTGGTGAAAAAATTAATAATAAAGAAAGAGAAGAGAAGAGTGAGTGGAGTTTTGTGGTTACTTCTGGATTCATCTCTTTGTACTAAAGTTGGTGAAGACAAGACAGTGGACCCTTTCCAAAAGGAGAGCTGCCACATGATTCATGGTTACAAATCTCCAGCAAAAGTCAAATGCTCAATTATATAACTCGTTTTGGCAAGTGATAAGTTTTAAAATAAAAATTTGCGCATCCAGGGAATCGAACCCTGGTCAGTACCGTGGGAGGGTACTATGATACCACTACACCAGATGCGCTTCCGCATGCGTTACCTCAAACGGTTTTGAGATTGTTTTTACTAGTCGCAAATATTCAGATTTATGTTCCGTACAAAATTAAACAGAGTAAATCCAGATACATCATGGGCTTTGGGATGATTTAGAATTAGTTAGTAAACAAAACAAACAATTATGTTTAATCGAGATGTTATCTTCTGGTCACAAATTAAGCCTTCATTGACTAAATTAAAGTCCACTCCAAGATTAGGCCCATGAGCATCAGAAACGCAGTCCATTCCAAGATAAGGCCCACTAGTTTCTCATGCTAGTCTGTTAACGCAGATTTAAAAGAAATATGTACGATACAAAATGTGTCTGAAAATCAATTATAAATTTATAATAATGTACTTATAAAAACGTATATAAAACTGTAATGATTTCTGTTTATATTTTAATATTATTCAAAAATGTTGTACAAATACGACCAAGAATATTAATAGGTGTTAATCATATACTATACGATCATAATATTTACCCTCAATCTAAAAGGTAAAAAAACCTCTTGAATCATCAGGACCAAGTACAGTTCATTGACCATGCGAAAGCATAAATTATATTTTTCCAATGAAATATTTTTCATTCAGGAAAAGACTCTAGTTTTCAATTTCATGTCGAAATGCTGTCAAACACATTTTTCTTAGATAGATAAACTAAATATAAGTTTGATTTGAGTTAGTAAGTTAGATACATTCATACATAGATTGGTTGTTATAAATGACCACACTCTTGATTTTACTTTCTTGACAGGTGGTTGTAATTTCATTGACCACAAGTTATAATGCAGATATCGCTTAACTTATTAAGGTACGGTATCGATATTTTCATTTAGTCACCATCATAAGTTACCACGTCTTCTTCTTCTTTTGCCTTATCTTCCATACACCTACTTGGATCGGTTGAGAGTAAACATATAACATAACAAGGAGTCAAGGGCATATAGTAACGTGTGATAATAATATATATTTCACTGAATCAGGTATATCATGTTAATTACCTTACGTAATGACAAATGTCAAATGTTGTATGGTAGTTAGCAATATAGAAAAACTTGTTAATATTCCATTGATACCTAAATAAGCTATCAACTTAGTATTCACGTAATGTCCTAAACAATTCAATTCTAACCAACATTATAACTTAATATCGTTGAATTGTTAGACGAAAATAAAATTTGAACCCTATATAAATTGCTAAGTTCTTGCGTACATGCTTTGTAGACATAAATTATTAGAGAGACGAAAGGAAAAGCATGTTTAAACTCTGTCTCGTTCTCGTCTTGGTTATTGCAGTAGATGCAAATCCGGCTAAGTCCGGTTCTTGTAGTTGCTCCGGGAATATATCAGCGAGCGATGTCGATCGAGTTCATTTCGCGATGAACTTGGAGTTCACCGAGGCCGAGTTCTTCTTAAAAGGGGCTACCGGAAAAGGACTTGATGCCTATAACGCGACACTTGCTAAAGGCGGACCACCGCCGATAGGGGCCAAGAAAGCCAACCTTGATCCTATAACTAATCGAATCATCGAGGAGTTTGGTTATCAAGAAATCGGTCATCTTAGGTAAAACAATCAAATTCAAATTTTCCTTCAATAGTTGTTGTGCATGACCTTTAAAATTTTAAAATAAGTTACGATGATATTGAAGGGCGATTACGGATATGACGGGAGGAATTCCACGTCCGCTAATAAATCTGACGAGAGAGAATTTCGCAGTGTTTATGGATAGAGCGGTTGGACGCAAATCTAATCCGCGGTTTGATCCTTACGCCAACTCACTCAACTATCTCTTAGCTTCATATTATATCCCTTATGTTGGCCTTACCGGTTATGTCGGAACCATCCCTTACCTTGTCTACTTCAATATCAAAAAGGTAATCAACTATGATTGTGTATATATATTTTCGCAGGAGAAGAGTAATATGGTGCTACTGCTATTTACGGATTTATATTTGAAAATTCTGGCAACCCAAAAACCATACTATATAATATGTATCAAAACTAAAAGTAGTTGAAAGAAATATATTCATAATCTTACTTTCAAATTAGTTTAGATTTAAAATAGTTCTAATAGCTTACGCATAGTAAAAGCTTTACTAAACTCTATAAAAAAACAGGCTAATGCAAAAATACATGTTATAACAAAACATTTACATGTTATATATATACACGTTACAAATTATACTAAGGTACACGTTAAGCTACACTATATACACGATCGACATAATAATTTTCTATTAGTGATTATTAAGATATTAATGTATATCAGCTAGTGGCGGGTCTATTGGGGGTGGAATCGGGTCAAGACGCAGTGATAAGAACGCTTCTGTACGAGAGACAGAATGAGAAGGTGGAGGAATACGGTGGAGTCACGGTGGCTGAGCTGACCAATGAGATATCTAACCTCCGTAATGAACTCGGTATGTGCGGGATCAAGGACGAAGGCTTGTGCGTGCCGTTGTGGCTAGGAGCGGAGAATCGCACCACCAGCAACATCCTCTCCGCTGATCCTTACTCTCTCTCTTATGACCGGACAGCACAAGAGATCCTCAGGGTTATGTACGGCACCGGTGATGAGCACCGACCTGGCGGGTTTTGGCCGTGTGGTGCCAATGGAAGGATCGCTAGGATGTTTCTTGATGAAGGGTGTTATGGTGAATATTGCGTTGTATGTTCACATGACAATTAAAAGTTTCCATTGATACAATTCACTAGAAAATAAAATCGTGATTAAGATTGTAATAGTGATCTCATTAATTTAATACTGGTGATTATTAGTCCATGTATTTATTGCTATCGAAGTTTAATAAATAAATAAAACCGTGTTGCCATTTTTGTAAATTATTTTGGTGGGTCCCGATTTAAGCAGATTTGATGAGTAAAAAAAACCCGCAAATTTCTTGACTTTTTTGGTAGGATCAGCTAAATTGAGAAAATAAGAATTAGCTAAATGAATGGGACAGTAGAAAAGATAACAATTTCTTCCACTTTCCAGCAAAATATGAACCGTAACACGTTGAACTCAATCATTTCTAATGACGATTATGATGCTACACGTATGCACTACGGCGCGAGACGTATGAATACTTCATAAGAATCAAATCTAAGCCTCAAACCAGCAGGGGAAATAAAGTGGAGGAGCAAACAGTGAAATCACAGGATGCGGGTACGAAGCAGTCTCGGGGGTTGAAAGCAAGTGTGCAACCACGACACTATCTGCCTCGTGGCTCAAAGACCACCCACAAATTCGTCTCTAACCCATCTACAAAAGTCGTACCGGACCTTCCTTCAAGGTCCACCCATTCCTAGTTTTTATGTCGAGCTTCTTCTGGAATGTTCGAGGTTTCAATAAAATTACTAAACATTCCGTAGTGAAGAACTGGATACAAAGAGAATGATTTCAGTTTGGTTGTCTACTAGAAACAAGAGTTAGAGAAAGTAAAGCAGAGAGTATTGTCAGGAAAGTATTTCAAGACTGGTCATTTCTATCTAACTATGATTCTCATAGATTAGGTCGAATTTGGGTAGTGTGGAGTCCAAATGTGAGATTAACGCCGTGCTTTACAAGTAGTCAAATGATCACTTGTTCTGTTCAGGTGGAGGGTACAGACAATGAGTTCTTCTGCTCATTTGTTTATGCATCTAATTTTGTGGAGGAGAGAAAAGTCTTATGGGAAGATCTGCGAAATCATCACGATTCTCACCCATGTTTAGGAACAAACCGTGGATGATTTATGGTGATTTCAACGAAATTTTAAAAGGAAGTGAGCACTCAGGTTTTAACACTCAATCGATTCTTACGCCTGGTATGAGAGATTTTCAAGATGTCTTTCAATACTGCTCTCTCAGCGATCTGCAATCTCATGGGCCTCTGTTTACTTGGAGTAACAAAAGGGATGGTGATGAGCTCATTTGTAAAAAACTAGACCGTGTTCTAGTAAATGATAAGTGGTCCACATGTTATCAACAAGCTTATGGAGTTTATGAGGCAGGAGGCTGTTCTGATCACCTTCGCTGCAAAATAAAAATGGGAGCAGATAAGCCTATCATTAGAAAACCTTTCAAGTTTACAAATGCTTTGGCTACAGATCCAGATTTTCTGCAGATGGTTAAGAATTACTGGGACACAACAGATGCTCTTTATCACTCGACTTCTGCTATCTACAGGTTCTCGAAGAAGCTCAAAGCTTTGAAACCAAGCATCAAAGCTATGAGTAAGAACAAGCTTGGAAACTTAACGAAGAAAGTGAAAGAGGCTTTTACAGATCTATGTCAAAAGCAACTGGAAACTCTAACAAACCCATCAACACAGGCCATAAGAAGTGAGTCAACAGCTTATTTTCGTTGGTTACATGTGTCAGAGTTGGAGGAAAAATATTTGAAACAAAAATCAAAACTTCACTGGCTCAAAGTGGGGGATGGAAGCAATAAAGCTTTTTACAAGGCAGCAAAGGTGCGTGAACAGCGGAATTCAATTAAGGAGATCACTCGTTCTGATGGCACAACTGCGGATACTCATGAGGAGATCAAGAAGGAAGCTGAAAGTTTCTTCCATGATTTTCTTGCACACAGGCCAGCCCAATACCAGTGTATACCACTCGAGGAGTTGAGAGATATCTTTCAATATCACGTTTCAGAACCGGATGGAGCAGTGCTGATTCGTGAAGTTACCGAGGTAGAGATTAAGGAAGTGTTGTTCTCAATGCCATCAGATAAGTCACCTGGTCCGGACGGCTATACTGTGGAATTTTTGAAAGAGACATGGTCAGTCATTAAACCCGATTTCATTACAGCGGTTCACTCATTCTTCAAGTATGGTTTCATACCTAAAGGAGTGAACACCACTATACTGGCTCTCATTCCAAAAAAGAAAGTGGCTAAGGAAATGAAGGATTATCGCCCCATCTCTTGCTGCAATGTTATCTACAAGGTAATCTCGAAGCTCATCGCTAACAGACTGAAACTCATCCTCCCAGATTTTATTCTCCCTAACCAGTCGGCTTTTGTTAAAGATCGACTTCTGATGGAAAATGTCCTCCTCGCTTCAGAAATAGTTAAGAACTATCACAAAGAAACAGTCTCCTCTCGTAGCTCAATAAAGATTGATATTTCAAAGGCTTTTGACTCAGTGCAATGGCCCTTTCTACTCTCAACGCTCACTGCCATCAACCTTCCACCGAAATTTATCAAATGGATAGAACTTTGTGTTACCACAGCATCTTTTTCTGTACAAGTGAATGGTGAATTAATGGGTTTATTTCGAAGTGAAAGAGGTCTTAGGCAAGGCTGTGCACTATCTCCGTATTTGTTCGTGATTTGTATGAATGTGCTCTCTCACATGCTCAATAAGGCTGCCTGGGACAGGAGGATAGGGTATCACCCGCAATGTCAACATCTCAAGCTCACACACTTGTGTTTTGCAGATGATTTGTTAGTTTTCACCGATGGCAAGAAAAGTTCTATAGAAGGAATTCTTCAGATCTTTGGTAAATTTGCAGATTTCTCCGGTTTACAGATTAGTCTCGAGAAGTCGACCATTTACATGGCTGGAGTGAAAGACAATGACAAAGCAGACATTCTTCACAGTTTCCCTTTTGCCTCAGGCGCACTACCTGTTCGCTACCTAGGCTACCATTGCTGACAAAAAAGATGACGACAAGCGACTACGGTCCTCTCGTTGAAAAAATCAGAGTACGAATAGGTAAATGGACGGCGAGACACCTCTCCTTTGCGGGTCGTCTACAACTCATTAGTTCGGTAATCCATAGTCTAACCAACTTTTGGATGTCTGCGTTTCGTCTTCCAAGTGCCTGCATCAAAGAAATCGATAGCATTTGCTCTTCTTTTCTCTGGTCTGGCCCCGAACTGAATACAAAAAAGGCTAAAGTAGCATGGAGTGATGTTTGCACACCCAAAGATGAAGGAGGGTTAGGCATCAGATCTTTAAAGGAAGCGAACAAGGTCAGTTTGTTAAAACTCATTTGGAGGATGCTCTCGTCTACTTCTTTGTGGGTTCAATGGCTGCGATTATATCTGCTGCGAAAGGGTTCCTTTTGGTCTATCAGTGGGAACACAACTCTAGGATCATGGATGTGGAAGAAGATTCTTAAACACAGAGCTTTAGCTTCAGGTTTTGTGAAGCACGACATTCACAATGGCAGCAATACATCGTTTTGGTTTGATAACTGGTCAAAGATAGGAAGGCTGATTGATGTAACAGGTCATCGGGGTTGCATTGACATGGGAATCACTCTTCACGCCTCTGTAGCTGAAGCGGTTGTGAACCATAGACCAAGACGCCACCGACATGATACTCTGCTTCGAATAGAAGACGTCATTGCCGAGGTGCGCCACCAGGGACTTACTTCGGGGGAGGATACAGTTTGTTGGAAGGGAAATGGGGACATTTTTAAACCGTGTTTTAACACAAAGGAGACCTGGGCTGCAACTAGGGAACCAAAACTGAAAGTCAACTGGTATAAGGGTGTTTGGTTTTCACATGCAACGCCTAAATACTCAGTTTTAGCTTGGATAGCGATAAAGAATCGTCTAACTACGGGAGATCGGATGTTAAGTTGGAATGTGGGAGCTGACTCTTCGTGTGTGCTCTGTCACCACCTCGTGGAAACGCGCGACCACTTGTTCTTCACATGCCCTTACTCAGTAGAGGTATGGTCTACACTCACACGGAAGCTTCTTTCTCAACATTTCACCAACCGCTGGGAAGCTATTCTAAAGCTCTTAACAAACAAGTCGTTGGGGCACGAGGTTCTGTTCTTGACAAGATACACTTTTCAGCTAACTTTCCACTCTCTTTGGAAGGAAAGAAATGGCAGACGACATTGAGAAGTGCCGCAGGCTGCAGCTCAAATGGTTCGTTTCCTTGATAAGCAAGTCTGAAATAGGATCTCTTCCATTCAAAGCCAAGAAGACAAAAAATATAATGGTTGTATGACATGTTGGTTCGGTTCCAGATAGTGTGGCTCTCTACATATTCTTTCTGGCCTTATTCTTTGACTCTTGTATCTAAAATTTATAGGCACAAACGTTGCACTCGTTGTAAACCAGTTTTTTTTCGAATAAATTTTAAATTTTATTAAAAAAAAAAAAAAAAAAGAAGAATCAAATCTAAGCCCACAAATAAGATATTATTTTAGTGAGCCTACATATATTTGAAGAGAAAAAATATTTTTGCAAACCACTTAATAAATAAACTATTGTGTCATATACTCCTGTGACTCATGTTTGATTATAGATAATAGTGACAAATTATCGTCGTGCATTCCACAAAGGAGGCGGTGTTGGAGTTATACACGTGATTTAAATGTAATCTCCAAAAGAAACTTCAGAGTAAAAAAACTACGAACGCAATAATTCACCAAAAGAAATTATCTCTGAAGTGTTTTGATTCGTTTGTCTAAAGGAAATTATCCCAATTAAACCATTGATCACTATGTACACTCCACATTACAACGCAACGACGTTTCAAACTTTTCAACTAATATTCTATGCATATGCATATGCTATAATGTTAATAAGAGGAACGTACGTAAAACCAAAGAGTATAGGGTGTACAAGACTAATATTCTGAAAATTACAGGTAAAATTGTAATTGTTGAAAAATCTTTAGCACACACAACACAAGCATAGCTAAAGGCTAAACCAAAAGTCACGGGAACAAAGGTAGTAAATATCCTAAAGTTACAAAAACTCATATACATGTAGTATGTCTGTCTTAAGAGAGTCTACAAGGAAATCATATCCAAAAGTGATTGTGATGAATTTTTATTTGTTATGCTAAAGAGATTATGATGAAATAACGTCTACAATAAATCATTAAATACTCCATACACGACTCCACCATGAATGGGAGATCAAAACAATTAAGTAAACTACAAACAAATAAAATTGAATAAAACAAATAAACGTGTGTCCCCTAAACGCAAAATTAAAAGATACAAAACAATATATCCTCTCACTCACTCACGTCGTCGTCGTACTAAGCTTGGCCGCTTTGAACGGCGGATGAAGCAGCCCAAACTCGTCCTTGGCATCGAGCGGCCTATCCGTCTGATTGCGCGTGGGTTTCACGCGCCGGCTCCCAAGCGATTTATGCGTGAAACCATACATTTGAAGGATCTGATTGTCTCCGAAATTAAACGCTCTATCCATCTGCCGTAGACACCGTTCCACCGGATAATCTCCAAATTTCCCGCACGGTTTACACCCGACGAAATGCGTAACCAATGGCCACCGATGGTCTCCAAAACCCGGTTTATGATTCTCAATCATCTCCTCGTACCGGTCTACCAAAATCCCCCAATAACCGTGCAAGTAATAACCACTCTCTAGATAAACTTTGCCTCCCCATTTCTCTCTCTCCGTCGCCAGCAGATAAACCATCGCCGATTGATCGTCAGCTTCGAAAGCGGGTCGGTCTTTAAGTTCCCGGGTCAAGACTTTACCCGCTTCTTCTCGGATCTTCCCTTTTGGGCCCATAGGAGCCCAAGCGTCAAGAAGATCAAGCGACCACTGTGAGTTCCTGAGCAAGAAACTTCCCGTGTTGAGACCAATCCAATTCTTCTGGTCATAAACCATCTCGTTCCAACCATGCATCACCAAGTTGTAATCTTTGTACCTCTCCCATGGAAGCTCGAACACCATGTCCGTGAACATGGCATCACTATCCATCCACCATAGAAACTCAATCTCAGGATGTGACAAGAGTAACTTCCTAATCAACGGAAGCTTAGCCCAGAATCCAGCCATCTCAGCATCGAGCAACGCCATGTTGTAGAAGATCTCGATTCCGTGTATTCTACAGTAATCGATTTTGTTCTTAATCGATTTCAAGAGGTAATGGTCTCCTACAGGATTCTCACACGGTTTAGGAGCTGAACCTGTGACAAGAAGAACCCTAGGCTTGTTTGGCGCCACGAAATTAGGGAAGCTAGGGTTTTGTTTGAGCCAATCACGTCTCTGCTCATCCCAATCAGAGATCTTGGGACCAAGAGAATAAGGTTTATTAGTCCGGTCTCGAGATTTCTCTTCGTCTCCTTCATCAACGAATAGCTTGTTGATATCGAAGGTCTCGTAGCTGTTACCACCATTTCCTCCGTCTTCGGACGACGTCGTTTTGGAAGAGACCTCGACGAGGACACGGTGAGGCTCGCCGCGTTTACGCGTGTAGAAGAAATGCTCACGGATCTCCTCGATATCTTTCTCCGGCGTACCAAACTTACCGGCTCCGATTGTGCCACGTAAGACGATGACGGTGAGAACGAGACAAAGAATCGTCACTTTCCCTTGACGCATGAATCTCTGTAATCTCCGAAACCGATGCGCTCCTATACACTTCTCTATCATCTTCACGCAGATCTGGTCTCGATTCGAAATCTAAAAGAGAGGATCAGAGGGAAATCTAAATAAAAATGTCTTCTTTTTATTGTAATTTGTAATGACGACAAGATTATTACGCGTTTTGGAATTTCTACCTCGTTAATGGAAAGGAAGGATCAACGAAGAGATTTATTAGATAAAGCTTCAGAAAAAGCATTCAATGAAGATTTAAATTTGGATTAAACAAGTAAACAAAATATATTTATTTAATAAAAATATTTGAATTTTTGGAAATGTCAGACAGAACATGCCTGCCTGTCTGTCTGGGACGCGTTAAAACTTGGTGCGGCGGATCAGTGTAGTGAAAAAAACACTAGTGGTAAAACACTCTTCAGATATAAATTGGGCCTTAATAATCTAAGCCCATTTGTTTGGTTGATAACAATCTAAGCCCAATTAAAATGTCGGCCTAAATCACGGGTAATTTTTGTTTTCCGTTAACAGAAAGCGGTAAGTTGTTAAACAGAAAACGACTGGCTTGGAGCTCACACAACTGTCCGGATTAAATTAGTTATGTTTCCGTTTTTGTCTGTTGTAAATTTAGTGCGCCAACCGATTATAGACGCTAGATATTTTTACCGTTGGAGATTAATTAACGGCCTTTCGTAAGTAAAAAAACAAACTGTATATGATCTGTTCTTGTTTATTTTTCAATTCAGGATTTAGAAAGATCATTATATCTTTTTAATCAATATTCTGAATTCTCCCTGGTTAAGGAGGAGGGTCTCCGTTAATGGCGGCGGCAATGTTCGGCGTCAGGAGCTTTTTCTTCTCGGCGGTGATTGTGATACTGTTCGCCGGCCGTTATGGAGAAGCCACCGCAGCTGACAGAGGATACATTAAGTACAAAGATCCTAAAGTAGCGGTCGAAGAAAGAGTAGAAGACTTGCTGATACGTATGACGTTACCGGAGAAACTTGGTCAAATGTGTCAAATTGATCGGTTCAACTTCTCACAAGTTACCGGTGGTGTGGCCACTGTTGTGCCAGAAATCTTCACAAAGTACATGATCGGTATGTGTGGTGCAACATCTTGTTATATATCGAATTTTTGAATAACTTTTTTTTTTTTGATAAAGCTTATAATTGAATTGGTGTACGTACGAGTTACAGGAAGTGTTTTGAGCAATCCGTATGATACCGGGAAAGACATAGCAAAGCGGATATTCCAGACTAACGCGATGAAGAAATTGAGTCTTTCGACGAGGCTCGGAATCCCTCTGCTTTACGCTGTTGACGCGGTTCATGGCCACAATACTTTTATTGATGCAACCATTTTCCCCCACAATGTCGGACTTGGTGCCACTAGGTATATATGTAAATGAATCATATATAAATAGGTTATGTGAAATGCTGTTTCAAGGCATTTGACGGTTGTCAATCTGTGTTGCTGTAGGGATCCTCAACTTGTTAAAAAGATTGGGGCTATAACCGCGCAGGAAGTAAGGGCAACAGGAGTCGCTCAAGCTTTTGCACCTTGTGTTGCGGTAATTATGTAGAAATTCTACAACAGAAATATAGATGTCGATGTATAATAAACCTTTCTCATTCGTATTGGAAAAAAAATGGATGAACAGGTTTGCAGAGATCCTAGATGGGGAAGGTGTTACGAGAGCTATAGTGAAGACCCTGCAGTTGTGAATATGATGACCGAAAGTATCATCGATGGATTACAAGGAAATGCTCCTTACCTCGCTGATCCCAAGTAACCACCAAGAACTAATACTGAAGTTTCGAAATCTACATTTTTATTTAATCTAGTTAACTAACGTGAAAACGTGGTTAGGATTAATGTGGCTGGTTGCGCCAAACATTTTGTTGGGGACGGAGGCACAATAAATGGAATCAATGAGAACAACACTGTGGCTGATAACGCTACTCTCTTTGGTATCCATATGCCTCCGTTTGAGATAGCAGTGAAGAAAGGGATCGCATCAATCATGGCTTCTTACTCTAGTCTTAACGGTGTTAAGATGCATGCAAACCGTGCAATGATCACTGATTACCTCAAGAACACTCTCAAATTCCAAGGCTTTGTTATCTCTGACTGGCTCGGAATTGATAAGATCACACCGATAGAAAAATCAAACTACACTTACTCCATCGAAGCTTCTATTAATGCCGGCATTGACATGGTTGGCCCTTTTCTTTACTTTTCTAATTTTACTCTCGATCAAGAAACTGATTCTTGATCGAGATATTTAAAATGTGGAATCTTGTTGCGTAGGTTATGGTTCCATGGGCGTATCCAGAGTACTTGGAGAAATTGACAAATCTAGTGAACGGAGGATACATCCCTATGAGCCGCATCGACGATGCTGTTCGAAGGATCTTGAGAGTCAAATTCTCTATCGGTCTCTTTGAGAACTCATTGGCAGATGAAAAACTTCCCACTACTGAGTTTGGATCTGAGGTAAATTCAGAAGGACACAAGGTTTTGTACTATATACATAATTTAAAAACTTTATTAAATAAACTTCTTAAAGAGTTAAAAGGAAAAATCTATATAATATGGACAATGTGTGAAATAATAAAATCATGAAGATACCATCAAATTAAGTAAAGCATTTCGTCTTACTTACCTAACTATATATGCTTTAATAATACAATGTTGTAGGCTCATCGAGAAGTAGGGAGAGAGGCGGTGAGGAAATCAATGGTGCTTCTAAAGAACGGAAAGACAGACGCCGATAAAATTGTGCCGCTCCCGAAGAAGGTGAAAAAGATCGTTGTCGCGGGACGACACGCTAACGACATGGGATGGCAATGCGGTGGCTTTAGTCTCACTTGGCAAGGATTTAACGGAACCGGTGAAGATATGCCCACTAACACGAAACATGGACTCCCTACCGGTAAAATAAAAGGTAATTTAGAATGTCAGAGAATATTAATCCGTCACACATGCATGCATTATAATATCTTGGTTTCCCGGATCTTTCCAAAAAAAACCTTGATGGAATCAAATACACATTAAATCTTTCCAAACTTGATGGTGGCCCGGATCTTTCCAATTATATTCAAGGTTTAACTATATTGACATATTCGTTCTAAAATGTTATTTCGAAACATATATATGTAGGAACCACCATATTGGAAGCCATCCAGAAAGCAGTAGATCCCACTACTGAGGTTGTCTACGTGGAGGAACCAAACCAAGATACAGCGAAGCTTCACGCCGACGCAGCATACACAATTGTGGTCGTCGGAGAAACCCCTTACGCAGAGACATTTGGGGACAGCCCCACGCTGGGTATAACCAAGCCAGGTCCAGACACGCTCAGCCACACGTGTGGTAGTGGGATGAAGTGTCTAGTGATCCTAGTCACTGGACGTCCGCTCGTGATCGAACCTTACATTGATATGCTCGATGCTCTTGCAGTCGCATGGCTTCCCGGAACCGAAGGACAAGGAGTTGCTGATGTCTTGTTTGGTGATCATCCCTTCACCGGCACGTTGCCTCGCACGTGGATGAAGCATGTTACCCAGCTTCCGATGAACGTTGGCGACAAGAACTACGACCCTCTCTACCCCTTCGGATACGGAATCAAAACCTAAATCAATAACGTACGATAACCATGTATTTATATGAACAATGTAACTGTAACACTTTCCCGATCAATATTAATTAAATTTCTGTTACATATATGCAATCCTATGTTAGAAATTCCATATCAAAATTGAAAGAAACCTACAACAATATACATAATGTGGACTATGGCCATGAAACGTAACATTTAACTTGTTCACGATTTGATGACCGATCATGCCTATCTCATTATGGGCTTGAGCCCACTCCTTCACCTTTGTTTGCTTCGAAGATGTGAAAGCAAGAAGATTCTCATTTTGAGTTAAAAAATCCATAAGTCTTTAAGGTTTTTGTGAAAATGGAGAGAAGACAAGAAAGACCACGTGACGGCGAAACAGGTCCTACCTAGCACCATGCAATGTCGGATGCTGAGATGCGTTGATATTTCATGGAAAAGGTGCTTTTTATAATAATAAAAAGATAGCTAACTGTTTGATAAATGGTACAGAGTATAAGATTTGTGTAATTAAAACGTTAAGTTTGCTCTCCTAAATCTATTAATTTTTAAACCAAAAAAAAAAATCTATTAATTTTGGGATGACTTTCATAAATAAGAATTAATGAAAAATATCCCATTACGAGGGAACATATAGTCGCTCTCAGTCCTATTTTCATTCATACGCAGAAGGGAAACGGATATACAAAAAGAGACAAGTCGGCTTTTCATATAATGTGATCAACAACGATGATGATGATTAATATCATGTGTTTAATTGAATATCCTGAACTGTAGTAAATCAAACGAGAGCAATAATATGTAGATTTGTTGGTGTCGTAGATGTTTTTAAAGAGAATGTGCATTTCAAAATCACTAGCTAGGCCATAGGTGATATATAGGTCCAAAAAACTTCTAGGTTATAGACAAAACAATGGTAGCAATAATGCATAACCTTTTGTCCGATGACAGAAACGTTTGGTGATTCTTCAGGATCTTAAACACGTGAGGAAATTATTTTGTAATTCACTAAAATTCTCTACAATTTTCACTTGGTTCGAGGTTTGTTGTTGAGATAATAATTAATCAATTTCTATGTACAAAGCATATTCTCTACTCCAATGTCATTTTTCTTTTCTTAATTTAGTAAAATTTTAAAATAGGATTAGAGCAATAGAGCTCATAAGAGAATCTATGTTCGTTTCCATAAATACATAAGCATAGATCCAAGGACATATGCATTGGTTCCATTCATGATAAGGTCACGCATGAACTACCATTTTTATACGATTACATTGATCGAACAAAAACACCTTACCTCATTTTAGAGTTCAAGCTTAATCTTCCAACGGGAGATGTATTGGGACTTTAGGATTGTTATATTTGTTAAAAAAATTTGAATAATGTTAAGTTTTCAATTAGTCAAAAATAGCTAACAAAGCAAGGCTAAGAAGATAATTGACCATGCTATGATCAGAATGTCGTTAGTATCAAGCTATTAAACACTCTTTAATGGATTGTCAATTTTAATAACAAAAAGAAAAACCCAAGAGACTGAAACTAAACGTCACATGACTCACATGGTCCTTGGATACGAGTTATCAAACAAGGAGAGATCTCAACACTTGAGTCCAAACTAATCTTGTATAGAAAGTGACATCCATTTTCTCTACTCCCACTCTCTCAAGTCCAAGTTAATTATTCGTTTCCACTCAATTTTCATAACTGATTTCCTCACACGTGTCATGCAGAGACAATACATTCACATCATTAAATTACTAATTTAGCTACTGATTAGAGTCGTATTTTTGTCTTCTTTTTCTAGTCGGCTATAAGTAATCAATATGAAAGCAGCCTTTGATTGATATCATTATCAATCTTTTCAAATGTTTAATACTTGTAAAACAATTAATAATAAAATACAAGTTCTTCTTGCATCACACAAAACATTAAAGTTGATAACAAACCAAGAACGATCATAAATACTAGTAATAAATTCAGAGAGATAGTATTATCTTCAAGTTTATCATCTTCAGAGAGAGACGATGCGGTGGCTTTCTTCTACGTGGCTCTCCGATCTCTCTTGCTCTTCATCGTCCGTCATAGAACCGTCTTCATCTCTTCCCGCTCCAATCCAATGGCTAAGATTCATTCTACTCTCTCCTTGCCCACAACGACTTCTCTCCTCCACCGTCGATGTCCTCTTCCTCCTCATCCTCTTCTTCTTCGCTATCCAAAAACTCTGTTCTTCATCGTCTTCAAGAACCAACGGTGAAGCTGACATCACTAAACCTCTACTCGGAAGAAGAACACGAACCAGAACAACCGGTTTGTTCAAAACGACAGTCGTGGTAACCATTGTCCTGTCGTTTTGCTCTCTCGTGCTCTGCGTTTCGGCTTTTTTCACCACTCGGACGAAATTAAAGCTCGTTGATACTCTGTTTTGGCTAATCCACGCCGTTACTAACGTCGTCATCGCCGTTTTAGTTCTCCACCTAAAAAGATTCGCATCTCCGTCTCATCCGTTAACGTTACGAATCTACTGGGTTTTCAATTTCGTCGTCACAACTCTCTTCACCGTCTCCGGAATTCTCCATCTTCTCTCCGACGATCCCGCCGCCGCGAGTCTAAGAGCAGACGACGTCGCTTCGTTCATCTCCTTCCCTTTAACCGCCGTTCTACTCCTCGTCTCCATCAAAGGATCCACCGGAGTTGTAGTAACCACCAGCAACGTCACAGCTCCGGCGAAATCAAACGACGTCGTTGTAGAGAAATCCGAAAACGTTTCACTATACGCATCAGCATCGTTTATATCGAAAACTTTCTGGTTATGGATGAATCCGTTACTAAGAAAAGGCTACAAATCTCCATTAAACCTCGACCAAGTTCCGACTCTATCACCGGAGCACAGAGCAGAGAAGCTCGCGACGCTCTTCGAATCGAAATGGCCCAAACCTCAAGAGAACTCGAGAAACCCCGTCCGTACAACTCTAATCAGATGTTTCTGGAAAGAGATCGCATTCACGGCGGTTCTAGCCATCATCCGTCTCAGTGTCATCTACGTCGGACCAGTTCTCATCCAAAGCTTCGTCGATTTCACTTCCGGCAAAAGATCATCGCCGTCACAGGGTTACTACCTCGTTCTTATCCTCCTAATAGCCAAATTCGTCGAAGTGTTATCTACTCATCAGTTCAATTTCAATTCACAGAAGCTAGGGATGCTTATAAGATCCACTCTCATAACAGCTCTCTACAAGAAAGGTTTAAAGCTAACCGGCTCTGCTCGTCAGAATCACGGCGTTGGTCAAATCGTTAATTACATGGCCGTTGATGCTCAGCAACTTTCTGATATGATGCTTCAGCTACACGCAATCTGGCTCATGCCGTTGCAAGTAGCTGCGGCTATTGTGCTTCTTTATAACACTCTTGGACCTTCTGTGGTCACTACTGTTATCGGTTTAACCGGAATCTTCGTGTTTATTCTCTTGGGAACGAAACGAAACAATAGGTATCAATTCAGTTTGATGATGAATCGTGATTCACGGATGAAAGCAACTAATGAGATGCTTAATTACATGAGAGTGATCAAGTTTCAAGCTTGGGAAGATCATTTCAACGAGAGGATTCTCAAGTTTAGAGAAATGGAGTTTGGTTGGCTATCTAAGTTTCTTTATTCGATTGCCGGTAACATTATCGTGCTTTGGAGCACACCGGTGTTGATCTCGGCGCTAACTTTCACAACCGCGGTTTTCTTGGGTGTCAAGCTTGATGCAGGAACGGTTTTCACCACAACGACGATTTTCAAGATTCTTCAAGAACCGATAAGGACGTTTCCGCAGTCTATGATCTCTCTTTCGCAGGCTATGATCTCTCTCGGAAGACTCGATGCTTACATGATGAGCAGGGAGCTATCGGAAGAGACTGTGGAAAGGAGTCAAGGGTGTGATGGGAATGTCGCTGTGGAGATCAAAGATGGAAGCTTTAGTTGGGATGATGAAGATGACGAGCCTGCAATTGAAAACATCAACTTTGAAGTTAAGAAAGGAGAGCTCGCTGCGATTGTTGGGACCGTTGGTTCAGGGAAGTCTTCATTGTTAGCTTCAGTTCTTGGCGAAATGCACAAACTTTCAGGCAAGGTTCGGGTTTGTGGGACAACTGCTTATGTAGCGCAAACTTCGTGGATTCAAAATGGAACGGTTCAAGACAATATCTTGTTTGGTCTTCCTATGAATAGAAGCAAGTACAATGAAGTTCTCAAGGTTTGTTGTTTAGAAAAAGATATGCAGATTATGGAGTTTGGAGACCAGACTGAGATCGGAGAACGCGGAATTAACCTTAGTGGAGGGCAGAAGCAGAGGATACAACTTGCGCGAGCGGTTTATCAGGAATCAGATGTGTATTTACTTGATGATGTCTTTAGCGCGGTGGATGCTCATACCGGTTCAGACATATTCAAGGTGAGCACTTAAATTATCAGTTAAGTTCATCAAAGTCAAAAGCTGAATCTTGTTTCTTTGTGATTATGTTTCTGCAGAAATGTGTAAGGGGAGCATTAAAAGGAAAGACTATCTTGCTAGTAACTCATCAAGTAGACTTCCTTCACAACGTTGATCGCATCTTGGTACGGTTAGATGGAAGTAAAGATTAAAACTTGTTGAGTGGTTTGCTAATGAGTGGTTCCATTTTACAGGTTATGCGAGATGGAATGATTGTGCAGTCAGGAAAATACGACGAATTAGTGAGCTCGGGGTTAGACTTTGGGGAATTGGTAGCAGCGCACGAGACATCAATGGAGCTAGTTGAAGCTGGCTCGGCATCAGCCACTGCAGCAAATGTGCCAATGGCATCACCAATAACACAGAGAAGTATTTCAATAGAGTCTCCCCGTCAACCAAAATCACCAAAAGTACATAGAACTACTTCAATGGAGTCTCCAAGAGTACTTAGAACTACTTCGATGGAGTCTCCTCGTTTAAGCGAGCTAAACGATGAAAGCATCAAGTCGTTTCTCGGCTCCAACATACCAGAAGATGGATCAAGACTGATCAAAGAAGAAGAAAGAGAAGTAGGACAAGTGAGCTTTCAAGTTTACAAACTCTACTCAACAGAAGCTTATGGCTGGTGGGGAATGATACTTGTTGTCTTCTTCTCTGTGGCTTGGCAAGCCTCTTTAATGGCCAGCGATTATTGGCTTGCCTATGAAACATCAGCCAAAAACGAGGTTTCATTCGACGCTACAGTCTTCATCCGCGTCTATGTCATTATCGCTGCTGTTTCTATTGTTCTTGTGTGCCTCCGGGCATTTTATGTCACTCACTTAGGCCTCAAGACTGCTCAGATCTTCTTCAAACAGATTCTCAACAGTCTCGTGCATGCACCAATGTCATTCTTCGACACCACGCCATCGGGAAGAATTCTCAGTCGGGTTAGTAGATAACTTTCTCCATTTAAAATCTAGAAAACCAGGGAGATTTCAACTTAAAGATAGTAATCTCTATAATATGTTTTTGCAGGCATCTACTGATCAGACCAATGTGGATATCTTTATCCCGTTCATGATAGGACTAGTGGCCACAATGTATACTACTCTTCTCAGCATCTTCATAGTAACATGTCAATACGCTTGGCCTACTGTTTTCTTCATAATTCCGCTTGGATGGCTTAACATTTGGTACCGGGTAAGTGGCTAAAAGAGATTATATTATTTGTTTCTGATTATATTATTAAAAGAGATTATATCATTCTGCTGTTTCTACTGTTTTCTTCATCTGATTGAGTTTTTGGATCCAACAGGGATATTACCTCGCATCATCTCGGGAACTAACTCGTCTTGACTCAATCACCAAGGCTCCAGTAATCCACCATTTCTCCGAGAGCATAGCCGGAGTGATGACAATCAGAGCTTTCAAGAAACAGCCAATGTTTAGGCAAGAGAATGTGAAGCGAGTGAACGCCAATCTCAGGATGGACTTCCACAACAATGGTTCAAACGAATGGCTCGGGTTTCGGTTAGAGCTGATTGGGAGCTGGGTACTCTGCATCTCGGCTCTGTTCATGGTCATGTTACCAAGCAACATTATCAAACCAGGTATGAAGAAGAGTGACTAAGCTTGTTTTATAGCACAACATTAGTTTTCCTTGTGATGATTTTTTCTTGGGATTCAATGCAGAGAATGTTGGGCTATCACTTTCTTACGGACTATCGCTGAACGGTGTTCTGTTTTGGGCAATATATCTAAGCTGTTTCATTGAGAACAAGATGGTTTCTGTTGAGAGAATCAAACAGTTCACTGACATTCCCGCGGAAGCGAAATGGGAGATCAAAGAGAGCCGTCCACCTCCAAATTGGCCATACAAAGGTAACATACGTCTCGAAGATGTCAAGGTACGATATAGACCAAACACGCCTCTTGTGCTCAAGGGACTTACAATAGACATCAAAGGAGGAGAGAAGATTGGTGTAGTTGGCAGAACAGGAAGCGGCAAGTCGACTTTGATTCAGGTTTTGTTTAGACTTGTGGAGCCATCTGGTGGGAAGATAATCATCGACGGAATCGATATCTGCACTTTAGGACTTCATGATCTAAGGTCAAGATTCGGTATCATTCCTCAAGAACCTGTTCTCTTCGAAGGAACCGTAAGGAGTAACATTGATCCAACAGAGAAATACTCTGATGAAGAAATCTGGAAGGTTAGAGGTTTAAAAGATTAAACCTTTTTTATTCGATTCTTGATCCAACATTTTATAAAATTTGTTCTGTTATTTCTTTGGTTTATAGAGTCTCGAGCGATGTCAACTTAAGGATGTTGTTGCTTCCAAGCCCGAGAAGCTCGACTCTCTCGGTGAGTTAAAAGTTACTTGTTTTGAAACTTAATTCACAGATGTTACTTGAGATGATCATTAACATTGGTGAATATTTGCCACAGTGGCGGATAATGGCGAGAACTGGAGTGTTGGTCAAAGACAATTACTGTGTTTAGGAAGGGTTATGCTGAAACGAAGCAGGATTCTGTTTCTAGACGAAGCAACTGCGTCGGTTGATTCGCAGACTGATGCTATGATCCAAAAGATCATCAGGGAGGATTTCTCGGACTGTACCATTATCAGCATTGCTCATAGGATTCCAACAGTTATGGACTGTGATCGCGTTCTTGTCATAGACGCAGGTAACAAAACAGAACATACAAGTTGTTTACCTTTTTGGTTGATTAGTGGAGTTTGTAACGGTTTGTGAAATCTGCAGGTAAAGCGAAAGAGTATGATAGTCCAGTCCGTTTACTGGAGAGACAGTCGTTGTTTGCTGCATTGGTTCAAGAGTATGCTCTCCGATCTGCCGGAATATGAGACCACTTCTTTTTTTTTTGCTTTTCGTTTCTTTTCTTAGTAGTCAACTTTGTTGACTCAACTAATATGAATATGAAAACACCTTGTCTTTATAATTTAGTTGAGAATTGACGGTTTATGTAGATTTAATAAGATTTCAATAATCACAAGATTCCTTTGGCAATGCTCTATTGTTCTTCCGAATGCTTTGATTTTTTGGTTAAAAAAAGTCTTTTAAAACTCTCTGCTCGATATTTGGATTAATTTAGTTTTAAACCCTAAATACCAGGAAAATTAATTATACAGGTATATGAAACCAACATACTTCATGTATGAAACTAAAAGACTTAACTATCTTTCGAAAATATGTCGACCAATCTAGACTCTAGAACATAAACCGTAAGCCAAAGATGAGCAATTCGAACATTAGGAAAAAATGTAACTAGAGTTGATTCGATTTAGATATACGAGACTTACGACTGGTCATAATGTAGTCAGTGTTGATTCAATCAGAATCTTGAGAAAAGATTCTGAAAATACATAGAAAGGAGCTCAATTTTGGTCGGCAGAGATTCCGTACTGAACATTCCGACGAAATAAAACGATGTTAACAAGTATCATTTCTATTTTTTAACGCTTTTCTTTTTCTGCACATTATCCGGTTTTGGATTAGATCAAATATACTTATAATTAATCTTTTGTGGTTTCACTATCGATAGATTTTATTGATCCACACACACAAGTTACTCTTTCCTTTTTCCTCACGGCTTGTTTGTTAGGTCACGGGATTTAAATTTGGATCACTGCGGCGATTACGTGCATGACGCTATCGGAACATATAAAAGAAATAAACTGTTTTTTTGTCCATTATTTCACCAAACTGTAACCAAAACCGAATACAAATTTAAAGAACATTCTCTGAAGAAGCTAAAAGTTTATTATTGATTTCATCATGTAATTTTCTATTGGTATCGCTTTGCCTTTCTGTTTGCTTAAAAGCAGGTAAGTGTTTATTATTGATTTTCCAATTTATTAATTATTTTCACATTTTAAAAATGAAAAATAAAAACAAAAAAAATCCCAAAAAAAAAGACTGAAAAAGTTAAAGTTGAAAAATAAAAAAAAAGCAATTTGAAAAAGGGAGATGAATGAGCTGGCCACGACTTCTAGCGAAGTGTAACTTCACTGGCTGTTACATCATTTATTTACGACTTTCACACGGTTCCGTTGATTGTAAAATATCAGAGCTTCTTAAAGTTTAGCCATTTTGAATTAAACAAAAACATTGAATATAGAGAAATCACGAACTAATAATATGCATGCATGCATGCATTTTGAAGCGACGATTAATCAGCTTACACGCTAAACACCATTCTAACACTTATTGTGCGCCTAGCTAGCAGTATTCTAAACGTTGTGAAATACAATCTCTTAATCAATTTTATGTTTTTAGTTTTTTTACTTATGAATCCATTTTACTTTTTCGGAATTATCCATTTTTCGTTCTAACTCTTTTTCAAATGTGTCTTTTTATTTCTTTCTCTTTTTCTTGACTATTAAGAAACCTCCCAGCTTTAATACAATTTTGGTGGATAAACCTGTCAATGGTATTTCTTTTTATATAAAAGGTGATAATCTGTATTGCATATTGATATTCGAATTCAATTTTTAAGTACTTTATGATAATTTAGAAATATATATAATATAGTGTGTGTCTAGGAAATAAGAAAGTTGCACTGTACTGAAATAAAAGTAGAAGACGAGTAACTATCATCAGACCTATATAAAGTATGATATTCATGTTAACCCGCACGAGCACGGCACATGGGTTTATGTAGCCTTTTGAGTTTTTCTCTCAAGTTGTAAAATGTTTTGACCAATGGCCGACCTTATCATAAAATTAACTTTTCACTGACCAACAAGATTAAATATAATTTCTCAACGTAGAAACAAGTCTAATTATACACTCTTTTTCCCTAGCTAAATCAATTAGTAAAAGAATTTACAATCCATTTTTTTGTATTATAATTAACCGAATATCACAACCGAAACAGGTTGAAATAGTTGTTTATTGTTTTATCTTCGTGTGTTATTTATATGTCAAAAGTAAAATAAAAATTATTACGATAGTCAAGATATTAATATATGTGTTAGTGTGTTACATAGTTAGAAGCATGTGAGGGTTCGTTAGCTATGACCTTTTTTTTTTTTCAACATTAGCTGTGACTTGTGCAATCGAATACTACGTGAATCTCTAGCCTCTATATACAAGATTTTGTTATTATTAATTTGTCTACAAAAATGGACCACCGTTAAGTAAGGTTAAATTGGAATATTCGTGTTGGGGTATCTTCTAATCATTTTGGCCTACGAAGTTCTTAGATATTTTATTCAGTTTTCCAAAAGATATGTTATTTATCATTATAAAAATTAATAATAAATTGTTATAGTGTTATTGAAAATGAAGGAAAGTGGAAATAGGAACGGGAAAAAGAGAGAAGAATTCCAATGTTATTTAAAGTAGAAACAAGACACAAAAAAAGGTGAAGGCATCAAAGGTCGTTAGCAAGGACGGGTCATTTAAAAATCCTCTTCACGACAAAAAAATTAGTAGGTTTCTGATGTGTAAAACGGTCTTAAAGACATTTTCTGAAAAAGACTTCCCCAAATAAAGTTATAGTTGACGGAAATTAAACCCAAAAAAAATATAGAAAAAACTCAAAAAGAAAGAAAGAAATAAAGCAAAAAAAAAAAAAGAAGAAGAAGAAAGAAATAAAGAGCCGCCAGATAGGGACAGTCTTTCTCTTAGCATTTAAGCAAAAAAAAAAAAAAAAACTTTTGAAAGACCACGCTTGAGGAGTCCCATGACTCATGGAGATCCAAAAGCTATTCCTTACTAGATTTTATTCGTTTCGGTTTATTTAGTTATGCATTTTTCAGTTTCGTTTCAATTGGTTTGGACCATGCATTTCTTCGCCTATACTATTAGTGTGTTTATTCCATCTTGCTACTTCTCTCTTTTTTTAGATTTTCAACGTATGTTATTTGCTCAATAATATTTATGAATTTCTTAAATAAACAGTGTAAAGACATGCATGAGATAATCTACCGATGTGCTCTAGCAAACATGCAAAAGATCGTTTTATTTTTTTTTGGTAAACTGCATATGATCGTTTTAGGTGTTTTTTTTATATACTTCGAATTTTAGTAGAATGATGGTTTGAAAATTGGCAGTATTTTTTATACGTCTGATATGCCTTGAAAAAAAATCGGTTGAACAAATATTAGCAAAAAAATAAAGATTCGGTGAGCAAGATGTTAAAACTAATAAAGTAAACTACGGTCAAAGACTTGCGCAAAAGTAATGTCTCCACGATATTTATTAGAACTCACATCTACAAGTGGGTTTAAAGCTCAAGTATAAAGTAGCTATTAGACATTTGACAAAAACAAAAAAGAGAGTACTTATTAGACGAATATATGTTCTATGAAAACACAAAACAAAAAAACAAAAAAAAAAAAAGGTCGCAAAAGCTTTAATCACTTTTGAAAATATTATATTTTCTTTGTGATAATTTTTCCCTCTTAGCTAGCAATATATAAAACTCGTATAAACGTTAACAATCAACAATAAAAACAAATAGAAAGAAGATGAAAATAAATAAAATAAAGAGAAGCCAATAATTCATATAGTATTTGTCTATAAATAAAGAGATTCAAACCCACAGAATTATACCACATTAGAAACTTCCCACTCTCTCTCTCGTTTGCTTCTTCTTCATCGTTTCACCCACTCACTTCATTCTCTCTCTAAAACCTTCACTTTCTCTATCTATCTTCAAAACAATGGGAAACCTGTTTGACAGTAGCAAGACTTTATGGGGAAACATGAACCATGGATCGTCACGTTACTCTCTAAACGGCAAAATCATGCTTGCTTCCGTCATCATCCTCTTCGTCGCCGTCATTTTAATCCTCTGTTTCCACAGCTACGCTAGATGGTTATTCCGCCGTCAAAACCGCCGTATTCGCCGCCGTATCAGTGCTCACCTCCGATCACTCGCCGCCGCTAGAGACCCCACCCAATCATCATCCTCCCTCTCTCCTCTTGATCCGACGGTGCTCGAGAAGATCCCTATCTTCGTCTACTCCGTTAAAACCCATGAATCTCCGCTTGAGGAATGCTCTGTTTGCTTGTCGGAATTCGAAGAAGACGACGAAGGACGTGTCCTTCCCAAATGCGGCCACGTGTTCCATGTCGATTGTATAGACACGTGGTTCCGGTCCAGATCAAGTTGTCCTCTTTGTAGAGCTCCGGTTCAACCCGCACAGCCGGTTACCGAACCCGAACCGGTTGCTGCTGTGTTTCCATCGGTTAAACCAATTGAGGATACCGAAGCCGGAAGTTCCTCTTCATCGGACGAATCCGAATCCTCGACGCCGTCTTCCTCCTCTGGTTCGCCGGTGAGGTTTCCGATGGAAGCTTGTGAGAGAGAACCGATTGATTTAGTCGGTATCATTGTGGAGATTCCCAGGGAATTTCAAGATTCTAATTCGGATCTACCCGCAGATAACGGGTCGAATCGTCGGGCTTCGTTGAAAAGGCTATGGATTATTTGATCACATAATTGGATAGTGACTGAATCCGACCCGGTAAATGGGTGGGCATAATAATTCGGATTCTGAAGATCCGGTAATATGACGCAGCGGGCAGAATCGTATTACTGGCATGGAAGACGACACGTGGCGTTTTTGGGGATCCACATGGCAATCACTGGGACGTTTGCTTTACAAAAAGACACCGTTTGGGAAAAATGAACGGAAGTGATATCTAAAGTAACGGAGCCGTTTGATGAAGAAGAAGCAGACGGCGTCGTTCAGTGGAGAGTGGAGCAAATCGCTAAGCGAAGCTCTCCCACCAAAACGATTTTCTTTGTTTTTTTTCCTTCTTCTTCTCTTAAAATTTAATTAAAATAAGTGAATGTAATTTGATCAAGATTTTATCTTACTTCTGTAATTAAAATTAAAATATTATTCATTATTATTAATTTAACCGAATGTTAGCCTTAAATGCTAGTGTATCGATTTGTAAAGTTTAATCCATCTACTAGTTTTGGTCAAATGTTGTTTCAAATTGTAAAACTCTCAGGGCATGCATGTATATTGTATAATCGTATTATGAGAAAATGGATACACAATGCAAATCCTTTAAAATTGCTGAGGATTTTACTTAATTGTTTTTTGGCTATAGTGGTTACTTACAAGTTACACAAACACGACTCAAGCAACTTTTAGAACTTAATTGATATGTCAATATACCACAATTGTGGTATTAGGTAGGAGTAGGATGGAGTTTTGACTCAGTGACACGTACACAAAGTGACATGGACTCAAACAGTCTAAGAGGGACCATCCGACCGACTCGCGTGCGGTGTGCATGGGTAAAGAAAGTGGAATCTGATTCATTTCTTAGTAAACAAAGTATAACGACGAGGCGACTTTAAGTTAATTAAAAAGCTATTTCTTGAGCACATGTCTCCAATTTTCAAATTGATTTGTGGGGACAAATTACCAATACATATATGTAATGATATAACATGTCGACCAAAAAGGAAAAATCTGATCACATATTTGACTCTCTTCTTTCTTCTATAACCCATACTCTTGTTAAAGCTTAAAAAGGACAAAGGAAAACATCATTCACATCATTAGAACTAATTCGATATTCAAAAACTTACCAATTTCAGGAGTGGAGCCAACTAGCCAAGTGATCCGGTTTGAGTTAGATATGTAAAGATTAGATTCTGATAAAATCTGATTTAATAAATAAAAATAAGAAGACAAAGTCAAATTGCTAGGTAAATTAACCTTAGAATAATGGTGCAGCAAGATCCTGGTGCACGATGATTTATGTATTGCAGCAATGAATTTGACAAGGCGATACAAAAATAATAATTTTGTCGCTATATATGCCGTAATATGCAAGAGCGAGATTTGGTTGCACGATTAAAACTAAACCTGATTCATTTCTCGTTTTCTCGCAGCTTTGTTTTTGAAAGATAAAGAGTTGTTTTGGCTTTTGTTTAGGTCCTCATTAGATAGAAGGCTTTCGTTGGCTGAGAAGATTCTTTTAAGTTGTTGTTCATGTAACATCTCATATGTTTTTTTTACACATTCAGAAGGAAACAAAAAAAAAATCAAAATATATCGTGCAATCCATCTGTGGTAAATGCCTAGAGCATTAAACTCGTAAACTATTGTTTATCGGTTTTAAAAGCTAGAAAAATCGCTGTTTATGTGTTTAGTAGACTCGTGTTGACGCAATGGCAATAAATTAAAATTATTTTTTTTATCATTCATACAAATAATACTCGTTAAATTAAATTTCTCATATAAAAGTAGTCGCATAAACAAAAAAAAAAAAAAAGAATTTACTCTTGCAATTTTATTATATGAAATGAAAAGCATAACCAAAAGGATAGATTGCATTGGAATCAAATGAAATCGGAACAAACAAACAAAAGAACATTTTCAAGGGAAAAAATTCCAAATAATAAATTGATTAAAGTGACCTCTTATATAATGCATGCAAAATCATAATCATCATCATCATAATATGATCATCACGATCAGTATTTGGGAGTGGCGGGGGCAGCCTTGGGACCAGTGTAGTAGAAAGGTCCGACGCTAAAGAGCTCCAAGTTCTTGTCCGGGTAGAAACGGTATCCGTACAACGCCAAGGGAACTCCTGTGAGACCCTTGTTAACATTGGTCGGGTTCTTGCAAGTCTCGACCGGAGATAAGTAGAGCTTGACACGACAGTAAGCTAGATCCTTAATACTGGTCAACGACAAGTGGAAGTATCCCTTAGAGTCAGTTGGATTACTGTAGATCACAACCTCGGTGTTGCTTTTACCGTATGATGCTGGGTCGGAACACACAATCTGTATCTTTGCTCCTACATGAATTTAATAAACCAAAAGTTTTATAAATTAGCAATGCTGTTGTTATAATAAATTTATTTAATCAGGGAGGCTTAGTTAAGTATGTATATATACCTAGAATAGGGTAGGTTTCGTAGCCGTTTTTGCATAGAATGATGCCATCAACGGCCTTAAGAATCTCTGGGACGTATGGCTTGGTGGTTGGAGTGTAGGTTGGTTTTGGTACGTATGGAGGAGGAGGAGACGAATAGCTTGGAGACTTTTTGTAGACCGGGGGAGAGGGAGTAGGCTTGTAAACCGGTGGAGTGTAAACCGGAGGTGGGATTGTTGGCTTAGTGTAAACCGGAGTTGGCTTGTAAACCGGTGGGGTGTAAACGGGAGGTGGGATAGTGGGTTTAGTGTAAACCGGAGGTGAGAGAGTTGGCTTGTAAACGGGTGGGGTGTACACTGGGGGTGGGATAGTTGGCTTAGTGTAAACCGGAGGTGAGGGTGTATGCTTGTAAACCGGTGGGGTGTAAACCGGAGGTGGGATAGTTGGCTTAGTGTAGACTGGAGGGGAGAGGGTAGGCTTGTAAACGGGTGGAGTGTAAACCGGAGACGGGAGCGTGGGTTTGTGTTCCGGTGATTTGTAAACCGGAGGAGATGAGGGAGAGTAGTAATCGGCGGTGGTTATGGTAACCAAAGAGAGGATGAGGCAAATGGCCAAGGAGGAGCGTGTGATCGCCATTGCTGAGCGCTTGGCTTGTATATTGCCTTAAGCTAGTTCGTTTGTTGTGTTCTTTGTATTTAAATTGTGATGAGGAAAACGATTTCACCAAATGGGGCTTTATAAGAAAATGTTTGGGGTATTAAAAATTTGAATATGAAATAAAGAAACGTTATCTTAAAAGTGAGTAATTGATGATAATCATGTATGTTTGAGATTCTCATACCTAAGTGTAATGCACGATCAAAAACATGTTGGCCATCATTAACAAGTAACAACCATGCACAAGCTGACCAAAAGGATAGGAGAACTGAAAAGACGTTATCTGGGCTCGGGAAATGTGATAGGCCCATTAAATAATATGGTCAGAGGACATATAAATGAGACTCGTTCAAATGTTTGCCAATTTTGATTTTAGTATATTTCAATTTTTAGTTCTAAACATATCAAAACGGATCGGCCGCTCTACTAAATCATAATTAAATATTAAAATGTATCTTATAATATAAATATTTGGACAGATAATCTTTGATGACATCTGAACCATTAAATATGTAAAAACAGATTAGTCTGTTGTTTGTAGCAATTAGAAAGTAAGAAAACCATCCGTGTATAGTTTCAACTAATGGGCCAATTAAACCTAAAGGCCCGATAATATAAGCCCAAAACATTGAAAACTGGAAACCCTAATGATGAAAAAAGCAAATCCTATATATTTGTCTTTGCCTCAAATCCAAGCTCAAGCGGCGATTGACTAATGATCGGAGATTTGTTATATATATTCGGCGATATATTTTTCTCTTCGGTTTTTGTTTATTTTCTTATGTTGGATCTTAGAATTAGGGTTCTTCGTCTTTGTTTTCTCATATGCTTAGAGAATGTTTAAGGCTCGCAGTTTGATTCATAGTTTAAAAGTTGTTTTCAAATAGAGAAGAGAAATTAGAGAGATGGAAGGGCCTTTCTTAATCCCAGCTAAGTTTGATGAAGTACTTATCTGATTCATGTGAGGCCTAAACTAAAGCTGCGAGTTTCGCTGATAATACCTTCTTCTCTTTTATCCCAGAAGGTGTTTTATTAGTAACTCTGCTTACATATATATTCCCTAATCAATTCTCTAATTTACTTGGGTTTTATGACACTATTTTGTACTCTGTATAAACTGTGATTGTTTTGGTTTAGGTAAATAGTTTTTGTTGATTTCTAGTGTTTTTGTTTAACGTTAATGGCAATGAGCTTTAGAGAAAGGGATCCTAGAGTCAAAAACCCTTCTGAAAACTGAATCGAAATGATTATGTCAATGGGCCTGGTGAATGTTTAAGAAGCCCAATTTGGTTAAGAATTGAAATATAATTGTGAGCCCAAAACATATGGCATGCCAAGATACATAATAATATATGACCTGTCATCAACTCATCATTTTTCCATCGTATGTTGTGTGGTATGGTAAACATTCATATCATATACCATCTATTAGAGTTGGATGAATATATATGTTCTATGACTGATTAATAATTTCAAAAAGACATCCCTAAGTAATTACCAAAGTATGATATTATGTATCATTATAAAGCAATGAAATAATATGCATGAACAAAAGACACAGCAATAAACGTAACTAGATAATCACAAGGCCGAGCTATATTAATAGTAGAACAAAGCAACAACCTAAACTTGAATGGATAGCCAATATCGAAATAAGGAAGATCGTCACCCACAACCACAGCTTGCGTTACAACTCTTCTATCTTGTTTCTCTTCTTCATCATCTCCGTACATTTTAATTTGACTTCGTGGATTCAACAGGTTTGACGACATGAACGGAAATGAGTGTGATTATCACGAGACAATGGCCAGACAAAAAGCCCTCAAAATAAGAGTAATTGATTTGGTTTAGCCAAATAGTTTTGGTTAATCTTCTTATCGTTTTGCAGTTTTTGTGTCTTGCTTCAATTTAATGGCAATAAGCTTTAGAGAAAGCTAACATGTATACATATTCATTATTTGTTTATTCATGTCTTTGCTGTAAACTCAAAAGTCACAAAATTTTAGACTTACGGGATTGGATCAAACAGTGAAAGTTCCAGTATTTAGGCACGGACAGGTTAAGGCGGCTTTTAAGTTTTGTTACTTTAAAATCCAACTGAAGCTAAATGATGATACCAATGGGACTGGTGAATATTTTTTAAGCTCAATTCGATATCGAATTGTGAGCCCAAAACATATGCAATGCCATGATGCATAATATATTTACACTACGTATAGAAATGGGCTTAACATGTCATCATCATTGAAAGAGAAGCAAGATGCTAACATGAAAACCAAAACAAGTTTTCATTCAGACACAACGTAATTTTGTTTATACTGTATCTTTTGTCTTTTATACATAAGATTACATACCTTTTCTTTTTGGAACTTTTACTAGGATAGTAGAAAAACAATGGTTTGCTCGTTTCTTTTTCAACACAACATTGGTTGTTCATAATTCTTAATATTCCCTTTTTATTAGTATAGATTTTAAATATATTAAAAAATGATAAAGCAGAATCTCAACCCAAAACAAAACCCTAAAATAAAACAAAACCACAAATCAAAACATTAACACGCTAAATAGAAGACCAAACTATATTAATAGTAGAAGGACAAAATCAAAGTGTTGGATTTAGTTTGTTACTTTTGTCCATCTCAATCCAATTTCTTCGACTTTGTGGGTGCCACAATTTCGACTTCAACGGGAAATATGAGTATCATCCCAACTGAGAAAAGGACCCAACAAACCCTGATCACAAAAGTCAACAAAATAACAATTTTGGTTTGCTCTTTAAACAAAGAGAGCATAAGATCAGCTACCATAGATAGGAGTGCCAACTGGATGATGAGTACTAGTTTTTTTTTTTGCGAAGAGTTTAATTCCTTCAAGTTTACTGTGTTGCCTACGACGCCTTAAATAACACTTCATGTAAGGGTAACTTAAAATTATCCACTCCCTAGTGAATTCTGCGGCAATGGAGGTCGTCAACGTGAAGAATAAAATTAGAGAGAAAATTTTCGGCCCACTTCCAGGTTCAGTAAAGGACTCAAATAAATCAAAAGGCGGAGACGACATATGGGTGAAACCTGTCGTTGATAGAGGAAAAGACGTTGTTAGAACCATAAATAATTCATACAATTTGGAGAAGCTGACGGAACATACCTGTGCAATTCATTAGTTTAAGCAGTTTCTGTCGGTTTTTAGTTAGAAATTACAGAATACAGATGGTTTAACTTCGTCTTTATACAATTTTATAATAAGGTGCACATGTGGTTGGATACATTATATCGTATCGAGCGAATCTTTCCTTAAAAAGGAAATATACGTCAAATATGTAAAGATTTGGCTTATATTATGTACATGTGAAAATTTGGAAAACACACTTTTTCGTGTATATATTTCTTTTTGCAATTGTTATACATATATCCTCTTAAGCTTTTACATTAGTACATGTGAAGTATTTGGAAAGTTTAACGACCGGTTTATCTATATGGAAACAAATTATATTTTTCCTTTTCTAGTACAGAGACACGCCTTCTTACACAATTTAACTATAAAGTTCATAAATGACATTCAACTTCGTTTTTATGTGTTTTGTTTTAAATTAATTTTATTCCCTTTGTCCATCAATAAGTATTTTATAAATTTCAAAGACTTAACATTAGTCTCGCTGCTGGAAACTCTGGTTTTGAACCTCCTCAATAGTCATCTGTCCACTTCTCAACTCAACATGCATCAGGGCACTTTCCTTGTTTCTCAAGAAACTCCATATCCTTGTCTCCATAATTAAATCTGCGGCTCATTACGATCAGGGCTCGTGACTAAGGCTCAATCTTAATAAGCATTGTCCCTTGATAACGTGCCCTCTAAGTAATAGCCTAAACGGCTGAACGTAAACAGGAAAGTCGAAACAGAGTGGAAGAAGAAGAAATCTTTATATTGTTGACTATAGTTACTACCATAACTGATACCATTGTTTACCATTCATAGCCCTTATTTCAGCCAGTTTCTTCATGGAACTCTCTCTCATTTCCCTATGATGTCGAAAAACTGGGCACAAATTGATGTCAGAAGCTGAAGTTCCTCAACAGGAATTACATTTCACAATAACAATGAGGACTCAAGTTTCATGTTTTAGTCAAACAGTAAACACGAAACGGAGCTAAAGAGAGAAACGCCAACAATACTCTTTTGTTTCTTTTTTTTCTTTTGTTATTTTCCTTAACTCATTTTTTTCGATTTTTAATTCAAAATAATATATGGATAACTATATATATTTTTTTAAAAAGTCTATACCTAACAATTAATAACAGTATATATACTTTCCAATATTCAACTTTTCGCACGTGATCCATATATATGCATACCTAGTTTTTCGCACGCTCATAAACCCCTCTATTCTCTCTTCCTTCTTCAATTCAATCTCTATCTCTTTCCTTGCGCTTCAAGCATTCATAGATTAGATTTTCTATCTTTAATGTCAGTTTTTTCGAACATACTCGATGAGAACTCTCGCAACTTGCGAAACGAAATACCTTGTGATGATGGAATTGCATCTCCCATCAACGACGACGACGAAGAGTTCTTGACTAAAAGTAATAGGGTTCTTTTGGTCGGTGCAGATTCCAATTCGTCTTTGAAGAATCTCATGACACAGTATTCCTATCAAGGTATCTAGGTAGATTGAGTTAGTTTTTTTTTTTTTTATGTTTCTTTGACGAATTAAGGTTGGTTAGGGTTTTACGTTACTTTTTTTTTTTCGGTAATTGAGGGGTTTACATTAATTGCGGTCTATGGTTATGCTTAATTTCGTGTTTCAGTAACGAAATATGAGAGCGGAGAAGAGGCCATGGCTTTCTTGATGAAGAATAAGCATGAGATCGATCTAGTGATTTGGGATTTCCATATGCCCGATATCAATGGACTCGACGCTCTCAATATCATTGGTAAACAGATGGATTTACCCGTAGTAAGTAAGTATATATCCCTTATTAATTATACCAATATTTTTTATTGTATTCTTCTCGATATATATAACGTAACGTAGTAAGACATTCTCTAATCTTTAATATGATCCAATGTGAAATTATTCATGTCAAGTCATGTCTCATGAATACAAGAAGGAAACGGTGATGGAATCGATTAAGTACGGTGCGTGTGACTTTCTTGTGAAGCCGGTGAGCAAAGAGGTCATTGCAGTTCTATGGCGACATGTTTATCGAAAAAGGATGTCAAAATCTGGTTTAGATAAACCGGGTGAATCAGGTACGGTTGAATCAGATCCGGACGAATACGACGATTTAGAGCAAGACAATCTCTATGAGAGCAACGAAGAAGGCTCCAAAAACACTTGCGATCACAAAGAAGAGAAGTCTCCGACCAAGAAACCGCGGATGCAATGGACTCCTGAACTTCACCACAAATTTGAAGTAGCCGTCGAAAAAATGGGCAGCCTTGAGAGTAATTAATTACACTAATTAATCTTGCGTGAATAAGCAAGTTACTTGATTATTATCTGACCTTTTAATTGCATTTTGCAGAGGCTTTTCCAAAGACGATTCTCAAATATATGCAAGAAGAATTGAATGTCCAGGGGCTCACTAGAAACAACGTAGCCAGTCATCTCCAGGTAATTTTGGATCTTTATTCTATTTTAGGGTTTTCTTGTTTCTTAGTGGACAAGAAACCAGTAATAAGGGCTATAACAATTTAAAACGATTCCGATGGCAGAAGTACCGTCAAAGTTCCAAAAAGACCTGCACTCCTCAGGAGCCTCAAGAAGATTTTGTCTGGGGTAATGCTGGGCCAGATGTCACTCTTGCAGCCTCTAAAACGCTCCTAAGCTCCCATGCTACACCATCGTATTTGATAAACAATCAAGCTGCGCCTAGAGGATCATATTTCATGAACAATATCCCGTATCCATCAACCAGTTGCCTGCCAGTGAACAACAACAACTGCTTCATGACCAACCCTTCCACTTATATTGACCAATTCCAGCACCAGCTGCAGCAGCAGCAGCAACATCAACAGTACCAGTCTACTCTAAATAGTATATCTGCCATGCTAACCAAGCAAGAATCTAGACACGTGCCATCATCAGCCATGGAAAATTCCGAGCCGCTCATGATCTATAATTCAAATCTACCTTTCGGTATCGACGAGTGTTTCCCACCTGCAGGATTCAACATTTTCGATCAGATTGGTCACAATTGATTATCCAATCTAAGGTGATGAATCCATCTATATATCTATCTATCCTAGTTTTTTGTGTCTCTCTCTTTTAATCCCTCAAACGCGAATAGCAATACCTTGTTGCTATATGCCTTTGTTATAAGCACTAGGTTTTTTTTTTTAAACTTTGGTCAAACCTATGGTTTAATAGTGAGATCTATATAATCACTTGCGTAGATATAAAGTTGATTTAGGGCGTGGGTAATCTCAATGTCAACATGGACACTACTCACTGTGTTTGGATTAGTATGTAGTTTTGTATTCGAACGCTCAGAGGCTTTTTTTTAAGGTTTTTTTACAGTCGACGATATTGTTACAGAAACTAAACGATATTTTATTTCTCTGTTTTCATTAAAACTATATAGGCTATGTAACTACAACAATAAAATTTGCGATTTCATTTTAGTATCCAAATTTTGTATATGTTAACTTCTGAGCATAATGAAATTTCAAGTACCTACCATGGAAATGTCAGTTTAGGATATTATGGGCCTTGCGAGATATTAATATTTTGAAGTTAAAAATAAATAGTCTGAAACAGTGGCATATGTGTTATTTGGAATTTAACACAAATTTTCACGATTAAGCACTTATATTATTTTTTGTGATTCAAAAAAGATAAACGAACCAACAAGGTTTTCTATGTCGTACCAGTTTATTTGATTTTATATAAGATTTCTTCTATAGTAGGCTTAATACAGTCGACCATTTGCCCAAAATTATGATATATGAAAAAGAGTGATAACGTTGAGGATTAAGAACCGATGACCACAAAAATTAAGAACCGAAACAAACAAAAGACAAAAGAGAGACAGCTTGGAGAGTGACACGGAGCACATGGAAGCAGCTGATTCCAGGAGAAGGTTACAGCAACTTGGCCACGTGTGCTGCCAGGAGATCACTTTTGTGGGATCCATTTTTACCAGAAACCCAAAAAAAAATAACCAGTTTTATTGTTATTTTATTTAAAAGATTAAATTCCACATCACCTCGAATACTCATTTGGGTCAACCTAAAAAGAAATATCATAAAAATTGCCCCCACTTTTTTTTTTGCCTTCTTTCAAAATTTATGATATTTAATTTATCACTCTATCATTATGGATGATCCCAATAATCAAACGAAGCTTTCCGTATCACTAACGCAATAATTAAGGATTTTTCATTTTAATAAAATTCGTTTTTTTTTCCTCTAAAAAAGGGGAACATATATGCTTCGGAGAAAGACCTCACCGAATATTGAAATCAATTAATCAATCAATAACTCCCACTACCTTGTAACAAATGTTCAAATACAATTTGTGTTATTTAATCTGATTAAAAGTGTAAAGCACTTTACTTTTGGTTAAGAACCAACCAGAGGAGGACAAAAACAATCTAACTGTGACGCTTTCTTTACTTTTATACCATCATAAGGTTATATATCAATTCAAACTAAGCTTATTATAAATAATCATCCCATCAAAAAAAAAAAAAAAAAGAGTCAAGCACTAGAGAAACAAAAAGATTAAAAAAAAAAAAAAAAAAGTGAAGTAAGCAAAGAGACCGACACTATGTTTTAACTAGAACGTATGTACTCTTCAAAGTGTCGTGTTCTTCTTCCACTTTGGTTCTGCCATGTTTCCATCATTGTTCCGACTTGAAGCAAAATCTTTTTCCAATTTCAAACATTTCATAAATAAAAATCATTGTAGACCAGGTTCTTCAAGAGGGAAACAAATAGAGACTGTCGGTGAATCTTTTCAACGAACTGTTAATTTGTAATCTTTGTTCAAGTAAAAAAGATGACAGAATTATATTAAAGAAACATATGGTAAAAAAGTTTGTACAACAACAAATCTGATTGTATCCTATGGTTTGATGCACAGAACAATCGAATAGAATACAGAGTAACGAAACAAATTCCAACCAAAAGTTGGTAAAATCAAAAGAGAGAAGAAAGAATGTTTTTTTTTTTGTCAAAGGAGATGAGAGAATTTACCAGCTGAGACTGAGACTATAATAATATGTAATAACAGAGATCATCAATCATCATCAGCGAGAGTAGTGTCCATACAAATCATAAGGTGCCCAAAGAGTATCAAGTGGACAAGGCCGTCTCGAATCTAACCGAAACCACGGTTTACCACTACCGGACCAATGAAGCAAGCTAACCGGACCGGGATGTAAATCTCTACAGCTTCCTCTCACGTTATCTCCACCAAGCCCATGCTGGTTCCACCGATGCTCTATCGGAGCTACTTCTCCGGCGAACACCAACAAGAACGGCGGCAATGATCCCAGCTCGTAAATCCTATCACTCTTCTGAATCTCCATCCATTTCTCTATCACCTCCGTGTACCCTACGCGCCTCCATCTCTCTAGATCCATCACCATCACTCCCGTGTTGAAGTAGCACGGTTTCCTCCCGGAGAAAGCTCCGGAGAACCTCTCGTCGGACCAGAACGCCGGTGTGAAATACTTTGTGAAGTTCGCGTGACAGTACTCGGGAGCTCCGATCGTTTTCGATCCCAGTTTCGTCATCCAGAGCTTTGCGATGTCGTCGACGACGATTAGATCGGAATCTAGGTAGATCACGCGACGCACGCAAGGCTCGAGAAGGTCAGCTAGGTAATTTCTAGCGTAATTCAACGGCTGCTCGAGCGCTTGTCTCACGGAGGTTGAGATCAGCGTCCGTACAATCTCCGGATCGAAGTAGTAAACCTTTAATTTCAATTCGGGAAAAGTCGAACGAATCAAGGATTCTAGGTCAGTCTCGGAGACGAGGAAATGGAAGAAGACGCTCTCGGGACACGACGAGTGCTTGAGAATCGAATGAACGGCGGCGATTGAGCCACGCAGGTACTCGAAATCGAGAGTAATCGCGACGTGGACCAAGGAAGGGTTACAGACGCCGGAATCGATATCTGCGGCGGCGCAATCGGCGGCATTGCGGAAAACAGGAGCTTTTCTGAAGGAGAATCTATGCGGCGGTGGATCGGAGGAGGGGAAACGGAGGTAAGCGTCGAGATGAGAGGATCTGATAGCTTCAGCTGGAGGAAACGATTGGAGAGAAGGAGAGAGGACGATGATAACCAAAGCGGCGGAGAATAAACCGGAGAATCTCATGATCCAAAGCATCCTGAGAAATGAACCTCTGCGTTTCTTTCTCTTGGATTTGAAATCAAACCACCGATCGGCGGCGATAGAGGCGATATAACAAGACCGGAGAAAAGCTAGGGTTCCTTTGATGTCCGCCAGAGTTTTCTAGGTGAATGCATCTGAAGAAGAAGAAGAAGAAGCCAAAATCGAAGGTAAGAATCAAAAATCAGGAAACTATTTTGCCTTGGGATCGAAGCGACCTGAGAGAGGAGGAGAGGAATAATTCCTGAAACCGGAAAAAAAAAAAATGAAAGAGAAGGAAGAAAGGCGCAGGTTAGGAGGGGGCGGTGCTACGGTGCGCCACCGTCTGCTGTTTTACGCCCTCTCCTCTCTTTTGTTGGCTCTCTCTATTTTAGTAATATAGAGAAGATGATGATGATGATTTTGATAGGAAGAAGAAGAAGAAGAAGAAGCCACACAGAGAGAGAAAAATGGGTGAAAAGACTAATTCCTTCGATTTCTCTTTAGCCAACAAACAGATTTTTTTGTATTTCTACTACTTATTATGATTTGTATGGCCTAATCATAGAAAATTTATGTTTTCTCGACAGCCTAATGCTTGTGTTTATATATTATCTCTATTCATTTTGTCACTTGTGATTGAAATTGACATATTTTTGGAAAAATATCTTTTTATTTCTTCTTTTTTTGGTAGAAAAAATCTTTTGCGTTTATGCAAATACATCACCATATCATATATAATCTGTCCAGATTTATTATAATATGTATATAGAATATTTGGCTATTTAATTATAATCTCAGATTTAATCACTAAACTTTACACTTTAATACTAACTACATTTTTATAATTTAAATTAATGATAAGTAAATTATACTATTTCAAATTCAATAACCATCAAATTAATTTTTAATGTAAAAAAATTGTTATTAATACCTGTTAATTATAATTGAATCTTAATGTTAATGCCCTTAAATTATAATTTGTAAATTTAATCTGTATTAAATCAAATTTTAAATTAAGATTAATATTTACTTAGTTCTATGTTAGTACTATTTATTTTTCCAATATGAAGTAGTGACACAACAATAACACTAATACATATTATTATTTTTATTTATATGCTTAAAAGCCAAATCTAGACCAAAATACAAACTATTTAAAAAAAATCCATGGAAAGAAAAAAAAATATTCCAAACCAAACGCAAACCAAAATCCTAATCAAACAGCCATCGGTTGAATTAGATAAGCCTATGCACATTTCTTATAGCTGACTTTTATAAATTATAAATATAGGTACAAGTGTCATAAACATTTAACTAAACCAAATTAAAGACAAACAAAGACTGAAAAGATTCATGAGTTTATTGACAAATACGTGATTTAAGAAAAATAAAGAAATTGATCGTCATCATGACATTAGCGATAAGCTTGTATTTAGGTGCTTAGAATACCGTTCGGCGGTTAATGTGTCATCTCGGCACCAAAACCATCCCTAACCTTTGACCAACAACAACCCGGATAATCCGGTCTGGTCCGTTGAACCAAAATTAAGTGGTGGTGTATTTGAGTATTACTACTTCTTATGTGCATATTGTTTACTTATACTAAACCAACATTTATTTAATGATTTATAACGTAGAGACGAAGTAGAGTTACTAATTACTTCCCGGCTAAATACATTTGACATAAATTAATGATTTTCTAATTCAGCTGGAACAAGTAATTGTTAGTTATAGAGAGAGATGTAGCAGTAGCACACAACCAAACTTTAGAAACATTGATTCGGTAACAAGCTAACTTAATTACATTCATATCTCAAGCATTTGAAACTTTATATTAGTTTGTTTATTGATGTGATAAAGTGTAGATTTTCAGATCAAGTGAACCCCATGATTCATGACTCATGAGTGGTAGATAATAGGAGTGTTACTTTCCTGTGATCTTTGAACTGTATTTTTCTTCTTCTTATGTTCAGATTTCTCAGCATAAAGAGATTTTTCAGTGTTGGAAAGATCTTTATATCAGACCTATGGATGTTTAACCAGAATCTCAAAACAAACAAGTTGGTTAGATCTGCTAGCTCAAGTTTTTCACTTAATTAGCTTATTTGGGGGATGAATTCTTTTATTAGTTTGCATATTTGACGAAACGATTATGTTAACAAATCACTGTTATGCGTGATTATGCGTGCTTATGCGTGAATGATCTCAGTATATCAAACGTATAAGTCATCATTTATAACTGAATATCATATAGTATTGCTTAACATATGTGGAAACTATGTCGGTAACATATATATATGAAGCCAATTCAAACCCCAAAGACAATTATTTTTATAACCATCAGGTTACAACACGTCGTCTACTTTAAGCCTCGTCATTTTCTTCTTATTATTTTTTAAAAAACAAAGAAAGAAATCATTTTTAATATTATAGTTCGAATATAAATGATATTCCAATATTACAGTTGAAATGTCCTATTTTGTTTAAATTAAAAATGGTCGTATAAGACAACTATACACATGTTCATTGTGAGGGACTAATACGATTCATTACACAAGTAAACTCATATATATTTCACAACTGATAACAACCATGAATGGTTCATATGTCATTGTATAACTATACTATATTTCAAGAATTTATTACAAAATGAACCGGACAATGCAGTACAAGTATAGAAATGTTCGTGGTACAAGATCATAGAATCAATAAATAAATGTTTCATATTATGTTACTTGTTTTCTTTTATGGACCGACCACGAAACTCCATGTGCAACAATAACGTTCAAGTATTCTATCATTCACGCTTATGAGCTAATGGGACTTTTTGTATACAAGTCAAGTCCCTGATTAACTTGTATATAACCAAAGGTACACACACATATATATACATACACGTATTACAATTAAGATAAATTTAATATAAATAAATCAGGAAGATTCTTTTATCGTGTCGTTATTTAAGTTTCGTTTAGATACTTTATTGAGTCTTATAAAATGTAGTAGTGAGGAGAAGTTATATATACAGCTAGTTTTAAAAATCCACGGAATTGTTGAGATGCACACATTGGATCTATTTATATATTATCGTGGGGGAACAGAATAATAAAGTCCACTATTTATTTGCATATGAAATTTCAGTGTAGCCTCCAACACTTGGTCACACAACTCATAACGATGGCTAATTTATTTAGGCAGGAACCACATGGAAACTGTATAATTCGTTATGTTCATTGCTTGCGTCATAAGTAATTAACCTAGTTATTATGAAGAGTTTAATAGCAAGTGTCCTTCATTTTATTAATTTCTTCTAGAAATTATTAGCCAAATTTATTGAGTCAGTACTAGATGTGTAAATGATCGATAACAACATCACACCTTACTTATGTACTTTAGTTCTTAAATATGATTTGATTAAAAAAAACACTTTTACAATCCAAATTCAGGTTTAAATGCATGTTCATAACTGAGGCTATTTTACGGCAGAAATAGCCACATTTAAAACATTTAGGCCCATTGTATATTCGTATGCTCGAAACTTAGCCCAAGCATTTAAGATTACACCCCAAAAAAAGGGATTTGACCCAACATGGTCCATTATTAAAGACCTCGTGACATTTTCTCGATTAGCATCGACGAGTCAAATTTACAACACAGACAGAGAGATTAGCCCAAATATGGTAATAATCCGTTAAAAGGTCACACATCGTCTCTAAATAATTAGTTTATCGTATAATATCTAACTATTGATGAACAACTAATCATGTGTTTAATAGGATATTATATAGTTTTGTGTGTCGTAAATTAAAACTCGGAGTTAATATGCTTCCTAAAGTAAGGTTTAGGACCACTGGTTCACATGATTAGGTATTAAGGTTCAGGTTTTTAAGTTAGTTGAAAGAAACACAATACGTGCTTGCTGACTCATTTTGATTCATCATCACTTATCCACTTGAAAATTACAAATGCCAAACCAAAACCCTCCCTCTCATTGAGAAGCTTCCGTTCTTTCATTGAACAAGAGTGGTCAACCGAAATTCCACAAAACAGTCAACAAAATTAGATTAGTTACAGGTTTAGTTATATAGACGATTTGAAACAAATAAATTACACATACGACAAGATTGGTACAACAAACTATACGAACCATAAATAATTACGATGTAAATGCAAATCTTTATAATTTCAGAAGCATAGATTTATACAAAAACTTGAAAGATAAATTAAAAACGCATTAAATAAATTGGACCCACAATCCACCATCTATTATTTCTTTCTTTCTTTCTTGTACTATTTTTATATATATATAAATTTGATACAAATCAAAATCACAAACTTTGCCTATCATCAATCTCGAAATAGTATCAAGCAAGTCAACAATTTTGATTCTCAACATTGGAAATTTATCGTAAAGAAGAAAGGATAATTGTTTGTTCTTTATTACCTAACAAGTAACAACAGAAGATACGACAGAGACAACCGCTGGTTCTGAAGGAAGCTTAAGATTATTATTAGGTGTGTCGCGGTGCACGAGATTCCCCTGCGCCTGCACCATCAGTATCGACTTGTAAATCTCCACAAGCATTTTCTCATCGTACTCCTTCATCTGACCTGACCCGAATCCGGATCCACCGTATCCAGAAGATCCAACAACCCGTGAGTTAGCCAACCGCATCATCATCTTAACATATGAATCACGTAGCCACACCAAGAACTTCTTCGGCGACGCCGTTTTAAGGATCCTCAGTTTCGGCACAATCTTGATCCTCCAAAAACGTTTCTTGCGAGTCGGATCCATTTTGACCCTTTTGCCTTTCCTTCGACCCGAAGTCGTCTCCGATGACCCATCAAGCTTCTCGTATCCTCTCCACCTCCTCCAGTACCTCTTCGGCGTTATCTCCATCACTCCCTATAGCTAAGTTTAAGAGACGAACGAGGAATTAAAAAGAGAGAGAGAGAGAGAGAGAGAGAGAGAGAGAGAATTGGTTGGGATTTATAATAATGACTAAAGAAGACCTAAATGGTTAAATCCACTGTCTATGCAGCTGCATACACGTGATTAGTTACACGCATCTATATATATGCGATTATACGTAATAATTTTCGGTATGATATTGATACACATTTTTTTCTTTTCTTTTTTAAAGCTTTCTTTTCAATTACAACGATTATAGTTAAGTAATAAATCCAACAATGAATGATCGATGTCCCTCTCTGGACATCCGATTCACTTTTATTTTTACAGAAAATGAAAGTTAAATCTTTTTTTTGTCAAAGAAAATGAAAGTTAATATTTTTACCTATGCATATGCATATGAAATTTCTTTTCCGCACTACAAGTAAGCAGGTAACGGTGTGTCAGTCGAATATTCTTATCTGAAACGAATGGTCTGAATAATGATGAAGAAGCGTTATCATTGATTTATATTTATGTTAACTAGCGTTGATTTCCTTCTTTGATTGACTATATGTGATTCATGTCATGAGCGTAATGGTCATTAATTTCAGCATTTTGGTATTTAGTGTCTAACGAATACTTTGATTATTTTAAGTACTGGCGTTTAGCGCGAATCGATCGCTGTAGCAATAATGGCGATGTGTGACGAGACTCCCTATGGGCCATGGCCCATGTGACAAAGCCTCCAGTAAATCCTAACCGTTGGATCTCTCTTCATCGCAAATCTATAAGATAGAGGGTGAGAGACACACGCATGTATATGTAACAACAATTATGCATTGTATTCTTCTGTGCTGCATAAGATCTTCCGAGTATTAATATTTTGAAATTACTATATATTCTAATGTCTAAATCAAATAAATTGTAGCATGTTTTAGGTGAGGCTACATACGGTTTCATGTGTACATAAGTACATTATTAGTTATGGTGGGAAACATTTGACTTAAGAAAACGTAGAGGGGACATTAATGAGATCATCGAGCTGTGATTCGATCAAATCGATATATTCCCTACACACCGCTCGCGGGAAATGCGTGCAATACTGTCTTTTGTTTACATCAAACGCATTTCTGCAACTAATTAATCAAAATTGTCACATGCATATGTCACAAACCAATGTGATGTGGTGTGCTCAGAAACTAGATGGGCCTAAACCAGACAGAAGTTTCGTTTTGTTTTGGAATCATAAATCAACCAGATGTTGTTCTTACTATGAGACTAATACACTATCTAAAAGTTGGGCCGAATATTCTAAGGATACATAACCCAATTGCATCTCTCATCTCCAGGCATGTACAAACAATCTTTTTTATGTCCCTTAAATTTACACTCTTAAATACAAAAAGCATAAACTATGAAATCTTAATATATATCTAAAAATACAGTAAAATTTCGAAAATATTAACAACATGGATGATGGAACTTTGGTTGTCATCATTACAGAAAATAATTCCTTACTAATCTATTTTTTATTTACTTAAATTAACCTTCATTCAAAAAAACGAAAAAACGCCTCATTGATCGCATGACCTCTCACCTCTTTCCTTATTAGTCTCACATTCCCAAATCAAGAATCATTTGATTTCGTTCCTTTTACCGGTGCTTCTTTCCTATTCGGACGAAGCTCCGGAAAATGGACGGGTTCGGGTCGCATCCAAGAACACTCGCCGTTGATCAATGGATGGATATAGTTAATGGTAAAGGTTACGGCGTTGGTGGAACAACCCAAGTCTACTCAACTCGACCCGACTCACCAAAGTTTCAACCGTCTATTCCGCCTCCACCAGGGTCTACATCGAAGACACGTACAACTGCTACTCCTTGGAGATTAATCGATGCGGAAACGAAGAGAAAAAAAAGAATCGCTACGTACAAGACTTACGCTTTGGAAGGAAAAGTCAAATCCACGGTCAAGAAAGGGTTTCATTGGATCAAAGACAGGTATTCTCATATTATACACGGATGATTTAACTTTTTATTTGATTTTTCGTGTCTTGGGTTGTCACCGGCGATAATCTCCGGCGACATATTATTTTTTTGTTGACGTAAAAGAGATTTGTTATAGGGAGTGTTTTGATTTGATTTTGAAAGCAAGATGTCGTTGTATGAGAGAAAATAAATTTAGTGTACAACGCGATTCAGGTCAAACGCGGTCCATGTTTGTGGCCCAATTTATTGCTTTTTTACATCTTAATGAAGCCCAAATAACACCTAACTCTGGCCCATTTAGTAAGTACGAATAGAGAGAGTATTAAACAGTATCGGGAACTGTGATCTTTTTGTTTAACTAAACAAAGAGGACACCAAAGCACCTTCGACGCACGATCGTAGCTGAGCACGTGAAGCCACGTCTTCTCTTTATTCGCTTTACCTAAAATAACCTTAACTGATTTCCCAATATTGCCCCGCTGGTGTGATTGAATGATTTTTAAATTGTTATTGTCGTTAATCATTTGTAATTTTCTCCAGATTCTGCACGCCCTCGTTTATTTCCAATAAATAAATTGCTATCAACATACATTACACCAAAAAAAAAAAAAAAAATGACGTATGAGGACTTTTTGTAGGCATGTAAAAAAAAAATGTAAACAACAAATTGAAGTCCAGATAAAAAAAATTTACATTTCGAAAATTTGAAATCGTTTACTGATCCGATAATAAAGACGCAAATACGAACATGGTTTTGGGCTCGTTTTATTTATTGAGATCAGATCTTTGTATTTGAAATTAAAATTGAAAAGTAAGTTATAGCTTATATGTCAGGAGAAAAAGTTATAAGCCGACTTGAATTGATTCTGGTTATTGAATGTCACTAGACTCTAGAGCATTGGTCTTTTTACTCATCGAGTCATTGGGTAACAAAATAAATGTTGTGTCTTAATATATCAACCAAGCCAATTAGAATTATCAATGGTTAATTATGAGAAAATTAAAGAAAGATTAGAAAGATTGTTAAGGGCAAACTCGTAAAAACGACATTGGAAAATCCAAAAACATCCGTAGAGATTCTTCTTCTTTTTTATATTCTATTGGATCAGCCTGCAGAATCCTAAGCAACAACCATAGCATTACGTACCTAAATTATCAAATGAATTACGTATATTAATTAAGACCACTAGATTTTCAACTTTATAATTCATGCATACAAAACATGTCAGGATTATTAAAAAAAAAAGATCACGTATACTTTTCTCTACAGGAAAATAGCATAAGAATATTTTTTACTACAGAATAAATAAAGAAAAAGGGTCAATAAATAGGGAGAATAAAAAAGCAGCTTCATACATACAACACTGCATATCTCTGCTTCTTTCTCTCCTCGCTCTTCGCGCTCTCTGCAGAAGAAAAATAAAACATTTTCTTGAGAAAGAAGCCACAATCTCTATCACTCTCTACTATGGATCTTGTTGAGAGTTTTTCCCATGGCGATCCTGATACTCCGCGTTTCAGTGACGACTTCGGTTCTGGCTCTGCTTGCTCTACTCCGTTCGTTAGCGCTCCGTCTAGTCCCGGCCGTGGTCCTCCGCCTGGTTATTTCTTCAGTGCACCGTCGAGTCCGATGCATTTCTTCCTTTGCTCTGCTTCTTCTTCATCGGAGAATCCTAAAAAGCTTGACACGTCTTCATGCGGCGACTTTGAGTTTGACTTCTCGTCGAGGTTGTCTTCAAGCAGTGGTCCTTTAGGCGGTGTTTCCATGACTTCAGCTGAAGAGCTTTTCTCTAATGGCCAGATCAAGCCAATGAAGCTCTCTTCGCATCTTCAGAGACCTCAGATCTTATCTCCGCTTCTAGATCTGGAGAACGAGGAAGAAGACGACGATGATGAGACCAAACCAAACGGTGAGATGAAGCGTGGGAGAGATCTGAAACTAAGAAGCAGATCTGTTCACCGGAAGGCCAGATCCCTCTCTCCGCTCCGAAACGCAGCGTATCAATGGAACCAAGAAGAAGGAGAAGAAGAAGAAGTCGCCGGAGAGAGAGAAGTTAAAGAGTGTATAAGAAAGCTTCAAGAAGACGAAAACGTGCCTTCAGCTGAAACGACACCGTCTTGTTCTGCTTCTTCTTCACGATCATCGTCTTACGGTAGAAACTCTAAGAAATGGATCTTTCTTAAAGATCTGCTTCACAGAAGCAAAAGCGAAGGAAGAGGCAACGGGAAAGAGAAGTTCTGGTCCAACATTTCCTTCTCTCCTTCCAATTTCAAAGACAAGAAACTCAAATCATCTCAACTTGAAGAGAAACCGATTCAAGAAACAGTTGACGCTGCCGTGGAATCAAAGAAGCAGAAGCAGAAACAACCGCCGGCGAAGAAAGCTCCGGTTAACGGAAAACCAACCAACGGGATAGCAAAACGGAGAGGATTGCAGCCGTCTGCTCACGAGCTACATTACACAACGAACAGAGCTCAAGCAGAGGAAATGAAGAAGAGAACATATTTGCCTTACAGGCATGGACTCTTTGGTTGTTTAGGGTTTAGTTCCAAAGGTTACAGTGCCTTGAACGGTTTAGCCCGTAGCTTAAACCCAGTTTCATCTGGTTAAATCATAGATTAAGCAAATGTTTTATGTATAGATTATGAATCCTTAAGTTATATATAGACTATAGTATATGTCATTGTATTCCATCATTTCTTAGATTTGATTACTATGATTCTCTTCTAGTTCTTGGGAATGTATTCAGAATCTAAAATTTACAGTAATGTTGTAGTAACAGCTTTGTGAGTTTTGTTTTAGTGTACTTGTGGACAAGGTAATGAAAACAATAATGGTGGGTGGGGTTTTAGTTTGTTGAGAGAGAGTGCAATTATTTTTTGTAAGTAGTACTACTCTGTGAGATCTGCAGGAAAGAGATTAAAATAAAAATTGGGGCCATGAGTGAGTTGTTGTGTTTTGGAGTAATGTGTGTCAAAGAGTTAAGAGAGAGCATCTTCGTCATCTACATGACCCATTTGTGGTTTGTCTTATTAACATTTGGTGATTGAAACTGCATCTTTTAAGTCTTATCTAATTGTCTTTTTGTTAGTATTATTATCATATATGCTTTATTGTTAAATATCTCTATCTATTATTTGGGATTTTTCTTCACACTTCATAACCATATTACATCAACTCGTTGTTGAGAAGAAGAACCCCACCATGAGTTATGTATGGTTTTTGTTTCCTTTAGTTAAAATATCTATTCTTGATTAACACAACATATCATACTTTTAGTTGCTCTTATATATACCAAATTTACTTGTCATTATCAAAATCAATTCATATGGTTGGATGTCCCTAGTTCAAAGTTATGATTCGCATTACTACATTATCTTGAAATGTGGTGAAATTCTAACTAATAATTACGAGTGACGGGAATAAGAACGGTGTCGTTTTCTGGCTGCCACAGCTGCGACAAAAAAAAGTGTCGTTGAAAATAAAACAAGAATAAAGAAATGACGTGCACGTATAGCGACTTTAAAGATCCACCGCACATCAGAGAAAACATTTAGCTGTCTTATCTATCTGAAATATACGATTCAACCCACATGAACTTGTCTCCGTTTGGGCCCAAATTTTTATTTAAGTAGTCTCTCTGATTACATTTGTGAAATTTTAGAAAACAAAAGAAAAAAGGCCACGTGAGTTGTCGTAAGGGACTAGTAGTAAAAACAGAGGAGGAGGTCCATACCTTAACATGACCCACTACTCTGAAAAGAGAAAATCTCACTTTTCTTTCTTTCTTCTCCAAATGATTCTCAATAAGAGTAATAATTTGAGACAGATTACATTAAAGTCAGTCATGTCATGGGACCTTAATACATTTTAAGGAGACTTGTTCTTATTTGTTTCTTTAACTCATGTCAGAATAAAATAATGAGTTCTACAAAACTATTTTTGTATGATACAAGACCGTATTGGAAAGTGGAAACACTATAATCATTCATAGGACCGGTCTAACATCATTACTAGCTCTAAGACAGAAACTTAAACAAGAAACTAAGTCTCATTAATATTTACCTAGATTTGTTTTTATCTTAATTTTTGGATTAATACTAGAAAAATTTATAGGGAAATAAAAGAAACACAAGTTGCATGCAAAATAAGTGACGAGGGAAGAGTCACTTCAATCAATCTCGTCTGTGTAACTGTACACTTCATCGCTTAGCTGTGCTGATCTATCTGTCTCACTGTTTATGAGTGGGGAACTTTCTAATTCCAATAACCAATGTAAGCTTTTGTTTCTATTTTTCTATAATAAAAATATCATACATATATATACTTATTTAATTTCTTTTATAACGACTGATACCATAATTTAGGTGTAGAAAGATTGGGGAAAAAAAATTATACATTTGTGATACTTACAAATATAGAAAACTTATAAAACATCTGGGATGATGGCCGTGAAGTGACCAAACGCTTAATACATTCTCAAGTTCAAATCATTATCAGTTTTATCACTATCAGACATCTGGATATATATATTGCAAGTGGACTTAATAAAACAAAATATATATAAATTATAAATAGTACTATTTATTTTATGTTTGGGGGATATTAAAATTTTTAAACACTAATCGAAATTAGAAAATGAAAAGACTAAACAGAAGCTACTACTTTCAAACACAAAACAGAAACATCACTCATTCGAAAAGTGTAAATATTAACGGGCTTAACATTAATGCACTACTTTAGCGGGCTTGAAAAAATGAGGCCCAAACAGTCTCTTTCAAAGACTACCGCCATCAAAAACGGACTGAAAAACTTTATACTACCGCCTGTAATTGGTAATAATTTCGTTATACTTCCTTACTTTAAAATTTGATTAAATCAACCCCCAATTCAATTGATTATCAAAGGGACTGCAAGACTCAAAAACTACCTAAAAGACATTAGTCTCTTCCTCGAGCCATTGGGTGATTTTCCAGATGCATAACTGAATGGAGCAGAACTTCCAAGTCTTTTCCAAGAATGCGTTGCATTAACAGTTGCTTATCCAAATCTTCGAGACAACTGGTGATCCTCATACCCATTTGATTTTTGGAAGCTTCTTCGGCTTCCAGTACAATCTCAGCCGTCCATTGAGAGTTATCTACGGTTGCATCGTTTAGCCTGGAAAGAAAAAAAGAGAGTTAACAAGTAACAATGTGATTCAACAAAGAACTAAGAAAAGCTTTAGGGATTTTTGAATCAAAAACCATATAAGACTGGTTTTTCTTCAGTTATACTTACTCTTCCAGTATAGAATCTGCTTCCTTCAGGTCTTTCAATCTAAATAAAACGTCAACAGTGTCCTCATTAACCCTAGTAAGCCCTTCGAGAGGGCCAATCGAAAAGCACATCGAGTGTATCAATGAATCAGCTGTTTTCGAGTTTAGATTACCAATCCTTATAACGAGTACTGAAGAGAGTGTATTGGAGGTCGCAGAACCCTTGGAGATAGTTTCGTTTTCCGGCTCAGAACTGGGACTGATTTTCTTTTGAGATTTGGATTTCTGATCTTGAACTTGAGACGATGACTTAGTTGGCTTGGAGAATGAAACCTTTGAATCTGTAGCATCTTTTGCTGGTGAAGATGCATTTGCTTCCGTCTTCTTCTTGCCATTTACTTTCTGGTAAGAAAATGGATTAAGGACAATTATGAGCATTCGAAATCTTTTCGAATCAAACATTGCTACTTAAAATCAAATATTGTAAACGTACATACCCAAGAAACTTCTGGCTTTTCAGTCAACAACTTTGGTTTGGAAATAGAATCAGAAGCTAGCTCCTGCTTCTTCGTTTTCTTTTTCTTATTGCCTTTAGTTTTCTGGCAAAACAAACAAACTCAGCTCAACTAAGAAAATATAATCTTTTTTGGATAAAACCAGAGCTGCGTGAAGCACGTCGCTGACTATCCTAAGGATAGATACAGTGAACACAGAAGAAGATCTCAATGACGATTAAAAATCGTACCAGAGATATCACTGGCTTCTCAGTTAACATCTTCACAATCACATTCTCATCCACTTCTTTTTCTACAGGACCCAACTCTGAGAAATAATCATCCTCAAGATGACTAAATAACGCAGGTGCATGAGTTTTCACTCCTGCAGATAAAGAATCAAAGGCAAAACCATTATCAAGAGCACAAATTTGTTATATTCTCAATCACCAAAGTTCTGGTTAACAAGCGTACCTACATCAGATTCTGATGTACAACACTGTGGAGAACTATGAAATCCGCAGTTGAACAGTTTGATTCCTACTCCATTTCCAGATAATTTCAAGCTATTCAGAATCCGATTTCCATCACTGAATCTACCAACAAGAAGAAACTCAAATGCAATTGTTTCTAAGCTTAAGATATCTAAAACCCTAACGAAACCATGTCAAGCAACCAAAAACACTGACGAAAGTGAGAAATACGAAATCAAACCTCACCTATCTTGTGAAATACGCTTCGAAATCGCTGCAATTTCACCTGAGAAACTCCGAATTAGCCATTGCGAAAAGTGTCATTTTCCAGATATTCAAATATCTGAAAATCTCTCGAAAGAGCAAGGATTGATACAAGAAATTAACGAATAACGTACAATATCGGCTGTAAGATGAGCTGTGTCTTCCATGGAACAAAGTTTTGAGAGAAGCTCGTACACTCACCGCCGCAAACATCGTAGTCGCTCCGCCGGGAAGAAAGAGAGGAGAAGAAGTTGGTCTAACGCCGATTGAATATTATCAAACGACGCCGTATTGATGGCCTGTTTATCTTACTAGGTCTGTTTTATTGGGCCTAGAGGCTTCTTCGTACCCATTGTTAAAACGATTTATTGTGCTCTCTTACCGACAAATGTGTGCAATTGTCTGGTTGGTTTATAGGCCATTTTTGGGCCCTTTAAAATGATAGTACAATAAATTCCATTTTAATACCATTGCCGACAAAAAAAATATATATATATTAATACCATTCTTTTTTTTGTTAGCCGCTAATCGTATTACTGCTTCTATTGATATATTTCATTATTTTGGGTATATATACAGTTACCGTTTCTAACTTTCTATTAATCTAACTCATGAGTTAACCAATAGGAATTTAACATTATCATCAATAATTTGTTTGTACTAGAGAGCTTTACATTTTCTGCATTTACATGATGTAAACAATTTTGTATTATTTATTTTTTCTGCGTTTTATAGTTCTGTATATGATGTACATAATTTTGTATTACAATTGTTTTTCTTTCTTCTACTATAGTACCATGTCGGCATATGAAATGCGTCCGATAGTTTGCGGTTAATTCGTAGAAATGGTCCATCGGTCCCATGAACTTAATAAGATTTTATTCTATGTAAATAAGTATTGAAGTATCATTTAGTCACCCGGTAAAAAAAGGGGAAATAAATAAGAGAGACAAAAGTGCATGGCATCACGTGAGGCATTACAAAAGTGACAATGACAATGGACCAAATCGTACTTCTAAGCGAAAGATAGCGACCCTCGTTATGTGTTTTTGTTTCTTCCTCAATTACTATTTACTAAAACGTCTACTCTACGCTTAGGAACAATATCATCCTTTTAAAAGAAACGAGAGAGTCTGAATTAGTCGTATAAGTTGTGGCAACTGGCAAGGCTCCTATTAAGCTTTTAGAGCATCTCCAATGGAGAGAGCTCATGGAGAGGTTTTCTCAATTTTTTTTGATTAAATTTCAACAAAAATTACAAGAGAACTTTTGCTTATTTTTTTTTTAGTTTTTCATATTCCAATGACAGATTCTCTCTAATGGGGTTCTCTGAAAAAAACTATTCTTTTAAAATTATTTTATTTACTAAAACTTAATAATTATTGCAAATCATAAAATATTAAATATACATTGTTTTCATTTTTCAAACATTTTAAAATAGATTTGAAAAAAGAACAAAAATTTAAGTGTTTTTTGGTTCTTTAAACTTGTGGTTATGTATTTTGGTTCTTAAACTTATGGTTAAAGTGTTTTGCTTCTTAAACTTGTAGATAAAGTTTTGAAAATTTGTGATTATGTGTTTAAGTGTTATGGTTAAAATTTGGTTACAACAAATATATAGCAAAGAGTTCGAACATAAAAGAACATTTGAGTGTATGAACATAAAACTTCCATCACAATAACGTGAAGAGAACTCTAAATCATTAGTTGTTTATCAAGAAACAAAGCTTAATACACACGATTTAAGGTTCACTCTTAGAGGAATTTCATCAAACACGTACTAGACATCAATTCTATTTTACAATTCCACTCAAATAGAAACTTTATTAAAAGCCAAACCTAAGCTAACCTCAATGCAATGAACCAAATCCCATTTCTTGTTCAAAGTGTCAATCCAACCATGATCAAGAACCATAGAGTTACCATAAGTAATCTCAGTTACCTCGGCATCAAAACAGAGACTGCATCGGAAATGACCATTTGTCTGAATGATTCATTGGTTGACGGAGCAAGCATAAACAAATAGTTACCATAGCCTGCATTTTAGAGGGCTCAAATGAGACTAGTATGGCTTCACATTTACTCCATAGATAAGTTAAAGGAAAAAAAACAGAGTGATCAGTAAAAGGAAAACAGACCCGTGGACTTGAAAATTCCTTTGGGGTCGACCTCTGTCATAGCTCGAGCAGAGGCTTCAGCCCCATCTAGAACTTCCGATAATGTTCACCTTTACAACAACATTCATCTTGTTACCCTTTATACTTCCTCTGTGAACCTAAGAAAGCAAATAAATGATATTGTCTTAGTATAAACATAACCAGAGTTTGACAATGTTGCTACAATTCCACGTCAAGAGATAATAATTCTACGGCAAGAGTAGCTAATTCTAGAAAGCATTATGACCAGATTATCTTCCTCAATTACAACATAAATATACAGCTTCATTATGGGTCCATCACCAAGACCTTCTGCTTTACAAGCTCCTAAATACTCTAACTCAATCATGTTTACTTAATTGTTAAGTTTCCACCATAATCTATAATACCTGAGCAATAGAAGCATAACCAAGAGGCTTTTCATCAAATTTTCAAAGTTGAATCGCATCAAACGGCGTCGCAGGAGCTTGATCACACGAAATTACAAGCTTTTAAAACCACGAAGCTCGAACCCAGAATTGAAAAGAGTGTTGCCATAGACGAAAGCTATCGGAGATCTTTTCCTGAATATCTTTGAAATCGAAACCCACGCATTTTTATTTTCTTTTGGTGAACAAATTGGTTTCAGTTTGTGTATCTTGATTTCAGTTTCAAAGAAAAGATATCAAATGCGAAAAGTTTTCAGAAGAAACGATGATTGGGCTTTGCATCTTTTGGTCAATTTCGTTTGGGCAGAGAGGAGAAAGAAGATAGAACAGAACGCGCACACATTTATTTTTTTGTTGAAATTGAAAACCCAATCACATGTTGCCACATCGACGGTTCTCTCAAATTCTCAAAACTCTCTCCAGAAAGCCGACTCTCTTGATTTTTATCAGTTTTAATTTATTTTTATTGTCATTAAACAAGAGAGCCCAACAATTTTTTGATTACATCCTCTCGTTGGAGATGGTCTTATAGCTTTTAATCAAAATTCAAAACGTTCATTAATTACCACTTTACCAGTGAACATTTACACACAAAAAAGAGTTGTGGTTGGCGACATGCTTTGAAATTTGCTCGGGTTTTGGTCTATTATTAGTCTATCAGAGAAACTTGTTTCTTTGAAATACTTCCACCTAGAATGCAACTAGCAAGTGTTGGACTATGTACCAATAGTGAGAATTGCTGATTCACAATATGGAACTGAATTTTATTTATATTTTTTTTGTATTTTAAATTTCTTATTATATTTGTATACATATATACGAAAGTCGAAAGATTACTTAAGTTGGCTATCAATGGTGTAATCATCAATGGATCGCTTATATGTAATTGAACTAAGAAGATCGACTTTATTTTGTTTATTTGCCACCGCCAAAATCGTATTTACACATGAAAAGAAATAAAAAAGAATATAAATACATTTAAAACTAAAAAACGAACGCTAGGGGACAAACATGTTCTATTGACAAACCGACCAGATCCTGCCACGTGGGGTCTTTGCTAAAATCTAACGGAGAAAAAGGCATATGCATGGTGTCAAATCTTTCAAGACAAAAGCCAAGCAGCCATCTTGTTTTCTTCGTCAATATCCAACGGTTCTCCAAAGTCGTTGGAGTCCCTTTGTCTGATCTCAGATTCCATTTCCTCTCCATCTAACAGCCTCGACAAAACCGAATCAAGATCCTCTTTTTCGTCCCAAAGGGTTTGACCTTCTCTCCATACAAAGTCCCAGTCAACGAAATCATCAGCCATCGTTTCGATATTTTTGTGCCCAACTGACATCCCTCCATATGGCTCAGAGTTTTTTACGTTGTTCGACTCACATGAGGACACGTGGACAGCATGAGAGTCGTCCAATAGAAAACAAGAATCGAAAATGTCGTCATTGAGACACAAAGCTCCATCGTCGCCATTAATGCTTGGGTTACAATCGCCATCGTCTCCATAACCACATGGTCCTAAACCGGGTTCCTCTGCTCCACTTAAGCTACTACTTGACAACACCATTAATGCGTCTTCTTTGTCTCCCTCTCCATTCTCTATTGTCGTAGTTGGCAAAACGATGTCACTTTTGTTTGCTTTAAAAGAATTAGGGGTTTTGTGGTTTTTAGGGTTTAGGATAAATTTGGGTTTCATGGCGGATCTGCTGGTTCTTCCAGGTCTACGCTTAGGAGGCGGAGGCGCATTCTCGACGGTATTGGCGACAGTTGGTTTTCTGAAGTAACCGTGGAGTTTACGGCTGAGATGAGAATTCCAATAGTTTTTTATTTCGTTGTCTGTTCTTCCCGGTAGATTGCTCGCAATTGTTGACCACCTGCAATTTAATTAGCGTTGACGCTATTCTTATTTTTTGTTGTAAAAACGTTTTTTTTCACGACGTTACACAGCAACAGTTTGATTTATGATTTCACGTGATAGTGTACTTTTTCTATTGGAAATATATCGACATTAATAAACTTTTGTTCAAATGAAAAAGTTACCTGGTTCCCAAAGTGGAATGCAGTTTAACAATGACGTCCTCTTCTTCGGGAGTTATGTTTCCTCTCTTGATGTCTGATCTCAAATAGTTTATCCATCTCAATCTACAGCTCTTTCCACATCTCTTTAGCCCTTTTTAAAATGTACGTCAGATTTTAATTAAGGCATAATAATGCCTGCAGCGATTACTCATCTTTTCCTAAATATTGAAATAAATTATCGTTTTATTTGTGATGTTACAGTCCATATATACATGTAAATAAAACAAGAAGGCAATTTGGTCTGAATTATCAATAAACACTTTATGTACTTTAAAATATTATGCATTCCTTATAGAAACTGATACATTAAATAGAAAAAAAAAAAATCAAGTCTCTATTTTAATTTTTTTTACAACTCATGGTGTATAATTGAACCGTACGTAAGATTAATTAACTTCTCGATGCATATAGATTCTCTTATAAATTTTGACCAAACAAAAAAACTATCTTATGAGATGCATGCGATAGTCGAGAGACAGAGTACTGTATAGATAAAAAAAACTTTACCGGCATTTTTGGGAAGAGAACGCCATGATCCTTCGCCGTTGGACTGAATGTAGTCGGAGAGAGTCCGGTCTTCCTCCGCCGTCCAGCGCCCCTTCTTAATTCCTACCTTCTCACAGCACGGCGCCCTTCCCATTCTCTCGGCCGGCGATTATTAAAAATCACTCACTTCACTTGTTCCTAAAGTCAATCACTAGAGAAAGAGATTATTTAAAGAGAAGTAAAGTGACGACACAACAAAAAGTGATTGGTTTAGTATTAAATATTTATAGGAGTGACATGCAAGAATAGAGAGGAGTGGGTTATATATTCAGGTGATAGAACGAGCCACGTTTGTCTATGTTGAAACAAAAGTCGTAGGCGCTCATCATAGGTCGAGAGCTACTAACCAGCTGTCCAGCTGGGTCGTCCTAGTGTCTCTAATTAGATGCTAACTATAGTTTTTAAATACTAGTTATACATTTTTTTTTTTTTTAAATACTAGTTATACATTTATTATTTCTGACTTGTTTCTAATCATACTGCTCAATTCGGATTCAGTTAATCATCTAACAATTAATAAAATCATAAGCGTAATACTTTCTCAATATTTTACTTCGTATCGTGGAAAATATGTAAACACCAATTTTATTTAGTTTACTATTGTCAGCAACGTTTCTTTATTTTTCAATGGACAGTAAAATGGTATTAGTGGGGGATCGGGACCACTCGTGTGAGATGTCTAGTTATTATTGTATGTCTAGTAAATAATGTTTCGTCGAAGATGCGAAGAATCAAGAGACCTGACATATGACATGATTGTCCAAACCAGTCTATGTTTCTTTGCATGTAATTAATAAGCAACAAAATATGTATTTATTACTTAACCACCTTTTTTTGTTTTATACTCCAGTAGTGTTTAACCAATGCACAACGTAATGTGTGACTAAGATAGTCTAGATTATATAAAGATTAAAGAAATAAATTTTCTCATAGCAGCGGTTTTGTCATTATATTAACAAGTTTAATATGGTAGGTACAAAATCCATAATGCATAAATATGCAAAACTAGTTTGGATCTGGCCTCCCCAGATCGGTTTACATAAAACAATCTCGATTTTGTATGGGCCCAGTAACCTAGGGTTTTTAATCGGGTTAGGCCACATTTATTGAATAACAATCGTAGGGGAGTTACAGGCCCGCTTCATTATTAATGCGCCTTGTATAGATTATATGAGTATAACGACGTCGTACTCATTAAAGTCGACGAAAAGAACAGTCAGCGATTCGACGTTGGTTTATCCACGTGGCTAATATTTATTGGTTACGATCGTCAGAGACTTAATCCTGATTGGTTAAGCATTGCAGTGTACACGTAACCCGACCACGAGGCTCGAGTTTTGGAATCGTTTCCACGAAAACAAGTAGAGAGAGTGATTCGAGTTTTCCAATCATAAAAATCAGCGAAGAAGATCTTCGTTCTTGTTCATTCTGTGAGGTTTCATTGTTAAAATCGAAACGAATCTCAGGTTGGAGTAATCCTTGGGAGAGATCCGATTTCCGTTTCCATGGCGATTCGGTGGTCGGAGCTGTGTATCGTACTGTTCGCTCTTTCCTACGCCATCTGCGTCCTTGCCGGGTAAGAACATCTTTCGATTCCTTCAGAAATGTGTGGAAAATGTGAATGCTTAGAAAATCTGTGTTGTGGATTTAGGAAGAGTTACTACGATGTGTTGCAAGTCCCGAAAGGTGCATCTGATGAACAGATCAAGAGAGCTTATAGGAAACTAGCTTTGAAGTATCATCCCGATAAGAATCAAGGAAATGAGGAAGCGACTCGCAAATTCGCTGAGATCAACAATGGTATTTTCGTTTTGCAACTTGTGTGATTCTGCTCTCTTTGTTAACTCACCCGTTTTTAGTTTTGAGAATTGACGTATTGGTGTTTGATGTAATAGCTTATGAAGTGTTATCGGATGAGGAGAAGAGGGAGATATATAACAAGTATGGTGAAGAGGGACTTAAACAGTTTTCTGCAAATGGAGGAAGAGGAGGAGGAGGAGGCGGCATGAATATGCAGGACATCTTCAGCTCGTAAGTTTTCTGCAAATGGTAACTCTTTAGGATCCAACTAGAGGTACAAGATACAGGGTCACTAGGATCTGTCTGATCTTCTATCCTGTTGAACCCATCTTAACATAGAATTCGTGTGAGTTTTATTTATTGATAGTGGATACAATTGAATTTGGTAATGTTAAGGGACTTTACTCTGTAGCGTGAATAGTTCCTAAATTTGGATAACGTTTTACATTTGTGTTTAAAGAAGGGACTTTACTCTGTAGCGTGAATAGTTCCTAAATTTGGATAATGTTTTACATTTGTGTTTAAAGGGTGCAGATTGCTAATTTGCAGAGATTATTGATGTGTTTAATAGGTTTTTTGGTGGAGGTTCGATGGAGGAAGAAGAGAAGGTTGTCAAGGGGGATGACGTAATTGTGGAACTTGAGGCAACTCTAGAAGATTTGTACATGGGAGGCTCTATGAAGGTATGTTAAGCTCCGTGTCAGGATGTTATTGTCATCACTAATACATGTTACTCATCTGGGAAATGTTACTTTGATCCAAATGTACTAGAATCAATAGAAATTTGTAAACTAGATTTCATAGTGTCATTCAGACATTCTTTAGGTTCAGTTCAGGCGATGTTTTGGTTAGAGTAGACAGTTTTTTTTTTTACATTAATGCAAATAAAAGAAATTGCATTAAGTTCTCAGTGAGAATGTTCCACATTGAACTATCAGGTATGGAGGGAAAAGAATGTGATAAAACCAGCTCCTGGAAAGAGAAAGTGTAACTGCAGGAACGAGGTCTATCACAGACAAATTGGTCCTGGAATGTTCCAACAGATGACAGAGCAGGTAAAGGACGGATATGTTCAATTGTCACAGATGGTCTTGTTCCAACCTAATTACTGTTTAACGACGTATCCTCTTCTTCCCCTCAGGTCTGTGACAAATGCCCTAATGTCAAATACGAACGGGAGGGATACTTTGTGACAGTTGATATCGAGAAAGGAATGAAAGATGGAGAAGTAAGTATCGAACTTCTACTACCCTCATTGTAAAATCAATCGAAACTACGTTTCATAGTAGCTCTTTAATTCATTTTGATTTATTTATGAGCTTATCGATTTTTCCGATCTTAGTTTCTAAATACCAAATACTTTTCAGGAAGTGTCTTTCTATGAAGACGGCGAACCCATTCTTGACGGTGACCCTGGTGACCTTAAGGTTAGCCTCTTCCCTAAATTTCACTATCCTTGACTTCACTAAACATCAAAATCAGAGAGAATAAACCATTGTTGTACATTTCGCAGTTCCGAATCAGAACTGCACCACATGCCCGTTTCAGAAGGGATGGCAACGATCTACACATGAACGTGAACATTACACTGGTAAATAAATTCAACAAACTACTCTTATATCAGTATCTCTACATCATA